>NW_019173289.1:245086-803095 GCF_001773325.1 Penicillium arizonense | reverse complement strand
TCACAATTAGTCAACATAGGCAGACTCACCATAGCAAAGAGGAGTAATTGCTGTTTCTGTCTTCAGATATAGTATTTTTGATCGAAGACTTCAGAAGATTGTAAATGATAGAGATGGGTATTCGTTGTATTATATTTATACAGCAGCATTTTTGACATCCTTTGGCACGTCTATAGTTAGCAACCTAAGGGGTTGTGGATATGGGTTGAGTTCCTAGGACGTCTAACTGAGTCTCTTGCGTAACAGGGTCTGGCTGGGCGCACGGCAGGCTCCTAGGAACAAAGTTCGTTCCAAAGGGCTATGAATATCGCACGACATACATGAGGAGTGGAGGATGTGCGCCATGAGTGACCCACATAGGATTTTCTAGAACACGGAGGCTCCTTTCCTTTACTTCCTCGCGCGATGTCTTCTAGAGTCAAGGTTCTCCCGGCTTAGGCGTAAGGCTCACATGATTGAACGTCCTCTATACATAAAGGTTCCGGGTTCCTGGGAATATGGTGATATGGCGAATAAGAAAATAGCTCAAACGATAACTGCAATTATCAAGTTGGCTACCGGACATTTTCGTAAGCTATTGCAGAGCCTGCGGCCAGCTACCAGGAGCACTATATCTGGAGCCTCATAAAGAAAATCCGATTGCTTATAGAAGTCTGGGTGCATGCGCTTATTGGCAGAGAAGCGGTTCTCTTTCTCCACATTTTGACGATCATCTCTGCTAGCCTCTGTGCCAGGACATGTCGGGGATCTCCAAGTAGACTGAACCAAAACTCGTGGCTCCGGTAGTCCTTCAAATCCTGGTTAGGAAATGGCGGGACCGAGAAGGCAAAGTATTCCCAGGAGCATCGATCGTAGAACGATAATGCTGATTGGGTGGCCAAATAGCAAGCTCCATTATGGCGCAATTAATTGCAGACATTTTACCAGGATTGAGTATCACATTGAAATTCCAGCCCTTTTTTTGATGGGACGATGGGTGCCATCTAAAAGTGGAGGGTTGCACGTGATGGAGCTAGCGTGCTGCATTTTATTGACGTAGCTTACTCAGGCTGCTCACCCCAAGCTCTGCTCAGACTCAGTGAGCGGATCAGAGCGCTCAGGTGACGATCAGAGCATGCTCAGTGAGCAGGTCAGAGCGCTTATGTAATGCTCAGTGAGCGGATCAGGGCGCTCAGGGGCGTGCTCAGATCTACTCAGTGAGCAAAAAGCGGCAAGGTCTGAGCACTAATACGGAAAGAGAACGCCAAGAAGTGGCAGCGGAAATCAAGTACGTAGGTACCTCTTATGTAGTGTATTCCCTCTGCCGGTGGGGCTTTTCTATTTGAGCTGCTGCCGCTTTTATAAGGGCGCTCAAAGACAGACTCACTGAGTAAATTTCAGTCCGGGCTCAAACTTAAGTGAGCTGCTTAGTGTAATCACGTGACAGTCCCGTGAGCACTCAGTGTGTTTGATTACTCAGAGATTTATCAGAGGCGTCTATTAAGCACTCAGTCCACGCTCAGGCCGACCCAAAAGAGCACTTGGCCCCACAATGCTGTTTATTTTGTAAAGTACTTTTTGTCAACTCTTGTATTGTATCCGATCAATTGGAGATATCAATGAAAGTCAAGCCTGTGACCACCCAAAGCTTGACTATATCAAATCTATGAAACACGGTCCAGTTTTTCTCAGTAACCCGATCGACATTCCCAGCTACTGGCAATATCGGGATCACCGTGACCGACGTACTTGGCCTGTTGGGGATACATACAGATTGGTCGTTGTCGGGTCACAGAGTCCAACGTATCCTCGTCATTCCATTTGGTAGCGATCATCTCAGTCGGGGACAGTTCCATTCTCGACCCAGTTTACCAATGCGAGTAGGGCATCATGTGGATTGTGAAATCCTGGTTGGTTATGTATCAATAGCCGGTGAACTGTCCAACAAGCAGGGGCGCCAATCACAGCACCATCAAAGTCATCTGGAAAGGTCTGGACTTCTTTTAGTCCCTGACGTCCTCCGGTGAAACAACCGTCATAGTAGCTATACTGGATTTCTTGGCCATAATATGCTTCGACCACATCCTTGGCGGCGACGACAGAGAGATGCATAGCACGCCGAGCCCAGTCTTTGACAGCTTCAGGATTCTTCGCCCAGTGGCATGCCTCCTTCCAACGTCGTCTCATGATACCCTACGTACTCCGCGGCCCGATTATATGATGGGAGCATTAAGACGCGCAACGCTTAACTATGAGGGCCGAGTTATCAGCCAATGAAAATTCAAAGGATCGGACATACTTCCCCTTCAAGGTAATTGCAGCCTAGAGATTAGTTGGCATCGCCAGATAGTGGTTTTGAATATCGTCTTGGAGTATCACAAAAGGGAGCGAATCAGGTAGCTCCCGAAGTCGGTCTTTATCAACCTTTTAGGGATAGGCCCATTCATGACATTGGTTGAATGCTCAGAATCACCGAACACGAAGCCGAACACGATTGGTATAGACTTTTCCAACCCTTTTTTTAAGGTCAACTGCGTAGTCGGTTCTACTCTTCAGAAACCAAGCGTGGCGCAACCAGCTTCTGTGGGTATTTGGACTATCACGCAGAAAGTCGGCCGTAAATTGGGAAACAGTAATCCGCACATGGCATGTATAAAGATGTCGGGTGAGATCACTTTCAGGATAATATTTCTTTACTTCAGGCATTATTCCCCATCCGTTTCCCTTATCCTGTCCTCTCCGCTATGTTTGCCGGCTACTCTTCGAAGCTTGCTATCACGGCGCTCCTTTGCGGTGTTATCTCCACCGCTAAAGCCGCCCTCTACGACGTCGCCATTGAAACCAGCTATGGCTCAATTGAAGGCTATCCTGCATTTAACAGTACCCCAGCTGGCGGCTTGAATAACTAGAAGAATATCACTGTCTGGAATGGTATCCCGTTCGCAGCCACCACTGGCGGCCAGAACCGTTGGAAGGCTCCCCAGCCTCGCAGCCCATGGAATGACACTCTGGATGCTGACCAATGGGGTCCAGTCTGTCCGTCTGCTGTCAATAGTGATACCTATACCATTGATGAGGACTGTTTGAACCTGAATATCTGGAGTGCAGCAAACTCTACTGATGCGAAGCTCCCGGTTGTTATATGGAGTTATCCTGCGTATTCAACCGCCGCCGATGATCTCTTTGACGGTAGTGGCATGGCTGACAAGGGCGTGGTCTTCGTCAGCTACAACTACCGCACCGGATCTTTTGGTTGGCTCGCCCACCCTCAGCTATCAGCGGAGTTTAAGGCTGTTACTGGCTCGGATACTTCTGGCAATTGGGGCATGCTAGATCAGTTTGCAGCCGTCAAATGGGTACATGAGAACATTGCCGCCTTTGGGGGTGATCCTGATCGCATCACTGTGATGGGCCAGTCAGCTGGTTCTGCGGCTACACAGCACATTCTCAACAGCAACTTGACCAAGGGACTTATTGTCGGTGCAATTATTGAGAGTGGTGTTCGTGAGCCTCATGATCCCCTCGCTGCCACTCTGGCTGAAAACTATAAGACGCTTGATTGGGCCCTGTCTCAAGGTGTCAACTACACTTTGAGCAAGAATGTGAGCACGATATCTGAGCTCCGCAAGCTTTCTACCGATGATCTCACCGAAGAGTTACTCGGTTCTGAGTGGGATTTCACCGCTACACTCGACTACTACGCCATGCCCGACAACTATCTCAATACTCTGGTCAATGGGCTTGCCAACGACGTGCCGGTTGTCACTGGTAATACCCGAGATGAGAGCGGTGCTACCTACGGCCTGAATATCACTATTAAGGAATATATGGCAGATCTCAATATGACCTATACTAGTGATTTCCTGGAAGATTTCTTAGCTCTTTACCTAGCCAACAGCTCTGCGCAAGCATCCGGCGCTTGGAACTCGCAATTCACCGACCGTTCCAAGGTTGGCACCTGGATGTGGGCTCAGATGTGGGCTCAAGACTATGATAGTCCGGTCTACACCTATATCTGGGACCATGCGCCCCCCAGCCAGAGCTCTGGTGCTTATCACGAATCGGAGATCAACTACGTTCTAAATAATCTTTACGCTACCGCCGACAAGGCCTGGACGTCCGGAGACTATGGGATCGCTGCCAGGATGAATGCTTACTGAGTGAACTTTATCAAACCGGTAACCCCAGCGGGGGTCACATGGCAAATTGGCCTGCCACAAGCACAGATCAGGTTGTCCAAGAGCTTGGTGATAGATGGGGTAGTGTCGAAATAACGTCCAAGGAGAAAGTTTCTCTTTTCGAATCTTGGTTCCAAACCTTTCCCACATTCTAAGCAACTTTTCATATATGCCCTCTCCCACCCCTAACAACTAAACCCGCCCTCTTCATAATGGTTTTGGATTCTGGTGTTCATAATATTGGCGGAGGAAATGGTTACGGGGCTGATTTGGAATGCCTGCACCTTGTATTGTTTTCGAAGCCTGTAAAGGAGTTTTCATTAGGAGGCGTCGATGGACATAAAGTTTGAGTGGAATTGCTGAAGCACCATGCTTTCCTGGTGTTTGTTATATGATTTCATGCTGGTATACAAGGACGGAACTCGGCCTCAGAATCGCCATCCTGTACTCTGGTCTGTCCATCGATCTTTTCAAAGCGAGGTTGGGCGCTTCACGTCGCTTGCACATCAGCATCCAGCAATCGAATCTATAGAGGATGTATTCCCAATGTGTGTCTCACTTACTCTAAAACAATTAAGAGTCATTCAAGCCGCAGCAAGCGGTTTGTCTGATGCAGAGCTTTTCCATTTCTCGCCATGTAATTCCTGTATTGCGCTTGAGTGGACTGGGTGTTGGGGTCTGGATTTAGCGCGCAGACAGCCACATTCATGGCCAGGTATTGTTGGAGCTCTGTTGGGAAATTGTGATGGCTAAAGCTGTTGCGGAGTTGGCCGCACTACATTTAAAAAAGGGTTGGGGCAGTAAACAAAATCATACATGTACTATCTTTCACTGATATTAGCATGTATATAGACTGAGCTTTTTACCAAAGGTTCAACTTGTTTTCTGTCATGCACTCAAACACTCTCGACCATCATATCTCTTCCTTTATTCAACGATTCCGACCTCTGTAGTACCTGTTCACCCCGGCCTCCAGCAACCACATCAATCTTAGCTCCCCAAAGTGTCCACCAGCGCCCACTAAATAGCTCATCCATCCGCGCCATTGGCACACCCTTAGTCTCCGGCGCCCACAGCCCTAAGAGCACGAGACCACCCACACAAATGGTCGCCCAAAAGACATATGCGCCCCAGATATTCAGACTGTCGAACATGTTCGGCGTGACTCGCACGACTGCAAACTGAAAAAACCAATGTAGCATCATGTTTGTCGCGTAGCAGACATTACGGATGCGTGTTGGGTATATCTCGGTGTTATATAGATACTGGACCGTGCACAGGCCGATAGACCAGCCGACAGCGTATACAAAAACAGAGGCAATGGCAGCGTTGGAAGCAGGATTGTTGCTGCCATTGACCCAGACAGACATGTAGACAGCCATGTAGATATGGGTAATGCTTTGGAGGAAGAGGCCTGTGAGCAGGCAAAACCGACGTCCAAACACATCAACCAGGCCCCAGGTGAAGACCATAGTAAAGACAAGCTTAACGATGCCATATGCTCCGCTTGTGATAAGAGAGAGGTCATTGCTGACCACGCCAGCGTAGCGGAAGATCTGGGGTATGTAATATGTGATGCCATTCCCGCCGGACCACTGAGCTACAGTTTGCATAGTAGCTGGGTTGCGGTCAGTTTCCCGAACATATCTTGATAGTGAAATGACATGATAACTTACCTCCGAGCAGGAATCGTTTTCGATAGTTTGGGTTCATGAAAACCTCCTTTATCGTTGTCCAAGTCGATACTTCGGCAAGAATCTGCTGCTTTGTTTGTATTTCTTCTTGAATCTCTCTATATTCCTCCGTAATGCCTGATCCCCCCAGGCATCGAAGTCGTGTCAAAACTGCTAGTGCTTCCTCGCCACGGCCTTTGGATGCAAGCCACCGGGGTGTATCGGTGAGGTAAAACGATGTGATAAATGCAAGGCCCACGGGGATAAGTGGAATAGCTTGCACCAAGCGCCATTGCGCGGCGGTTGGTGCCATCAGCTCATTTACCGCATAGTTTATAAAGAATCCTTATTATTGTTAGTAGTCATACTGACAAAGAATAAACATAGGAGGATAAATACCAATAGTCAGGAAAGACAAAAGAATAACCATATATATACTGACTACCATACCCCGAGACTTTGCCGGGGCAATCTCGGAGAGGTAGAGGGGTGCAACAACCGTAAGGCCGCCAGCACCAAGGCCCCCCCATATCCTGGCAAAAAGCATCAAAGCAAGTATTCCAGAGGAGAATACTTGCATGAAAATGCCAGATATCCACACAACAACAAAGAGTTGCCAGGTATGGAGTCTTCCTAGCCTATCAGTGAGTATCAAGGCAACAAGAGATCCAAACGCTGCTCCAAGAACGCCAAAGGATGAGATGTTAGCTTTCCTACTGGCGAGGCCGGACTCGTCACCAAGCCAGAGATTTGGCAGAAGGCCAAAGTCCGCCTTAAAGGACGCCAGATCGACGGAAGCGCTGAAGCCGCCCTCATCATAACCTGTAGATGTTAAAATTTATCGAATACAAATATAACGCAAAGATGAAGTACCTTTAGGGATAGATCCGCTTGCTATCACGATAATTGTGAGAATGTAGTACAGATTGAAATCGAACATGGTTGCAGGATCAGGTCAAAGCAATAGGGTACAATTATTGTTTTGGAAACGTTGAACTGTAGTTATACAGAACTGATGGGAAAAGAGAGTAAAAATTTCAATGGGAGATAACATGCGATTTTATAGGAAACCCCGGTGCAGTGCTGGCCAACTGGGGGTCCTCCAGAAATCGGACGTTGTCTGAGCCAACACAAATTAAAACTCTCATGAACCCTTCGCCACTCTATTGAGGCGGATACATACCGAAGCATGGGACAATATCCGTTGGAGTGCTTGAGCACTAAATCCGGGGGTTCAGCGCGTGGATCTATGAGGTTCTCCATAAATCGTACGCTTGGAATATATGTGGAGTGCTAAACCTCTACGGGTTAGACTCGGTCAACTTCCGAGGTTCACCCAAGCTATTCTCAATTAGAATATCTACAGATTACTTATGAGAACACGCAAACCATTTACTCTCGATCACCCGTAGGCAAGGCGTAACGGTTGCGCATGTCCTTTTCAGAAATACGGACCTGTTGCTTTGTGTCTTGTCTGCCCACTCAGCCTCCTTGGCTTCCTGGCTTCCTTGCCAAGGACAGTCATCGGCACTTTTAGAGTATCTTCACTAGTAGCATAAGATCCAATCCTTTTTATTGTCTTTTTGGGCATTTATCATCGATAGCAGCTCCTGGTCCTTTAGCTGAAGTAAATTAATCTTACGCAATGCCATTGGCTATCTTTTTGCTTGGGCAAGTATGGTGCAAGTGCAGCCCGGTCGTGTTCCGTTTCATGAAGTGGTATGCGTTTAGACTTTCAACTGTGCTAATTCGACGATTATCGTCTCGGTAAAGGGAATATACGAGGCAGTCTCGGTCAACTTCCGGTGTTGCTCAACCTGCGACAAATACCTCATAGGACTGCACTGGGTTTTATATTCCACATTTCCGAATGTCAGCCACTAGATCATCTCAGCCGCGGCAGTCCAATCATTCTTTTGCTGTTTACCTCTAACCTTGGGTAATATATCAGCCAAGGATACCCTACTTCCCTACCGCCCCCGACGTCGCTCCCTCTCTTATAGCCTGTTTCTGGCGCCTTTTCTTCTCAAGCCGACATTATTCCATCTTGTTGGGATATCTAGCAAAATGCTGCAGAATGGATTCTGTGCTTTCCAGGCATACGTTGTCAACCAGTTGCGATCACTGGTGTTTTATATCGTCAAAGTGACCGTCAAGAAGCGAGAAGCTTTGTATTCACCAGGACAACGTCGAAGCGTGAGTCCCTTGACCCGTATACCATCAGGAGCATGGGACTCACACATGCATGTTATCGACCCTGTCATGTATCCTCTCTCGGATAATGCCATTTACACTCCAAAAGCACACACCCTAGACCAAGCTCTTGCTTTTGAGTCGTCCGTGAACATATGCAACATTGTCCTTGTTCAGCCTTCTATCTATGGCAACGACAACTCGTGCCTGTTAGAAGCTCTTCGAGAGCTCGGTCCCGAACGTGCCCGCGGAGTTGTTACCTTTGACGTGAAATCAACTCCCTCTTCCCAACTACACGACTGGCATGGAATGGGTGTCCGAGGCGTCCGGATCAATCTTCAGTCGGTTGGCAAGTCTCTATCGGACAATGAACTTGAGAGTATGCTACACCGTTACGCGGACGCCATCCGGCCGCTGAATTGGGTACTCCAGCTATATGTTCCACTACACGCGATGGTTATTCTCGAGGCTATCGCGCCTCAGCTACATGTCCGCCTATGCATCGACCATTTTGGACATCCTCTACTACCAGATCAGGCAGTATATGCGCAAGCCCGAGACCCATACACTCTGCCAGGATTCCAGTCTTTAGTGAATCTTCTAGCAGAAGGAAATACCTTCGTGAAGCTTTCCGCGCCGTACCGAATCAGCAAGATGCAAGATTTCAGCGATCTAGAGCCCGTTGCCACAGAGCTCTTGAAAGTCGCAGGGAAAAGTCACGTTGTTTTTGCAACTGATTGGCCCCACACGAGATTTGAAGAGGTAGATATCAAATCATGGATAGAAATAGTGTTTAACTGGTGCGAGGAAGATCCTTTCCTGGCGGAGCGGTTATTCAGGGGGAATGCGGAGGACCTGTGGGCATAAAGGGGTTGTGAACTGATTCTCAATATTTCACGCCCTTCAACATGAAGGCGCGCATCAGTGAAATAGTGAATAGTGTGAAATAGTCACGAAGTTGCGAATGTTGGTTCTGCCACAACACTAAGGTGACAGAAAAGAAAAAAGATCAAAAATAAAACTGAATAACCAAAATTAGGCTCCTAGTTAAAGAACTATAGATTTTTTTTACGAATCAATAAATACTTGATAAGATTCGAAACGATCATAAAATGCCATTCATGTACGCATTTGCTTTTCTCCATGTGAAAACACACAATTCAGCGAGGATATATAGCGGATGATCGTGTTACTGAGGTCCTGGAGCTCTGCATAACATCCATACGAATGGCTATGTTGCGTCAAGTTGTTGATACAGCTAATCTAGAGAGAAATGCAGAAAGCAACTAAATCGATTGATCTATACGTTGAGAGCGAGAACTAACTAGAAGCTAACTAGTTAACTAACTACGCAGTAAGTTAGTTATCTAACCGGTGGGGCGACGGTCTGAATCTCTACAACACGAATCTGACGTGAGTGCTGAGATATACAGATGCTCGGTCAACTTCCGAGGCACCACTGTGACAATTTTGCAAGCAACCTTTCATTTGCGGAGTGCGACGGCAAATGCCAGCATTGGGAAACGGAGCCCATCCACTTTACTCAATCCATTAAAATTATATCATGAGGACATCCCACCACTCACCCGATGTAGCAAACCATTACCATGCAACAAGAGCCGAAAATGGACAAGTCATCTGTGATGGACAGAATGATAGCGGGTAGCATAGCAGGGTCATCTGAGACAATCATCACAGTACGCAATATTCCTTCCTACTTTAATATTAGCCTTTCGGTTCATACAACTAATGCCCCTCTACCAGTACCCAGCGGAATTCTGCAAGACAACGCGACAACTCCAGACACCTGGAAAGGCAACATCGGTATCCTCGCTCTCGATTTTGAAGTCCACATACAACTCTTCCGGCATTCAGGGTATCTACCGCGGTTGCCGTGCCCTAGCCATCTCGAACGCCGCCAAGTCAGGGATTCGATTTCTTTCCTTCGAAACATCCCGCGACTATCTCGACAGAATGTTTGATACTAAACCAGGAAGGCGCAGTCCTTGGGTTAACGCGTTAAGCGGACTTAGTGCCGGCGTGACGGAGAGTGTGCTGGTGGTCACACCTGGTGAGGCGCTTAAGACTAAGATCATTCACGATTCGACAGCGGGAGGCAGGCGTTTTGGAAACAGAGGACTGCTAGGAACCACAAGCGTGGTTATCCGGGAGGAGGGGGTGCGATCTTTGTGGAGTGGACTGGTCCCTGTGCTGTGCAAGCAGGGAACGAACAGCGCGGTGCGGTTCACGACGTTTTCAATGATGCAAGAGAAGGTGATAAACCGATGGCCACAACTAGAAGGGAACCTTGGCTGTACGTGGCTTCTTGGAGCTTTGAGCGGTGCTATAACTGTGTAAGGGCGGCCCCCCCTCCCCCCCCCCAAACGGCCCCAACCCACCACTTTTTTGATCGGTGATCCGACTTTCGCTGATGATGACAGGTATGCTTCGATGCCTTTTGACAATGCGAAGACCAAGTTGCAGAGTGTTGGCGCGAGGTATACGGGGATGATGGATTATGTTGCACAAACCATCCAGTCCCGCGACATTCGTGGTTTCTGGAGAGGGACGTCACCGAGACTGGTCCGATTGACCGTGAGTGAATAGCCAGTACTGAACATTTGCTATGGACACTAATCCTTGGTAGCTTTCGAGCAGCATCACGTTCACAGTGTATGACCAAGTTGTTCAGGCGATGAAGTCTGTCTAATGTCAGACATGCCATTCATTGCAAGACAATATCGTTCTCAGCTAGCAAGGATGAATCTCATCAATTCCCTACCTACATGCTACCTAGACAGCTGACGAGCCATTTAATGCACCAACCATCACAGTAATGGGTTCCATTGAAGAGACAACTTCAAATTGTTCAGGAGTGATCTCGAATATTTCGGCGTTCAAGTAGTCAAATTCGGAAAGTTGGAATGAGTCATCAATCTGGGATTGCTGGGTGAATTGGGATATTAACGGCTGGGGCGCAAAGTGCGACATAGGCCTATTCAGAAACGGTCCAGTCTCAGGGGCCAGCTGTTCCCGCAGAGTGGACGCCTCGATACCAAGTTTTTGGAGAGCTCGTGTTATGAGCTTTAGTGCGCTGCCGATAACTAGATATGCAGAGAGTTAAGCTCCAGAATTCAAATATTAGTGCATGGCGTACCTGGATTGATTGTCTTGACTCGTTCAAGGGCATGAATGCAAAACCCTAATCTTCGGAGTGCTTGCTTGTCATCTGATGCAGCTTGGACCTGAAGGAGGAATATAGATGCAGCAATGTAAACACTATAGGAAAGGGATAGAACACAGTGATTCTCTCCGAACGTTTTACAGAACAGATCGAAGTTCACGATGGTGGAGGTTGCTGAAGAGACGCATTCGAGAAGGTGTTTCGGATTAGGTCCTAAGGCCCCACTAGGCTGGAGAAAGCGCCGAGACAGCATTGGACGATGTAATAGAATTCTGAAGGTATGGTAGAGGCAGCTATGATTATCAGTATAATGTTGACTCCAAAAGACACTGGGTAGAAGGTACTTTAGTGTTACGATATGTGAAGGCGGAGCGAGCACAGGAAGCGCATTGACGTCGATCTTCAAAAAGGGTGGCAAATCGTCCCACCATTGATGCAGAGCAGTATCTTCACGCACAAAGCATGCCTGTATGTCTGTCTCTGTATGCTGCTGCAGTGGATCATACATATGTATGAGGATTTGATTAAAGATGACAGAAAGCTGGGACATTCTGACGAAACAAGACGTGGAGTGGCTAGGCGTGGGAGGGTATTCAACCCCGCCTGGGATGCTGAAGCTATGAGGATACCATAGCTCATTTTCGGAGGAATCATCAACTGGAAGCATCAGCCGGTTATTCCATGGCCATTCAGATGTTTAACATCCGGACCTCTGACGTACACATGATTTGAGGTGGGGAAACTGTAGAATGCTGTAGTGTGGGTGATCGGCCAAGGTAGACGCTGAGCATCTTGTCCCAGAAATAGCAGCTCCAGAAGAGACGGTTTCGAATCTCGACATCCTCATCAGACAGTTCAACTGATCCAGCATAGCGTTGACTATCAACACAGATACCCAAATGGTCTATGAGACGGAAGGCAATCCCGGTGTATACCCATGCCTGTGCGCTGTTGCCAGAACTGCACTCTTGCGCACTGAGCAATAAGAGAGTCTGGACAGTTGGGATTGTGCATATTCCGGAGCTCAGCTCATCGAAGAGCAATGTGCGAGCATGCCTTCCGAAGATGGCGCCACTCTCATACGCCTCTTCAAGTTTCTCGCATGTGGTCTTGTCACTTTTGCCCCAGCGAATTGAGTGGGAAAGGACAGCGTTAAGGAGGGTATGCGAGTAATAAGAACCCAAGACTTCCATATCACCTATACTGCTTAAGCAAAAGGATATGTTCTTGGGGGGAAACAAACTTACGAGTAAAAGCCGGGCGATAGATGAAATTGAATAGCGGTTGAATCCAACACCAATGCGTATCCAAAAGATATTGGAAAGGCTCCTAGTGGACATGATTAATGAAAAATTCATGCCGGTTGTTTGAAAGGAAAGGTAAATCACTGGTATCTCTGAAATATTTTCCAAAGCACGCTGTCGCCATGCATTAGTGACCAATGTTTCACGCTTCCTTAGAACTAAATCTTCTGCTGTTGTTGACGTATCCTGGAAAGCCTCCGTAGATGTGCGGTTGTCTCCAAGAAGATGGAAGAAACTTGCTGCCCCATGGTAAGTTGTTACCCCCTTCTCATCAAGTTTCAAACCCCCAAACCCACTTGCATGCCCCGACTCTGATTGGGCTTGTATTGACCAACCAGAAGATGAATTTTCAGGAACACAGCGAGATGCAAGAGCCTTACCCTTCAGCTCTGCAAGTTCATCTTCTAACTCTTTGATGCGGTTTTCAAGACGTTGGGTGTAAGACAGAGTTGGGGATCTTGCAAGTCGTTAGTTAGCACTTGTGGAGTCGGGGAGTTGGGGATGAATAAACCATACAACTTGTAAACACACATGTCGTCACGCGCTACGCAACGTTTGCAAACGGGCTGTTCCCCACCACATTTCACCTGTGACAATGTTATTGATTGTTTGAGAGCCTGAATGGGGAATGTATTAGGAGGCAATGTTCTTACCTTTCGTTTTCGACATGGTGCGCATGAGAATGCGCTTTTCTTGGTCGCTTTAGCGGATGACATGGTGATTCAAGGTAACAGACGTCGTTAATTCGGCTTCTTTCCGATCTGTGTATATAGGAATCAGAAAGCTCGGAGAACTTGAACTTACTCCGCGTTTTACTAAGTAGCGTGAGGTCACATGATACGCTTGGCCCCAGGTATGAAATGCTTTACATAATCATTGGCTGAGCCATAGCAGGTGATTGTCCATGTACAGTAGAATTGCACTAACCGGCCCTGACCTTTTTGTATGGCAATTCTCTTTCGCGTACTGATCCCACCCAGCCCTTTCAGCGATGTCGCGCAATATTCGATATCACCCTAAGTCGAGAAACTGATGCCAGAATTGTAAGTCCCGGCGCGTCAAGGTAAGCGAAAATTCGAAATATTTATTAATCTTTCATAGTGTGACGAGGAACGACCGTCATGTACAGGCTGTTTACGTCGCGAAGAAGACTGTTCATTTGCGGAATCGACGAGAACTGCTGCTTCGAGTCAAATTTTCTCTCGACAAAATGCGCTGCCAAATGTTCCAGCCTCCGAAGGGTTTCAAGTGCCGAAAGAGCTTCATTATACGCCGAGGAGCTTGTTGGATCTTCGTCTTATGCATCACTACAGCGTTTCACGGCAAGGACCTTCTCTGACAATTTCGACGAGAACGTGGTGAAGGCTCTTCAGGTCGATCTTCCCCGTCTGGCGTTTGAGCATGATTTCCTTATGGATGCCCTTCTTTTCGCTGCAATGGTGCACCTAATTTGCAGTGGTACACCGGTTGAAACCCTGCCCTTGTTTACCTATCGTGATCAGGCGCTGCGAACACCACGCGGAGCGGTCGAAAATGTATCAATCACTAACACTCACGCTGTGAGAGGCGCGTCAGTCTTGCTTGCAGCCGTCTCTTTCCCGGCCGACCGAATAGCAAATCAACCTGGTCTGTTGATGTCCAATTGGATGGCTTTAGCTCTTGGTCAACGAAACTTCCGAGCAATCCATAAAGTCGAAACTTTGACGCCCGGCGAAAAGAGCTCCATATCGACTGTAGGTCTATATGGGTCTTTCTCGGATCTTTTTACGCCAGCAGTTACACCGTGCCCCATCCAGCATTTACTGGAAGAAAAGCGCGGGCCAAGAGAGGACTTAGATTATTACTCCACGCTGGCTACAGCTGCAGCAGAACTAGGGAGAATAATATCTATTCTTAAATCTCCATTCGAGCCTGCTTTTCTTGAGAAACAAGCTAAGGCATGGACATTCGACGTGGTGCAGCCGGAGTTTCTCTTTTTCGTACAACAAGAACGGCCCGAAGCGCTTGTAGTTCTCGCTTACTACCTTGCTTTTTTAAAGTTTCTTCCGAAAACATGGATTTACCAAGATTTTCCCGCTCATGATATGGCCGTTGTTGCCTCTGTCCTTGACCCCGACTGGAGAGAACACATTTCATTACCGAAACAAATCATACAGATGGATGACAATATCGCTGCAGCGAGGCTCTTAGTCAGCTGTCTAGGGAATATTATTGGATCGAAATGAAATAGATTCAGATTGGCCTGATACATATTAATCAATTTACAACTGACATTTCGTTGATTGCCATTTTCGGTGTCAATGAGGAGCACAGAAGGCGTGAGGCTATGGATCTGCTTCATCTAACATATTGAGACCGCAATGAGAATGTGAACATGTCTCTGCGCCTTTGGATACAAGCGTGTCAAGAAGCATGCTGACTTTAAGAATCGGCGCTCGATTTGCAAACTTTTGACCCAGTTTAATAGAGCTCTTCGCTGAGTACTCGTAAAGCTTCTTTTCCGGTTCCAATATACTTAGCCGGATGCCAATATATCAAAATAGACAAGACCAAAAACATAAGAGTCGAATCGCAGATATAGAGGTAGGCCTCCGTCTTCATCATGGGGGAGTCTATGCTACCAGTGAACTCAACGAGTCGAAAGATGGAGCGAATGAAGATCAAGGCACTAGCGAGGAATATCACCCGAGTCACATCCCTCCATCCAAGCTTCAAACGTTCCTCATCAAGTCTTAGCGACACGGGTGTTGGGGCATGCGAGAGGCGGCGATGAAAGACGGTGGCGCATATGACGAAAAGACCAAAGAAAAGTATTTGACAAGCAAGACCGACAAGGATAATCGCTTTGCCCACAGTAAAGTTTGAGGACAACATCCCAGAACCGGCGAGTTGAATCAGAAATGAGAAAATATCACCTCCCACGAAAATTTTGGTTAAAATCGATGGCTTTACAGGTGGATATGCTTCGCCTTTAACTAGTCGAACCAGTCGTCCTAAAACCATGTAGATTGATGCGGCGAACAGGGCTGGTGCGACCAGGATCGTCAGGGTTTGAATAATGTAGAGGGTGATGTCGCTGGTGTTATGGTGCCCGAGGAAGCGACAAATATATCCTGCGATTTCGACTTGGTTGGTTCAGTAAAGCTTCGAAGATATTGACGCAAAAGTCTCTCATGCAAAGGCCTTGGGGAGAATATGGCTTACGTCCATCACCGATGATAAGCACGATGAAATAGAAAGTCCGACGTTGAAACATGATCCAAATATGCCAGATGGTTGTGATTGCGAAAAGAACGACAAAAATCATTGCAGCTGCCTGGCTAGGGTCGTATCCATACACATTGGAGCGGGACATGGCGACAATTTGCGGTGACAAGTAGTTTCGAAGTATAAGAAAAAAGAGAGACACAAAATGAGAGGCAGGCAAACCTATGCATACAGCTCTAACGGGAGTAAATAAGAAAAGCAAAGGACCTTACGAAGCATTATGTGGTTTTCATCTCGCCAACAGCCCGTCTTCTCGGATATGGGGGCCCGGGTGGGGCTATAGTTCGCACCTCGCATATCGGTCATCGCACCTCGCAAATCATCTATTTTGGATTACCTTGATAATTCATGGAATAAAATCTTTATTGGTTGGCCAGTGGCCTTTCACAGCCTTGAGCTAGAACGAACTTCAAGTGGAGCTACTTCCCTTCCATAGCCACAGTGATACGCACTGGTCACTGGTCACTCGTTAGTACTCTGAAAAATTATTCGACTTCTACGCTTACAAGACCGTGGCGATGAACGAGTTCCCTAACATGGTCTATTTACTCGGCCCAAATTCGGGCAGTGGACACACATCGGTCCTTTCTACGACCGAGTGGTGAGCATTGTCCTCATAGTAATGTTGCGAGATCTATCCTAACATTCATTACAGCTCAGTGAATCTCGTCATTAGGATTGCACGTCCTATTCTCCAGCGACAGGCATCAATTGTCGAGGTGTTCAATGGGGCTGAGCTTGAGTGGTGTGACACCATACTGCTCTTCCAATGTAGGGTTTTTGTTGGCTCTTCGCAATGAACCTGGAACCGCCTGTTGATACTCTCCTATGCAGCAATATACCGACCCTAGAAAAGGATGGGATTTCTTTTCCTATCCTATCAGCTCATTGAGTTTCTGGATTGGCACGCGGTTTCCTACAATCCAAAATATCTTCCAGAAAGCTTCGCAATTTGTCAATTCCAACACGTGAAGGATCCAGCTCTTACTTCTTCCGAGGCTCAGTGGAAAAATAGGCCTTTTCTGCGCCGCTCTTCCAAGGTCATCTTCGCCTGGAGTTCCGTTGGGCTAGGATGTTTCAGGACAAAAAATCCAAGTGTGAGCTTGGTGCGGTCACAGTTCTTGGCCAGCCAAGTGATACGTGCTTCCGTACCAGCATTGATCAGATCTGGATTGGTAATTATTCCAACGGTCCGGGGACCCTCCTCATCAAAGCGTCGTGCGCGCTGGATAATGCCTTGGGAATCAGAAAGTAGTTGGTTTTGAATAAAACATATAACGCTAGTAAGATTGCTTTTCCTTTTTACCGACAGTGATCTCTATACAATTTGTAATTAGAATGCTGATTTTCCCATTTTTTGATAGGGCATAGCATAAATTAGACGTACTTCTAAAAAATATAGATTGGGCTAGAAATCGAATGTCTGTACCATGTACTATATCTGTCTAATAGTGGCTATATCCCTTATTTTCTTCTACTAGAAACCATAACTAGATAGCAGGAGTAACGGCAAACCACTCCAAGAAAGCCTGGATCTTGGCATCCGAACCTGCAACGCCAATGTTTTCATAAGCAGCACCGACCTTGAAGGTAGTCTTGCCCACAACAGAGTTGGGTTTCCAGATGGCGGGCAGGGTGCCGTTGTTATACGAGTCCCCAGAGTTAGGGTCGCTGGTCTTGATAAAGTTGGCCCAGTAGCTGCTGAGCACGTTGGCGACGTAGAAGTCCTCGGAAGTGTAGTTGACACCAGCCTGAGCCCAGAGGTTACCAAGCGCATAGGGTATCTCGGAACCATGGGAAGCACTGCCGTCGTTGGGCGGGGCGTAGTTCCAGTAGTAAGTGTAGGTGGTGGCGCCCGAGGAGTTGCTGAAGCCATCCATGGCCTGCCAGCTGCTAACGGTGCTCTGGTCGCGGACAAGGGCGATCTGGGAGGTCGATGCCTGAGTATCATTATCGGCAGGGTAGACGGCAAGGAATGTTGCGTTCAAGTCGCCAGTGATTCCCTCGACGTAGGAGATGTAGTCATCAGTAGTAGTGGTGAAGGTATTGCTTACACCGTACTCGCCTGCGTTGTTGCCAGTAATGTAGGGCACCTTATTAGCAGCGCCGTGGCGAATGGAGGCAATGTATTTGTCGGGAATGGCATAGTAGTCGAGTACAGGCTTAACCTCCTGGTCTTCGGTGCCAGTGCTAGCGAGGATGGTCTCATATGAAAGAGCGCGAGCTTCGTCAACAGTGGTGACGTTAAGATCGGCGAGCGCGGCGGCACCAATCTCCAGCGCCTCATCCAGGGTGCGATCTCGCTGGTCATGACATCGTTGGGGGAGCGCACACCCGACTCAGAAATGGCGCCGACGATGCCAAGGCTGGTGGTCAGGTTGCTATTGACAATGTGGAAGGTGGCGGCAGAGCCAAAGGACTGGCCCATGACGGTGATGTGGTCCGGGTCACCACCAAAGGCGGCCATGTTGTCGTGCGCCCACTTGAGAGCGAGGTACTGGTCCAATACGCCCCAGTTGCCAGTGGCGTTGCTGCCGGTAACCTCGGGCAGGCTCGGGTCGGCGACGAAACCCAGCGCGCCATTGCGGTAGTTGTAGGTGACAAATACGATGCCTTTGCCGGCGACACCACCGCCGTTGAACTGGGCCTGGGGTGCGGCGGTGCCGTCGCCGTAGCTCCAGAAAGCAACGGGGAGCTTGTCGTCGGCCGAGGTGGCCGGGGTCCAGATGTTGACGGACAGGCAGTCCTCGCTCATGGGGTACGTCGAGATCTGCTGGTTCGAGGTAGGACAGATGGGGCCAAAGGTGGAGGCGTCCAGGGTGATGTTCCATGGCGCCACAGGCTGAGGAGGCGCGAAGCGGTTGGCACCGAACGGAATGCCGCCAAAGAAAGAGATGTTGGCCCAATTGTCGACATAGTCGGCCACAGAGCTGTTGAGGGCAGCAACGCCCTGCACCTTGCCCAGGCCTGGAATGTCGACAGGATATTTGTAGAGGGGAGACGCCGCCTGGGCTACCGTAAGGCAGCCAGCCAGCGGCATGTAAGTAGAATGAGAGCGCAAGGCGGTGCAGAACGTAGAGAGGTAAGGTGTCGAGAGTGTAAATGGACGGATGAGGGTTGGAAGAGAGCAGACTAAGGGCAGCAACCGGATGATGAATATATATACTAGGTTCGGCTCGCGCACGGCAAACGTACGCGGTCGATTAGATGAAGGGTGTATGGCATTGCCGAAGGACCGTTGTCTCTTGTCGAGCTTGGTCCATATGAGACGTGTACGGTAACCTTAGTGACGGTTAATCAAAGGTGACTGCGGCTGTTTCTGGCGCCTTTGCGAATCGGATTCACCCGGAGACTTTATAGAACCTATACACCCTACAATATATCTCTGATTCGCAGCCGGCTATCTGCATCATTGTTTGAGGAAACCGACCGATGTGGATCACAATGCCACCCGTGGTGTCTACAATGAGGATGTGGTCCCGGGCAGACGCTAGGGCCTAGTATATATACCGCTACAACATACAATCGGCGTTCCAATTGTTGTTATGATCTTTTGGCCGAGTGGCATAATGGGTAACGTGTGCGTGAGATTATACAACTTCGCACTGATCGCACGTTTCACTTCCCTTTGCTGATGGGTCGGCCCAATTTTCCTAAATAGTCAGTAAAGACTGTATCTCCCAGCCAAGAAGATCTGCAAGTCCAGCCAAGCAAGAGTTGAATGAATAGTGTATCTCAGGAAGGTACCGGAAATTTCCTCAAGATGGTAATTATCTCCAGCGTGTCCGGGCGTTACCCGTGTTGAGAATCTCTTTGGATAATCCAACCACGCGGTACGTCAGCTTGCCCCTGGAAGGAGGAAGTGATGTCTTGTTGAGCAAAGGGGATTTAGTGGGATATCCTGAAACGCAAATATCCTCCAATAACCTAGCCGGAGACTGAAACCGACAATTTATCTCACATTGCACGGCCTGAGGGTGTGGTCTTCCATGAATAGTAAAAGTGAATATATCTTGTCTTGTAGTAGCCCTTACAATTTGCACAGAAATCATGACGACGCAGTCGTTGTTGTTATTGCAGATACAAGTTTCCAATTTGCATGTGGGAAAAATAGCTGTTTAGGGAATCTTACTGTTCATGCTGTAGACAGACCATGAGAGTTGTTCAACGACCTTGGTCAGATGTTTAAATTAATCCCTATGGAGTAAGTTGATGACGGAGAAAGCGCGGAAAGCGCGGCCCTTTTTGACTGTCTACTGGCTCGTTCCTGGGAAGACCTTTACCCTTCTCATTAGTAGGGCATGTTTCCACCCCTCAAATGGAAACCCAAAGCTCTAGTGGGAAGCTTCTTTTCTGTCGTAAACGTGCATAAACCTTAACAGACCCAATCTGTTAAAGGTCTTCAGAAAGAAATCTGATTGAACGCTCCTAGGAGCACAAAATCTAGTGAGTCATGGCAACACGTCTGAAAGCCTGTCACTCACACAGATATGTTCCTAATTCGTCTTTCCCGAAACGTTTACATATATTTAGTCCCCTAACTAGTAGTACCGATCTATAACATCCTTCTCTCACGCGTAACTGTAGTGGCTCCTGGGAATTAATGTGTCGTGAGCATCAGGCTCCTAGGAGTTCGTGTGAAGCTTAAACTTTCCCAGGAAAAAGAAGAAAAAACGTCCCTGTTCCTAGGATACTCCGGGCGAGCCCTTAGATATGTGACATCCACTTCTGAAAAGCCAGAATAGCCCTCGGAAGCAAGGTTCACTAGGATAGTTTTATGAGTCGATATTTATTAGATGGCCCTCTTTAAGTGAAATCTCATGATTTATAATAGGCCAAAAGCAATATAAGCCGCAACGGCACCATACGATAATGGTATCATACAGAATTATACCTGTTCCATGTATCTCAGAAATTACAGGAGTAGCTGTGCAGGTGGAACACAAATTCTGTAAAATTCCTTACGTCGGTAAATAATGAGCAATTGTATCGAATACGAGCTTAGAATACCCCTGACTAAGCTATCGAAATGATCGGACTACAGGGTCTTAAGTCGTGATTGCACTTTCTCAAATTCAATTTTCTAAGGCCTAATGTGTCTTCAGAGAAAACCCAAGTATGTGGAAGTAGGTTGTCACGCCTTGTCCATATATCCACCGTTTTGCTGTTCTAGGAATATTCGTTATTGTAGTAATTCAAAGAAGGTCGGATGCTCATTCTGAGGTGATACAAGATGAAGTCTAGCTAGTTTCCGTGTGGTAGTCCCTGCTTATTCCTTCCTATAGATAGTGTAGGAATAAATTTCGATGATACGGCTTAGGTCCTGGTCTTCACGAGCCTCAAATCACAACAATTACTAAACCTGTTATTTGTAGTCTAATAGCATCGACCTAGCAAACATAGGCAATATAATAAGATAATTAGCGGGTATCTTGGTAGCCTGTAAGGCTATTATCTGGGTCTGTAATATAAATCTGGCCCCCACTATGCATTTGCCTTTCAGTTGGAAGCGAAACAACCAAGATCGCCGCCACATTGATGACACCAGCCCTTCGTTGAGGGACAACGGTCAAGAGTTCTGGGTGGACGACTGCATATGGATGGGGCTAGCGTGGTGCATTTTATTGAGGTTGGCTGACTTAGCTGGGCGCTTAGTGAGTGGATCAGGTTGCTCACGTGATGTTGAGTGCTCACTAACTTAGCTCACTAACTTATGTCAGTGGGTTTATGTAATACTAGGTGAGCGGAGCGTGCTCAGTTTTACTGAGTGAGCCAAAAGCGGCAAGAGGTGAGCGCTAAACCGAAAAGGGAAAGCTGAGACGTGGTAGTGGAAATCCGCTATCATAGGCACAATGTAGGGTTGCGTAAGATGCCAAGCTGGTGCGCTAGAGCCATGCGGGTCGCGAATCACCTCCGCCATTCCACCTCTTTCACGCATTCCGCCTAAACTGTCTCGAGGCTAAGGGCGGGATGATTCTTGCGAGCTGATGGAATGACTGCGATTACTGCCCCAACTACCGGCCACATGCCGCCAGACGAGGAACACCTCAATGCCTTGGATGCAGGTGCGGAACAATTGGCCTCTCGTGCTCGTCGTGCATGCTAACGCCAAGGCAATAACAGTGGACTACGATCCGATTGAACACTTGAATGCCGTTTTCTCCCATCCTTCCACCCTCTCCTCCGTCTCTCAGATCTCCGACGCCCTGCACCAATGCGAAGATGAACTTGACGATGACATCGCCACCCTCGTGGAGGAGCAGGTTACCTCCAATGCCGATAGCGTGGAACGGATACAGGCAGCCAAGGCCGATCTGTCGGAGCTATTCAAGAAAATCGACGATGTCCGGGAACGCGCATTGAAGACCGAGCAGGCAATCACCGACATGACGGCGGACATCAAGCAGCTGGACAATGCGAAGAAGAACCTGACACTCTCTATGACGGCGCTGAAGCGATTGCAAATGTTGACTACAGCATACGACCAGCTCCAGGCTCTCAGCCGGACGCGACAATACGGGGATTGTGCACAGCTACTCCAAGCCGTGATCCAGTTAATGGCCCACTTCAAGTCATACCGCTCCATCGACCAAATTGCCATGCTGAGCCGGAATGTGGCAGATATACAACGTGATCTTCAGGAGCAGGTCTGTGAGGACTTCGAGATTGCCTTTGCAAAGGGTGAAGTAGGCCCCAAGCGGGCGATGCTCGCGGAGGCGTGTCTGGTCGCAGATGCCCTCGGTGATCATGCACGGTCTCGTCTGGTGACTTGGTACTGCAATACACAGCTCCGTGAGTACCGGCAGGTCTTCCGAAATAACGAAGAGGCTGGATCCTTGGATAACATCTCACGCCGGTACTCGTGGTTCCGGCGCATATTGAAGATTTATGATGAAGAGAATGCGGCCATCTTCCCGACTTCGTGGCGGGTCGATGAGATCTTGGCCAATGTCTTTTGTGAAGGCACACGGGATGACTTCAAGGGCATCTTGTCTCGGTCTGTGCGCAGTGGACAGAATATTGATGTCAACTTGCTGCTTTCTTGTTTGCAAGAGACACTCGACTTTGAACATTCTCTCGAGCGCCGCTTTGCCCCTGCATCGCGTGCATCTACTGATACCTTTACTTCAACTGAACCGCCTGTGTTTAGCCAGTCTATCTCCGAAGCCTTTGAGCCATACCTCAGTGTTTGGGTCGAGGCCCAGGATAAACAGCTCGCAGCGCTGCTCCCTAAGTACCGGCAACAACCCCTTAAAGTTCCGGACGAAGAATTCAACTCGCACATTGTTATTTCATCCTCGACTGAACTTTTCACATTCTACCGGCATGCTTTGCAACAGTGCGCCAAGCTCTCAACTGGAGGCAGCCTGGCGGAGCTTGCAAAGGTATTTGCTAAATACCTGGATCAGTATGCCCAGCAGGTCCTTCTCAACTATATAAGTGAGCGACCAACAGGACACACACCATCTCGAGTGCCCACGATAGAAGAGCTGGTGTCGGTTTTGAACACCGCCGATTACTGCTACACAACTTGCAACCAGCTGGAAGAGAAGATCAGGGGCAGGTTGGACGAGAATCTGAAGCAATCTGTGGATTTGCAAAGCCAAGCGGATTCATTCATGGGTATTGCGTCCGCTGCTGTACGGGGTCTGGTGCGAAAAGTCGAGGTCGAGCTTGAACCATCCTGGCGAGAGATGCGTAACACGCCGTGGGCCAAGATCGAGGCTGTCAGCGATCAGAGCTCTTATGTGGGTGAAATGCTTTCTCACACGAAAGATAAAGCATCAGAGATTCTCCAGCTATTGCACAAGCAGCAATATGCGCGTGCTTTCTCTGACCATTTGGTGGAGCTCATGTCGAGTCAGTTTATCAGCAATGTTTTCCAATGCAGACCTGTATCGGAAACTGGCGCTGAACAGGTACGACGATCACCCCGTCCATTATATCTTTCATCTTACTTACTCAACCTCCAGATGCTCCTCGACTCCTATACACTCAAGAGCGGCCTTTCATCCCTTCTCCCGGCCCCCGCCCCAGCCGGCTTCGTCAAGCGCGTAAACACAAGCTTCTTCAAGATCGAAACCCTCCTCAAAACACTCCAGGTCCGCCCATCACCACCAGAAGCTCTAGTCCAAGCATACCTAATCCACATCGCGGACCGCAACAACAACAACTTCCGCAAAATCCTCGATCTCAAAGGCATCCGCAGCCGCCAAGAACAAAACCACCTCGTCGAGCTATTCCAGCTCCACCGCGCCTCAGACCGCTACGCCTCAAGCCTCCAGCCAAACAACCCCATCCTTGCCGCCCTCCAAGGCCCCACAGCCACCGGCACGACCTCCGTATCTCAAGGCCTAGGACTCGGCAGCGCCACCTCAGCCATGCCATCACGTTTCGATGCCTCCATGCTCGGCTCTGCAATCATCTCGGCTGCAAAGGATGGCGTCGACCGTTTCGGGAACCCAAGTCTGACGACCCTCGGCGCTGCAGGACCCCCCGCGTCTGGATCGGGCATCACCAGTCCATCGGGGACGTCATCTCCTGCTCCGACTGGATCCATACTCCAGCCTAATAACGTGCAGACATCGGAAGGTACAGCTGCGGGTAATCTCAATGAGAACCTGAAGAATATTGGCAAATTCTTCCGTCGTGATCTAGGTGGATTTGGTGGGAGGTTTGGACGGAATACAGAAGATGGAGCATAGCGGTGTGCTCCTATTTGATTATTCTTTTTATACACTCTATTTTTGATGGAGCATGGATACCACATGTCGTGATTAGAAGGTACATAGCTTATATCCAGGCGTCGTATCTCTAATTAATGTCTGATGTTTGTACTTGACATTTGTATACCATTTGGACAAACTGCTATTTTAGGCCAACTAGCCCTTGATTCTATCTCTCTCGTGCATCGTTGGCGATGGCTGCCAACGTAGCCAGACGTAAGCAGCAAGCTAGAGATGCCGAGGAAGACAACAAGACAGGCCCACGATGCAACCGAAGGTGCTTCATCCAATAACGGCGTTGAGTCCAAGGGATGGACAGCACTGTCTCGCAACATGAGCTTAGAACTTAGGCCTGATCTAAGATAGCAATTGCGAGTCAGGTTTAAACTACTAGCAACAGGATGATCACAAAGTTTGAAAGAGATTGTAACTGAAAAATTTCATTGAGTGTTGAAAATCAATTAAGATAACAACACAAGCGAACAGACGTTCTAATGGTATCATCCAGCTACAGAATTGCCTACGAGACATCGGCCTACTGTTGCAAGGCGAGGATCTGTAATCTTATCACAAGTTAGCAATTGTTTGCAAATTGAGTGCAAGTCAAAATGAGAGGCAAAAGCAATGTGTGAAGGTATGGCGTCATCAAAAAATTAGAGTGTTGTTGTTGCGTGTTTTTAATCTTCAAAGCGCCCCGGAGAGGGGCATGATGCTCGGGGTTAAAAATGTATAATCATCCGCCAGGGTGACATTGTAACAAGGTGTGTGTGGGGGAAGCAAGAGTAGCAAATAAGAAGAATGTAGTAACTCACCAATTCAGTGGAAACGACAATGGAGCGCGGCTACGTTCCATTATACAAGTCCTAGGTTTCCGAAGAAAATCCATTGCCAAGGCATCATGTTTCATTGCCAGGGGCTTTTTCAAGCTCTGGTTCAAGTAAATCTAATACATGGCATTGTCCCGTGGAGGCGCTTAGTCGAAGAGACCGAAGCCCATGTCCTCATCGGACTCCTCCTCATCCTCAGCGGGAGCGGCGGCAGCGGGGGCGTCACCACCGGAGGTGGCAGCGGCAGCGGCAGCGGGAGCAGCAGAGGCGTAAGCATCGGGGTTAGCGATGCGGTCCTTGAGCTCATCAATCTCGGGCCAGCTGTAGGCGGTCTCGACGGCGACAGCGAGGACCTTCTTGTAGCCGTTGATGAGAGAGTGCATGGTGGCAGGGATGGTGGGGTAGTTGGCAGCCAGGGAGATGGCAGTGATGGTCTGAATGGCCTGGGTGAAGGTCTTCAGGAGCTGCTCATCAGTGATGTCGAGGACATCGGCACCGAAGCACTGGCCGTTGTCGTAGACCTGCTGAATGGTCATACCGTAGGTGAAGGGGGAGATGTTCAGCAGGTTAAGGAGGGTAGCCTCGGAGGCACCGACCTTGTTGCCGGCCTCAACGAGCTTGAGGTCGGAGACAATTTCGATGGTACCACGGGCAATCTTGGTGGGGACACCAAGAGCCTGGAAGAACGCGGTCTTACCGGGTTCCATACCGGTGTTACCACCGGGGATCCAGACGTCACCGGGAGCGATGGCACCGGCACGAGCGGGAGCAGCGACACGGTTGGCCAGGATCTTCTCCTTGATGGCCTTAAGGTCGGCGTTGGTGAAGATGAAACCAACGTTGCCTGGGATGTTCATATTAGCCAATTGGTTACATGCGACAAGGAGAAATAGTACACACCCCTAACGTGAGGCAGGAGACGCTCGAACTCGGGGTTCTCGGCGACGAAGCCCTTGAGAGCACGACGAACCTAAAATCAGAGCGGTCAGCGAGGGGTTCAAGGCAGGTATTGTCAATTGGTAGACATACCATGGTGTTCTTTCCCATCAGGACAACACCCTCTCCACGGAGGGAGATACGGATCTCGTGCATCTGCTGAGAGCTGACATTGTCGACACCGACAATGAAGACGGTGCGGTACTCATCGAGAAGCTGCTTGAGCTTCTCGAAGTAAGCGGTCTTGGTAGCAGACTTGCCCCCCATTTCTCCTTAATTTCGCTGAAGATAGGTTGTTTAAGGACAAGGTCGTTGTTGTGGTTGATGAAGAAGAGAAATGGTTTAGTGCGATTTCGGGAAAACTTTTTGGTGCGTTCGCTAGTGGGTCACGTGATGTAAAAAGTAGACCCGCCCATATGGACTTGACGAGAGACGACGGACCTCGATTGCCATTGCGATTTGAGTCTATTCTGCGCATTCGGGATTTATCTGGAGCTGAATTGCTATCCCTTCAGCCGGATCGCCCATTTCAACATGCCTTCTCTCCGGCACCCGTTTCAGTGTCTGCGATATGTCGCAAGAGAATCGGCAGGCCAGTCTGATTTGCTAATTGCTACTGCTGGTGCAAAGGTCTATTCATACTCTGCTTCTACTGGCGACTGCCTAGATGTCTTTCCGAGTGCGGATGAATCGATCGTGTCGGACGATCTCAACAGTCCCCCGGGCAAGAGACGCAAGTTATCTTCGCCCTCCGAGCAGAAGGATGAGCAATCCGAGTCCGCAGGCAAGCAGTCAAAGGAAGATGTCAAGCTCACTTGGTCGAGTATTCCCCTCCTCATTGTGGCCCAAGGCAAATATGTAATTTTCCTTACCGCCGAGGACAAATGTATTCGAGTCTACAGCCTAAAAGACAATGGGCAGTTCGTAAAGGAGAGTGTCCGGTAAGTGCCCCTTTATCCATTTCAAGCTCACCAAGCTCATTACATATAGAACAATGCCAAAGCGGCCAAGTGTGTTGGCTCTGACACCTAATGAGAATGACATCCTGTGCGCCGACAAGTTCGGCGATGTGTACATTATCCCGGTGATTCCCAGCGCAGAGTACAAGAGAGTCGTGGCCGAAGAGAAGGAATATGCTCCATCTGCCACGAATCTCACTGTGCACACGAAGCGCAACCTGGAATCCTTGGAACAGCAGATGAGACAGGCTGCATTGAAGAAGAAGGCTTCAGCAGAGGCTACCGCACTCAACTTCGAGCATCAGGCCATTATTGGTCATGTTTCGATGCTGACAGACATGGTCTCTGTGACCCGGCCTGCAGATTCAACCATCAGTCACCCACGGAATTACATCCTCACTGCGGATCGTGATGAGCATATCCGTGTATCCCGTGGTCACCCCCAAGCTCATGTCATTGAGCAATACTGCTTTGGTCACACTTCTTTCATTAGCAAGCTTTGCATTCCTTCCTGGGCACCAAATGTTCTCATCTCAGGTGGTGGCGACAAGCATTTGCTTGTGTGGAATTGGGTTGAGGGGCAGGTCTTGCAGAAGGTCCCTCTGTCTGAGTCAGAAACAGATATCACGGTTTCTGGAATCTGGGCTGTCTCCGATAATGCCGATGGCCTGAAGAGTATCTTTGTTGCTTTTGAAGGGTACGTACCACTGGAGTCGGTGATCATTATCAACACTAATACTGGAAGCAGATCTTCGCAACTTCTTTGCTACGCTCTCGAAAACGATAACACGCTAAAGCAACAAGAGACCCTACAACTTTCAGGCAACGTCATTGACCTGGTTTCGATCGGTTCCAAGGACACCATTGCTGTCTCCGTGGACAACCTGCGGGAACCTAACTCGACCAGTGTTTGGCGATCATCTCCCCAGGCTCTTCTGGAAACCTTTCGGGTTGAGGCTGGAAAATGGGTCCCTGCCGAGGACTCTATTGTTTCCAGTATCAACACTGATAGCAGCACACTTGTTCACACGGAACTGGACGAGAAGACCACCAAATCGCTCAACGAGCAATTGTATGGTTTGTCCGTTCTCCGGAAGAATGGGTGGAATTAAAAGTAGGCATGTCTTTTATGTACATTTAGCAAATATTTTAGATATCTCCAAACTCGCATGAGACTATGAAGCAATCTATGTTTTAACTGGCAAAAAGTATGAAAGAGTATAGAAGATATGCTGATTCTTGACGGTATATATATGCGGGGACGTAGGTCTACCCAGATTTGGATTTTTCGAGCAGCAAGCATTCATTCAAATTTTGGATATTTTAACTAATTGAATTAATTTGGACAGTTAAAGGAAAACAATATTACCATATTCGACTTTGGCAGCTTTCTAGACAGATGCGCAACTTATAAAACCTCCGAGGTCCCGATCCGATCGCGGGCCTGCGGTACCCGGAGAACTTGGAAGTCCACTTCTCCTCCTTCATCCCACCACATCACACAATGCAGGAACAATTTGAGCCACTTAAGAACGATTTGCTGCTGAGGGCTGCTCGGGGTATGTAGACCTTGATTTTTTCGAGTTGAGCGGAGCTGACAATCGCAGGCGAGAAGGTGGAGCGTCCTCCGATTTGGGTTATGCGACAGGGTTAGTTATTCCTACCATGCAGATCACGACCTAGAACAATTAACTGACCTTGATTCTCTCTCAAACAGCTGGTCGCTACCTTCCCGAGTATCATGAAGCAAAGGGCGGCCGTGATTTCTTCGAATGCTGCCGCACACCCGAGATCGCATCGACCCTAACTCTCCAGCCCATCGAACGTTATGAAGGCCTCATCGACGCCGCAATCATCTTCTCCGATATCCTGGTCATCCCACAGGCCATGGGAATGGTCGTAGAGATGTTGGACAAGAAGGGACCCCATTTCCCAGAGCCCCTCCAGTCGCCAGAGGACGGGCAATACGCCAAGGTGATGGAGAAGGAAGTGGACGTGAAGACAGAGCTGGACTACGTCTACAAGGCAATTTCACTCACACGCTTTAAGCTGAAGGGTCGCGTGCCCCTCATTGGCTTCTGTGGTGCGCCGTGGACGCTGCTGTGCTACATGGTCGAAGGCGGTGGCAGCAAGCTCTTCGTGCAGTCCAAGAAGTGGGTGTACAAGTACCCGAAGGAGGCACAGGCCCTGCTGCAGAAGATTGCCGAGATCTGTGTGGAATACCTTGCCCTCCAGGTCGCTGCTGGTGCGCAGTTGGTGCAGGTCTTTGACTCGTGGGCTGGCGAGCTGTCTCCCACTTCGTTTGCTTCCTTCTCGCTTCCTTACCTGCGCCACATTTCCGCCAACCTGCCCAAGCGGCTGCAGGAGATGGGCTTGGAGCCTGTTCCCATGACGGTTTTCGCCAAGGGCGCTTGGTATGCTCTGGACGACCTTTGCCAATCGGGTTACAATGTTGTTGGCCTGGACTGGCTGCACGATGCTGGTGAGGCTATGCGCATTGCTAATGGCCGTGTTACCATCCAGGGTAATGCGGACCCCGGCATGCTGTACGGTGGTCGCCCGGCTATTACCGAGACTGTCGAGCATATGGTGAAGGGATTCAAGAAGGGCAAGCAGGGATGGATCTGTAACCTGGGTCACGGTAAGTTGAGCCTCATATTAGGGCTTAATATCAAGCTAATTGGTCATGTAGGTGTTACGCCCTTTGTCGACCCCGAGCATCTCAAGTTCTTCTTCGAGGAGGTCCACCGGTTGACCGTATAATTGGACATGACCAAGAGCTTAAAAGTGGTCGGCTTCTTCCCCGACTGAGATTATAGAAGACTACATGGAAACAAAAAGCACTCCCACTCTCACGATATGAATCGTTGTCAATTCTCAGGGTATTTAAGGCTACATAAGCAAGCCTAATGAAACTAGACAGCGATATCCTCATTCCTGTACCGCAACCAGAATCAGTATCAACGACCATGAACAAGACAAGAAATCCAATGCAGCCACGCGCATCACAACACCCAGAAACAAAAAAAGAAACAAAAACATACCATAGCTCCGGCTTCTCCTTCATGAAATTGGCCATCAATTCCTTGCACTCAGCATTATCAAGCACAATGACCTCCTTCCCACGGTTCTTGAGCAACTCCTCACCACCCATAAAGCTCACATTCTCACCTACCACAACCCGCTTCACCTTGTAGAGAATACAAGCACCAGTACACATATCACAAGGCGAGAGAGTGGTATACATAGTAGCACCCTCATAAGCGGAAGCAGGAAGCCGTCCGGAGTTTTCAAGCGCGGACATCTCGGCCTTTCCATGGAAATGTTCACGTTAGCATATTCGTCCCTACTTGTAGATCTGTCCCAAGTCTAGCTCTAGGATTCATGGTATATAGTATCAAGGTAGACTGACATGCAAGACGGCGCTCCCCTTCTGCACGCGCATGTTGTGACCTCGGCCTAGGATCTTGCCGTCTTTGGATACTAGAGCAGCGCCGATTGGGACGCCTCCCTCGGCCAGACCTTGCTTGGCCTCTTCGATTGCGGCGATGAATCCTGGATCTTGTTCCATGGTTGTTATATGGATTTGTGGGTGTAGAAAAGAGAGAGAGAGTGATATAGGCCTAAGTTGTCTATAGTCGGGGACTTCCGCCCCTCTATGACGGGTGGACCATGAAGAGCCTTCCCTCGGCTTTATCGATAAGTGGCGGCGTATGGCTAAGTGGCGAGTTGGAAATTTTCTGATTACATGAGTGTCTATACAGTAAGTGAATATGTTATAACGTGTTCATGTATAATGTCTCTGTTCTACTAACTTAGTACATGATATGCATGTCTTGAATACATAACGCATCTTATGAATAATTAAGTCTTAGTCAGCGGTAATTTACATACCCATGGAATACGTGCGAAGACCATCGAATGCCACGGAATCCCGTAGAATCAGCGCTCGGGCCAGAACTACAGGGAAGAAACCACCAGAAGAGGACAAATAGAGTGGTGTAAATAGTGAGATGTAAAGAAAGAAAGCACACTTTTCTAATTAGATCTTCTTTCAAAGAAATTGAGAAAATCAAATTCAAAGCCTGGGTTGCCCTGGTAATTTATACGAGCCCGATACAGCCCATACAGTGCCTGGCAAAAAAGTTACTAAGCCTTTTTTTTGGCTTCGATTATTGTTGCAGATAACCATCTCTTCTCTCCCCTCCATCCACCAGTTGTTGTCCTTCTGGTTCTAAGACCGTCAAGTTTTTGACCTTTGTGCCCCTCTATTTCTCACTGGGATTCCATCGGATCGTCCCTCATTCCTTCTTTTTGACCCTTTCCATTCCCCCGCACATTTCACAATGGTCAAGGAAACGAAGTTCTATGACCTCTTGGGCGTATGTTCGATCCATCGCTGCTCTCCCAGATTGCATTTAGTCCCAGAGCTAACATGTTTCGTCGATTTCAGGTTGCCCCCGGGTGTAGTGAGGCTCAGCTGAAGACTGCCTACAAGAAGGGTGCTCTCCGGTACCACCCTGGTACGTGAACAATCCGTCCGATAGCGCTTTCAGAATCTCCCAAACTGACATTACTCTGTCTGTAGACAAGAATGCCGACAACCCCGAGGCTGCAGAGAAGTTCAAGGAACTGTCGGCCGCTTACGAGTGTCTCTCCGACCCCGAGAAGCGTCAACTGTACGACCAGCTTGGTGAGGAGGGTCTGGAGCACGGTGGTGCCGGCGGTGGCATGAACGCCGAGGACCTGTTCTCGCAATTCTTCGGCGGCGGCGGCGGCGGTCCCTTCGGTGGAATGTTCGGTGGTGGTGGTATGCGCGACCCCGGTCCCAAGAAGGCCCGCACAATCCACCACGTGCACAAGGTCAACCTGGAGGACATCTACAAGGGCAAGGTATCCAAGCTTGCTCTCCAGAAGTCCGTCATCTGTGGTGGCTGTGATGGCCGCGGCGGTAAGGAGGGTGCCGTCAAGGAGTGCACAGGCTGCAACGGTAGCGGTATGAAGACCATGATGCGCCAGATGGGTCCCATGATCCAGCGCTTCCAGACCGTCTGCCCTGACTGTAACGGTGAGGGTGAGATCGTCAAGGACAAGGACCGCTGCAAGAAGTGCAATGGCAAGAAGACCGTTGTTGAGCGCAAGGTGCTCCACGTCCACGTCGACAAGGGTGTGCGCGATGGCCACAAGATCGAGTTCCGCGGTGAGGGTGACCAGATGCCCGGTGTCATGCCTGGTGATGTCGTCTTCGAGATTGAGCAGAAGCCCCACCCCCGCTTCCAGCGCAAGAATGACGACCTGTTCTACCAGGCTGAGATTGATCTGCTTACCGCTCTTGCTGGCGGTGCCATCCACATCGAGCACCTCGATGACCGGTGGATGACCGTGAACATTGCCCCTGGTGAAGTTATCACTCCTGGTATGTACCCCTGTTCCACCAGCCTTTGGACAATTTGCTAACCTTTTCCAGATGCCATCAAGGTCATCCCCGGCCAGGGTATGCCCTCGTTCCGCCACCACGACCACGGCAACCTGTACATCAAGTTCGATGTCAAGTTCCCCCAGAAGGACCAGCTCCAGAACCTGGACCTCCTGGAGAAGGTCCTCCCCCCTCGTCTCCAGCAGACCCAACCGCCAGCTGACGCCATGGTCGAGGACTTTGAGCTGGAGAGTATCGAGAGCAGCGAAGGCGAGAAGGCCCGCGCCCACGGTGCCGCCGGCGCCGGCATGGAGGATGAGGATGACGACGTGCCCGGCGGTGCCGAGCGTGTGCAGTGCGCTTCGCAGTAAAAGAATTTCGAAGACCGTTCCATACCGTTTCGATCGAGAGATGTCCACCCGTGACGAACTTCGCTTATGATACCAATGTGAAGCGGGCACTCCCCCTCCTCTGAACCGGAACATCTTTCGTGTTTGTCTTTGTGCTTTGCAAATGGCGTTCTCTCTGAAGACCCCGGAAGATATCAGTGATTTTCCTTCTCTTCTCGGTTCTCTTATTCTCAATTCCCTGTAATCTCTTTATTTTCCCTGTCCTCCCAATCTGCACTTCTTTGCATACTCTTTTCACCTTGCTTTTCTTCCCTTACCTTTCCTTGCTTATTTCGTCTTTGGGAACCCGGGGGTTTGTGGCGGATCTGGTCTTGCACTGTGAGGGGAATTCGGAAAGAGTGATGAAGCTGAAGATGGAGAATGAGACCACGACGGCCCAGGTGTTTGGCAGAGGGATTCAACGATCTGATTTTTCTTTGATTCCACCCTGGGATGGGATTGTGGCATGATCATGATGGATTCGTTTTTTTTCTCTTCCTTGTTTTTGTTTCTAGCATGCACTCTGATGACCCTTGAATAGACATTGCGTGGTTTTTCGTTTCAATGAATCATTCATCCGTATGGATGGCTTCTGTGCATTCGAGATTGGATCTGTAGATGTGTTAGACGCGTGTAGATGAGATGGAAGTGGGAGGGTGTCGCGAGATGCGAGATGCGAGATGCGAGATGCGAGATGCGAGATGCGAGATGCGAGATGCGATATAGCTTCCAGCCCTCAAGGTCCCCCCCGCGCTTTATTTCTGCTTGTGGGACTGGCCATCTCCATTTTTCGAGTGTAGCTTGATTGGCCACTGCAGTGAATGTTCCAGCATGTGATGGAAATCACCAAGGGATTGGATGGAGTGGATGATGCGGATGGGAAGAGCTACGATAATTAGAAGAGAATATATGGATTCTGCCTTGGCGGTATAATCTTCGAGGCTTTTATATCAGTCCATTTGCTCGTTTGTTTGCTCAGTTATTGTGAATACGCCTTCTAGGCCTGTAGTTCTACGTTCTCTCATTCCTTTCTTACATGACCTTACTGTTCAACCGGATCATTGATCCAATTGTTTCAAGCCTGTGAAGGAAAGGGAAGACCATTTATCTCATTGAGCCTGGGCATCACATTAGAGATAGACAAGGCTACTTGACGCGGACACGGTATAGGGTTAAATAGGGCATTGTTGTTATACTCTGTCCAGGAAGTAATTACTCCTATACTATAGACAGCTACATCGACCACCTATGACCCCATACTTGAAGCAAGGAAGCAGGATGGAACAGTCTATTTATTCATTTAGCAGATAGCAATACCAGGCGACGCTGATAATAGTATAGAGACCACACCTCCACAAAGCCCCAAGTATAGTGATAGAAATCCTCAGTCATATCAACTCTATGTAGCATAGCCCAGCCAATATTTTTCTCCATGTAACCCTCGATCGACACATAACCGCACTCTAGTTGCTCATTAAGATCTGAATCTCCATCAATTGCATACTGCTCCCTCAATGACTTCTACCATCTACCATTAAGAGTTTCTCGCGCTGATACAGGTTTCTATAATCCCGATGACTGAAAATGATCTGTGGAAACCAAGGATTCTATAGTTACCTTATCGAAAGACATTCTGGATCTCTACAAGCTTTACAGCAAGCAATGATGTGACACCTACTATTGAAGGTCCACCTTACTAGCTAGGAGGAGCTCAAGATACTACCTAGGTTGCAATATGCGGACAATCACATACAAAGCAGTCCTTTCGGCGAACATATGAGCAGCTTTAATCTCTAGACCATTCACCAATAGCTATACAATATATTATCTCGGCCGTTTGATTATCACATAGTTTCAGTATTAATTGGCATATGAAATGAATCTGACTAACCATTCGACCCTGCCGAACCCAGTGCGGTATATCGGAAATAATCCAAATTCTGTGATACTGTTGGTCAATCATGGCGGGAAGGGGTTCAACACCCAGCAAGTGACGCAGCCCCGTTTCGCCTATCTATCCCGAAAGTGCCAGTTAGAGTGTGATTTAGCGTTGAAATGAAGCTCTGTGTTACACTGCATTTCTTTGATAAAGCATGACCGTTCAATGAGTAAGACGTGACGATATCCCACAGGCGAATCTGCCTAAACTGGTAAGGTTACACAGCATATCGCAAGGAAAAACCCCAACGATATAGGGAGATTTCCCGATCCAAGTCATTCATACGTAGTTCTTTGGGGGGTTGAACCTCACACTACATTGCATGCTCTTTTTTTGGAAATCACGATTGGCCTGAGGTGCTTATGTGGAGGCTTTCAACCCTCCATTACAAATGCGAACGAGGTCAAATCGGTCGGATTGATTAGCACAAGGTGTTTGGTGATTTAAGATTTAAAGTCCCTTGACTTGACCCAAGACGCACAGAGGACTGCGATATCTTTGACTGTAGAACACAATTGACTGGGCTCTACAACTTGACTTTGATACCATCATCAAATCACTACGAATGGCATGTCAGCTATGGAACCACCAACTAGTGATGTGTTTCGAGTCCTCGAGCATGTTGTTCCTTGTCAGTATATTAGCGAATACCCCGGAGCAAAAGCAAACGGACAAGCCGATGGTTTGAAACTGGCAGTGAAGCAGTACATTCCGATTGATAACCCTGATCCACAAACTGGCGATGTGACCATATTGGGCGCGCACGCCAATGGACTTACTAAGGTAGGTTAAATGATAATGCACCAGAGTCTCCAGGATATTGTGAGACTGAATATGCCACAGGAACTCTATGAGCCTTTCTGGGAGGATCTCTATGCGTCTTCAAAATCCCAAGGATTCAATATCCGAGCAATTTGGATGGCAGATGTATCAAACGAGGGACAGAGTGGTATCATCAACGAGGGAACCCTGGGAGATGACCGTAAGTCCTATACTCAGATATTTTTGCATCGAGCTGACAGACGAAGCGAGCTGGTTTGATCATTCCCGGGACCTCCTTCATCTTGTTAATGTTAAGCGCTCTGAGATGCCACAGCCTATAATTGGTATTGGGCACAGTCTGGGTGGCATACCGATGTAAGCCTAGAAAATTATATTGTTGTTTACCAGCTAACAGACCTAGGGTAAACCTAAGCTACATGCATCCCAGACTCCTACACAGCCTTATTCTCATGGATCCCGTCATTCAACGTGAGAGAACAAAGCTAGACGATCACCGGAATCTCGACGGTAGCCAGATGGCCACTGAAATAACCAAGCTTTCTTTATTCAGGCGTGACAAGTGGCCTTCCCGGAAGGCAGCAGCAGCAAGCTTCCAACGCAACCCTTATTTCCAAATCTGGGATCCAAGAGTGCTGAAGAAGTGGATCGAATACGGTCTACGCGACGCCCCGACAGCAGTCTATTCTCTAGATAACGAGCCACACGGCAAGACCGATAGGGGAGACATACCCGTTACATTGACAACGACACGTCACCAGGAGGTGTTCAACACCGCAAGGCCAGTTTGGGACCATTCAGGCCGTTCCGACAGCCACCTTACACATCCAGACCTTGACCAGTCAATACCAAAGTCCTACAAATTTTATCGCCCTGAATCAGCTAGAGTCTTTGCGCAACTTGCGTTTCTCAGACCAAGCGTGTTGTACATATATGGCAGTAAATCTGGCTTCGCGTTTCCAGCTTTGACAGCCGACAAACTCAAAAAAACCGGCACGGCAGTGGGCGGCAGTGGAGGTGCTGCGAGGGGTCGTGTCAAGGAGATATTGCTGGACCAGGTTGGGCACTTGATTCCCCTAGAGGTCCCTCAGCGCTGCGCGGAAAATGTCGCCCCATGGCTGCGCTCTGAATTGAGCCGTTGGCATTCGGAAGAGAAAGCCCTTGCCGCCAGGTTTGATAGGACCACGGCCACTGAACAAGCCTCCAGTAGCGATCAATGGAAGAAACTCTTCGCTAGCCCAGGGAGTCGCCCGCAAGGTCCTGCCACGTGGAAGCTGTGATAGCTAAGATTATCTGCTCTGTTTGAATATATCGGTTATGCTTTATATCGTTGATATTCTTGTCAGTATATGTTTCTATCTTCCGGCATAGATACCACCGCCAGGGAAGTTTCCATAGCAGCAAGTGTCTTTCGACCTTTGAAATGGTTGGACTTATTGGATTCGCAAAAAGACCAGTTTACCATACTGGGGTACGGGAAGGCCTATCCGTATTCATCTATTATAACTGTATCTTTGGAAAACACCGGGGGGAAAGAGTTGATTACTTGCATAGCCTCTTTTCCATCCTAGTACATGTAGATTGGCAATCCATGCCCCACCAAGTTTTGATTGGTTCTCGTACCGTCGTACACTAAACCCAAATAGGCGGAGTATGGCCCATTCTATACAGCCGATTTCGTCCACTCGCGCTTTGGATGGCCCACTCGAGCAAAGTTCATTGAGTATAGTTAATAATAATCCAGGGGATGCGAATGTCCATGTCTTGGAGATATTTGGCTATTTAAAGTCCCTCTCAGTCACTCCCAGCTTCAGTCTAAATTCCTACATCTTCAAGTCTCAACACCTCTTTGTAATTATCTTCACTTGATTATTCTCTTGACATAGTGGCTCGATCCTACATCCCATCATGGGCGACTCCGGCCAGCACATTGATTTCAAGCTCTACCGATATACACCTTCTGTCGCCGCCGCTGTGATCTTCATCATCTTATTTATCATAACGACGGTCTTCCATCTTTGGCAGCTTATCAAAAGCCGCTCCTGGTACTTCATTGCATTTGTCCTGGGAGGAATCTGTGAGTACTTCTCAGAACTAGACTCCGCTTGTGTCCTGATGGGCATTGAGCATACCATGCTAACCATAACGACCTGATAGTCCAGATAATTGGGTATATAGCACGGGCATTGTCACATGCGAACACCGAGAGTGTGCCCATCTATTCAATCCAAACAATCCTCATCCTTCTGGCGCCGCCGCTCTATGCAGCGTCTATCTATATGGTTCTCGGAAGATTGATTCTGCAGCTTCGCGCCGAAAGTTACAGCATGGTACCATTGAAATGGATGACCGGTATTTTCGTGACGGGTGATGTGGTAGCATTTGTGATGCAGGCAGCAGGTACATCCCACACTGGCACGGTACACATTGTTTCGGAATACAACATGCTAACACGGATTGTTTACAGGAGGAGGAATCATGGCGAGCGGTACAATCGATGCAATGAAAACCGGCGAACATATCACGATAGGTGGTCTCTGTGTACAACTGGTGTTCTTCACATTTTTCTTGATCACTTCGGTTATTTTCCATGTCCGCATCCGCTCAAGGCCGACCCAGCAAACAATTGAATCGAGACAAGACCACAGTCTGTGCATCGTTCGCAGCTGGAAGTCCGTTCTTTGGGGGCTGTACATTGCCAGCATTTTGATTTTGATCCGATCTGTTTTCCGTCTCATCGAGTACGCACAAGGGAATGACGGCTATTTGATTAGCCATGAAGCTTTCATGTATGTTTTCGATGCCACATTGATGTTCTTTGCGATGGTGGCGATGAATGTGCTTCACCCGTCTGTGATATTGTCCCCGACCCATAAAGGTGGTCGTGGTTCCATGGAAGCTTTGAGATCTCTGTCGCGGACGCAGTGAAAATCTGGAGTAAGATTCAATGTGTCTAGGATTCTGAGAAGAGGTGCGATCAGGGGGGATAGAAGGGTTGAGGTTCTGTGTTAATTCCACGCCATCGAAGAGGCTTGTCTCAGCATTTGGACGGCAAGAAGTTTTAGTTTCTAGATCAAAGCTTTTTATATAGAATGCCTCTGGACGTAATCTATACAATCCAGGATTTCAATTGCCCAGTATGCTGGAGGTCTCACTCACATCATCCAAACCGCATACATTCCGTGGCCAAACAACCCACGTCTTGAATGCTGAAGGTAAATAATCTGTGATTTCGGTGAGGAGTGCTTTGTGCCAACCATGCAAAAACCAATAGCCATCGAGATGATGCAGAATTATACAGTAGTGTGCTAGAAGTACCAATGAAAGAGGCGTCAGTTGCATGAAGAGGCGAATGGAATCCCGCTGCAGCATAATGGGCCACACAAATGCTGCCCCGGGCTCCAACGGTTGGCTAGCAGCACGCATGAAGCGAAATGCTGTCTGCAGCTTTGTCAAAGCATCCAGGTACTCGTTTCGTTCCTGGGGTTCAATCTCTTGACTTGTGACGAGATTCACCAAGTCAAAAAATGGCGGTTCTTCGGTCAAGGCTTCATTGATATTGAGGTGACTTCGACATGCGTTATTATTGGATTCAGATCATACTTAATTGCGCACGTCTTGTGTTGATGGCACGTTACCTTGATAGATGACCGACGAGGTGGTAATCCTCGTGAAGTAAGGAGCTTAAGGAGCTTTGACGAATCTCGCTATGATATGGAGCAAGAATAGACTCTACCCCTCGGCACATATTGAAAATTTTCATCAGCATTTCAATGTGGGATGCGGAGTGTTCCCGGGCTGGTTGTGAATCGCGTTCCACGGCAGACTGGGCGCAGACATGGATAACCATAAGAGAGGAAAGTCCAAACAAAGGCACACAATTCTCTATTGATATGTTGGCGAGCTTCTCCCTGAAGCGAGCAAGGGATTTGTGCAGATGATATGTAGATAAGTCTGCGTAGTCATGCCGTTTCTCGCGGCTCAATAAACTCAAATGTAAAGCTGAGAGAGCGAGCAGGCCATGCATGAGGTAGTCACATGAATAGGCATCCTTGGGAAGTGAGATAGCCCAAATATCCTGGATGTCGTTGCGATAGGAGAGCGTCTTGGCAACTGATGTACTGAAGTGATGCATCAGCTCAAGGTCTCTGGCTTCAAAGTCTGCAGTTCTAGCCAAATCACATAGAGGGGCCCCTGGAAGTGATTCCACCGCGCCAATCACTGAAGTGGAGGCGCTCTGATCCCCTTTGGACATTGATGCCTTTGGGTGAACTGGGCTCCGTCGTTTCTGCCCCAAGTCCGTCACAAAGATGCAGTCACTCTGATACTTGAGACAATTGTGACAAGGTTGTTGCTCATTGCACTGCAGGGAGAGGTTAATGAGCCTGGAACAACGCGAGGACAGGGGATAGGGATTGGATACCTTCACTCTGCGTCTCTTACATTCGGTGCAGCCATTACGCGATTTCCGATGAGGTCTTCGAAGCGACATGACAACTTCTCGGTCTCCCCGAGTCAACGAGAAGGATTATCACGCGCGACGGACTGGAACCCCGACTAAGTACAGTAGTCATGTGACTAGGTTTTTAGGCAGTCATTCATAGCCTGTGGTTTTATATCACGTGTTTTGAGCCAATCCACGAGGCTTCAAAGGATATCTGTTGCGAAGAGGGATCTTTTGTTTGCAGAGTGCAAAGTTTCTGGTTTATGTAATGGTAAAGAGAGCGTTGGACCGCAGCGATGCGGTGATCACAGGTATCTATGCAGTTGTTTGATCAATTTGGAAGACTGTGAATTTGTCAATTTGTGGTTCGTCACTGAGTGGCAACTTTTTACTAGATAGCAGAGCATCAGACGCCATACTTTTGACACCCAGGCCTCAGGTGCACAATCCAAATCTTAGCAGTCTAGATACCTCGCATGTTGAATATGGTGAAGTTTCTCGTGTCACATACTGTAAAAATAGACGCTACCTTTGTACAATGAACTGAGAACCCATGCCGTACGAGTTATTGGATGGTCTCCAGGCCAAGCTGTGCCTGTAATAAGAAGCCTCATTGGCAGGGTTCTCCCGGAATCAGAACCTTGAACATGGAACGTCCACATATATCGTCAGCGATGCCTCATGATCTCATAACAGAGCAGAACGTACATACTTGATAGAGAGAAATGGAAACATTGCTCAGAAACTTTTTATCTAACATTGACCGGGATCATTCCGGTCTCAAATTATAAGAGGATGTTGCTTTGTGATGTAAATGAGAGGGTTCAAGTACTTAACCAAAGACGTTACAGTAAGGGCTAGATCAGAATATCTCCTAAGTAAGCAACCTGAGAGAAGCATGGCATCAACGACTTCAGGTTGCAAATGTAATCTACATTGGACAACATGTTGTTCTATCTTGTCAAGGACCAGGCGCTATACAAGGAACTTCAGACCGAGCTAGATTCGTTCTTGCCTGAGGGGAGAGCGAAGCATGTAAGCAGATATGACTCTCGAACTTCAATCTACCTTTCCACTTAGTTTTTAAGTGTAGGACCTTCAATTGATCAGAAGTAAAACCCCTGTCACTTTTTGTCACATGATGCAAATTCCACCATGTTTATGATCTCCCGCCAAAGCAGTGTACGAAGTACCGAACCACACCCTCCAACGAAGATCCAAGCAAGCTTAGCCAGAGACCCCGGTAGAACCAACCGCTCGGGTAACCCAAACCAAACAAGCCGTTCAGGTAACCCTGCATATGCACCCATACTATACATCCCCGGGCCCGGACCCCAAGCACCCAAAAAGCCGCAGCTTGACATCAGCCACGCCGAGACAAGATCCAAACACAGCAAAGCGAAGCGATTATATGGCGTGCTCAGGCATCGAGACCACCAAGGCTAACGCCATCACCATACTGAATGTCGTATATGGAGGACGGGAGTAGAAAAGGGGTATATCCTAGCGAGGACAATAACCAAACACCAACAATATCATACATTTAGCGGCAGCGGTGTAGCGAGGTAAAAAAAAGAAAAGAAACGCCAAAAGGGCGTGCTCCAACTAATAAGATTAATCAAGCTTGACCATCCCGCTGGCACAGATGACAAGGACTCGTATTCCAGCAGCCGGCGAGGTTGAAACAGACCCAGACCCAGGAACGTGGCCAGGTGAGCATGAACATGCATCTCCGAGGGAACGTTTATGTTGCATGGCGCGTTAAGCTAAGTTAGCACGTTTGGACATGTACGACCGAAGGCGTCTGCAGATCCAGATTGGAGAGAGTCAGGTGCTGCATGGCGCGACGCCACGAACTCTTCTTGGGTGTGTGATTTGTGAGGTTTGTCGGATTCCTTTTTCTGTGGTTGTGATCTAGGTCTACTCCGTGCAGGGTATATGGGAGGCAATAGTGTTGCGTGATATATGACCTAAGTCGAGGATTGCACCTGAGAGTAGCTATTACCAATACAGAAGGTAAGCAGGGATACTCTATAGTTAAGGAAACAAATAGCGTGGTATAAAGTTAAGGGCCGTAGCGCATACGTTGACAGCCAAGAAAAACAGACACGGACACCGAAAAGACGCAATCAAGATCTAGATGGCGTCATCAAGCTTAAAGTCTTGGGAGAGAATCATGCATATTTTAGCGCCATATCAGGTTGGACCTCGGAGTTAAGGGATATTGCTTATTTGCCTTTTGCCTTTTCTCTTTCCCAGCTAGCGAGATAGGTGGTAATTGCCTCGAACGGAAACGTACATTCTTCGCGACGCCTAGTGTGTCATCCTAAACTTCAGACTCACCAGGGTCTGACACCACTGGGACGACCGGGGCTCCGAGTAGTTGGCCGATCACTCGGAGTGATGGGCTAGAATATCGTTAGAGGGTGTTCTATGCACCTAACAGATAGAGTAGGGAGCGCCGAGCCCACACGGGCCCCTGCCAAGCGGATGCGTCTTATGAGTTTAATGAGTGAGCTAGGGGGTTTGGACCACGCGGTAGCGAATGTGGGGATCTAAACCAAGAAGCGTATACGAGTACGTAAGTAAGAGTTGTAGAGTTGTAAGTTACTCCGTTTGTTTAAGTTATCTGATGTAAAATTAGAATGTCATGGAAGTATAATCTTGGTAAGTGAAGGCGGTCAAAGCAGGCAGGAAAGACACGAAGATTCTTGAAACTTTCAACGTGGAACCAGATTCCTCACAACTTTCACCATCGCACGTTGAGATTGCGTGTTCTATATGACCTGTGATTGGCTGTATGGCCCCACTGGCTGATCATCTCGGGGCAAATGGTGTGGAGGCGCACTTTCATTCGTCATGCGGTTGCTTGGCAGTGGCACGTGTTCTGGAAGGAAGCCATCTATGAACTTCAATCTGTGAGGTAAAGTCATGGGGACAACGGGCTTGCTCTGTGCAACATATTTCCATGGCATTAGAACTGGCTTATGAAGTGGTTACAGAATGATTGTTCCGATTGAATAAAGCCAAGTGTCCGCCTCCATGGGACCCCGCTGGGCGGAAGCTGTGCTCCATCACTCGTCATCCTTCCAGACCGGCGGAGTGGGACCTGTGGGTGCTCACACTTGATCGGCTTGCGATCATCGGACGGGAGCCGTGTGAAATTGTTCTTCGGACGGGGCTTCGCTTTGAAGTGCCATTTTTGCTTCTTCTTCAAACCCTCATCTTCTTCTCGTGTTCATCCCTGTTCAGCCAAGCGAGCTAAGCGTGGGAAAATTTCAAATCTTAAATTGAATTTGGAGATTTGATATTGCGCCATTTGCTTCCGAATCACGCATCAACGGCCCCTATACCTTTTTGTCTCGACATGCTTGTCTGATCTTCTGGTTTGACATTCTTTTTATATCCCTGATCATCGCCAGTTTTTGGGGAGCTCAGTTTTTCCGAAGTCTCCGTTTTACACGTGGTCCTCGTGGCAGCTTCGTCCAACCCCGGCTATATTTCAATCCCGGTTTGTTCAAGAAACCATGAGCGGTGAGACTATGTCCAAGCTGGGTCATACCCTGGCCAAAGGCCTCGGTATCAAACTCTCCTACAGAGACCCTCTGGGTGCTACATCTGGTTCCGAGCCCGTCACAAGAGGTGAATCAACCTTTTCTATGGGTACCGTCGACACGTATTCCTACAATGAACCCGAACCGACCAGTCTCGATTGGATTCGCGAGATCACCCCAACCGGACGCCAATTCGTTCAATATTTGATCAGTCTGTTCCCTTTCCTTAACTGGATCGCCAACTACAACCTCCAATGGCTGATCGGTGACTTGATTGCCGGTATTACCGTCGGTGCTGTCGTCGTGCCGCAGGGTATGGCCTATGCCAAGCTCGCTGAACTGCCAGTGCAGTTTGGTTTGTACTCGTCCTTTATGGGAGTCTTGATTTATTGGTTCTTTGCCACATCCAAGGATATTACTATCGGAGTGAGTGATCCTGCGACCGATTGGACTGAGGCAAATGTACTGACTTTACTAGCCCGTGGCCGTTATGTCGACCTTGACTGGAACAATTGTGCTTGATGTCCAGAAGATATACCCCGATTACCCTGCCCATTTGATTGCTTCTTCTCTCGCGGTCATTTGTGGTGGCATTGTCTTTGTGTTGGGTCTTTTCCGCGTTGGTTTCATCGTGGATTTCATCCCTCTCCCTGCTATCTCCGCCTTCATGACAGGTTCCGCTATAAACATTTGTGCGGGCCAGGTTTCCACCATGCTGGGCGAGACTGCTAAATTCAGTACCCGCGGTGCTACCTACATGGTCATTATCAACACCCTCAAGCACCTTCCGTCTTCCACACTTGATGCTGCTATGGGTGTTACTGCTTGTGCGATGCTTTACCTCATCCGGTCAGGATGCACATATGCCGCGAAGAAACAGCCTCAGAAGGCCAAGGTTTGGTTCTTCATCTCGACACTCCGGACCGTGTTTGTGATCCTGTTTTACACCATGATCAGTGCCGCCGTGAACTTGCACCGCAAGAACCACCCTCTGTTCAGTCTCCTCGGCACAGTTCCCCGCGGTTTCCAGCAGGCCGCTGTTCCCGTCATGGACCGTAAGATCATTGCAGCATATGCCAATCAGCTTCCAGCTGCGGTGATTGTCCTTCTTATTGAACATATCGCTATCTCCAAGTCTTTCGGCCGCGTTAACAACTACACCATCGACCCCTCCCAGGAGTTCGTGGCCATTGGCGTGAGCAACCTGCTTGGACCTTTCCTTGGTGCTTACCCTGCCACTGGTTCCTTCTCCCGTACTGCCATCAAGTCTAAGGCCGGTGTTCGCACACCCCTGGCTGGTTGTATTACTGCGGTCGTTGTGCTGTTGGCTATTTACGCTCTACCAGCTCTTTTCTTTTATATCCCCAAGGCGTCTCTGGCAGGTGTTATCATCCACGCGGTCGGTGATTTGATCACTCCGCCTAACACCGTGTACCAGTTCTGGCGTGTGTCCCCGCTCGATGCACTCATCTTCTTCATCGGTGTCTTTGTCACCGTATTCACTTCTATTGAAAACGGCATTTACTGCACCATTTGTGTCTCGATTGCAGTTCTGCTCTTCCGCGTGGCCAAGGCTCGTGGTCAATTCTTGGGCCGTGTCACCATCCACTCTGTGGTCGGCGATCATCTGTTGGATACCGATGGTAAATATGGATCTTTCGGAAACGACAAGTCTCCCTCCAATGACGAGGAGCACCACCACCGCACCATCTTCCTTCCCATCAACCACGGCGATGGTTCCAACCCGGACATTCAGGTGGAGCAGCCTCTTCCTGGTATCTTCATCTACCGCTTTTCGGAGGGCTTCAACTACCCCAACGCAAACCACTACACCGACTTCCTCGTACAAACCATCTTCAAAAACACTCGCCGAACCAACCCGCACGCCTACCGCAACCGCGGCGACCGTCCCTGGAATGACTCCGGTCCTCGCCGCGGCAAGGAGGGTAGCGACGACGACTCCCACCTCCCCCTGCTGCAAGCCGTCATTCTCGACTTCTCATCTGTGAACAACGTCGACGTTACCTCCATCCAGAACCTGATTGACGTCCGCAACCAACTCGACCTCTACGCCTCCCCCCGCTCCGTTCAATGGCATTTCGCTCACATCAACAACCGCTGGACCAAGCGCGGTCTCGCCGCCGCAGGCTTCGGCTACCCAACTCCCGTCTCTAATGAAGGTTTCCGCCGGTGGAAGCCCATCTTCAGTGTCGCCGAGATCGAAGGCAGTGCCTCGGCCGCGGCCCACGCAGAGATCATCAACAACCAGCGCGAGCAAGCCTACCACAGGAGCGAAGACGTGGAGTCAGGCCTCAAGTCGGAGTCCGCCGCAACCGAGCGCGAGACCCACGGCGTCGAAACTTCCTCCGAGGACTCGAATGTCATCGCCGAAGACAAATTCCAGCGCGATATCACGGACAGCAAGGCTTACCGCAGTCGTCGCAAGGTTGCACTCGTGCAGGGCATGAACAGACCTTTCTTCCACATCGACCTGACGAGCGCATTGCAGAGTGCAGTCGCCAACTCGTCCGATGAGGTCCCGCACTTTGATTGATTTATTTTTGCTCTGCTCTTTTCTCTTTCACATACTCATTTCATCTCGATTTGCATTGCATGTCGTCTTGCTCCTCTGCGTCGATTATGGTATCCTCCCTGGTTTGGAGGTTTGGAGTCTGATTTGATCTGATCTGCTATCCCGATTATGACTTGTTAATCATTTTCACACCTTTTCACATTTAACAATTGACATTTGCTGTCTCTTGTACCTGTTTTTGTTCTTATCACTTACCACTGTCTATATTGATCGGATGCATTCCTGGAAATATGGGCATCCTGGTGTGTATATTCTTTCGGCGCTATTCCTTGGTTTGCGTGGGTTGGTTTATTGGAAGAAAAGGACTGGAATTGGAATGATTCGGCCTTTGGTGGATTGGTTCCTAGGGATACCCTTTGATATTTTGAATTTAGAGATCAATCTTTGACCATTCTTATCTTATTTTGAATTAATTGTGCAATTGTAGAGTCGAATGTTTACTTGCAATGACATTATAGGAAACCCTAATCAGCCTTCGTGTCCGCCTGGGGTACCGATTCTTTCTTGAAGAATCCGCTTTCTGCGATTCCTCGATCGTGATGCCAATACAGGTCATTCATGACGTCATCCCCGGCCGCAAATTTGAAGATACATATCAGGAAAGTTATTAGGAAATCTTCCGAGACGAACAAGCTTCTATGTCTATGAGAACGGAAAAGCGATCGGGCACGAATCTCTCTCCCACTAAAAGGATATCTTTCACAACAAGTACCGTCGCGCATAAGCTAACAGTTATTATGATCTGTACATTGGTACCTTGCGCGATGTCGTCCAGAACAATGGTGCCAAGATTGCTAGGCATTACTGTCGGAGCTTGCTAGAGTACGTTGACCACAAAAAGGGTAAAAGTCCGATTCAAGATATACGAGGAACGCAGCAGTTTGGAATAGAACAAGGGTTATGGCATCGTCTACACGCCCTACCTCCATCTTCTCCACATCTTCCAAGTGCAGCCGCTCAACCCATTGAATGTATCTTTTTTGCTGCTTATGGCCAAAGTATAGCTAGATAAAAACAGACACAGCTATGAGAGTTGGCTGGCCCAATGGGTCTTGTTGACAGTGGAGTATTTATCCGACAATGACCAATAGCTCAAGCGTTTGTATAGCTAAACGGCATATAAGTTTAGTTCACGATAACATGTATAAAGCAAAGAACAATATACAATGGAGTATTAAACAAAAGAAGAGACGAGGTATACAAAGCCGATAGAAAGGACCTCGGTTCAGACCCCTTCCCGAGATGCGAAATACGCCGCATCTACCAGAACACCCAACCACACTCGGTATTTAAAGACTTCAGCTTCTAAACAAAAAGTCCCAGAACCATTCCAAATCCACTATGTCTCTAAAACTAAGCTATCTGCGGCGCCCCGCACTACACTTCGGCACGATCACTTCATGCATCTCCCCAGCTCGAACATGTCGTGCCCAATATAGCTCCCACTCCCCAATGGGATCAACGACAACCACACGCAAGAAAGTAACCATCCAAACCCTGCGCAACCTCTACAAAAAGAACGAACCCATCACAGTCCTCACAGCATCCGACTTTCCCAGCGGCCATGTCGCCGACACAGCCGGTATGGAAATCGTCCTTGTTGGCGATAGTCTTGCGATGGTTGCTATGGGTATGGAAGATACAAATGAAGTCACAATGGATGAGATGCTTCTACACTGCCGCAGTGTAAATCGAGCTGTTAAGAGTGCCTTCACAGTAAGTACCAATCCCAATCCCATTAGCAATCCCAACCCCCAGTCCAAGTATACAATCAACACCCCATCCAACAACGCACTAACAACCCACCCAGATCGCCGACCTCCCAATGGGCTCCTACGAAACCAACCCCGAAAAGGCCCTGACATCCGCAATCCGCATGGTGAAAGAAGGCGGCATGCAAGGCATAAAACTAGAAGGCGGCGCAGAAATGGCACCAACAATCCAAAAGATTACATCCGCGGGCATCCCAGTAATGGCACACATAGGCTTAACCCCGCAACGACAACACAGTCTCGGTGGATTCCGCGTGCAAGGCAAATCCGTCACAGGCGCCGTGAAACTGCTGACTGACGCGCTGGCCGTACAGAAGGCTGGCGCGTTTATGATCATAATCGAGGCGGTGCCGGCTGAGATTGCGGCGATTGTGACGCGGCGGTTGAGTGTTCCTACCATTGGGATTGGGTCTGGGAATGGATGTTCTGGGCAGGTTCTTGTTCAGGTTGATATGCTTGGGAATTTCCCCGAGGGGAGGTTTTTGCCTAAGTTTGTTAAGACTTATGGCGATGTTTGGGGTGAGGCGAGGAGGGGGATTGAGGCTTATCGGGGGGAGGTCAAGAGTAGGGCTTTTCCTTCGAGGGAGTTTACTTATGGGGTTGATTCGGAGGCATTGGCTGAGTTTGAGAGGATTGTGGAGGGAATGCCGGCTGAGAAGGAGGAGTGATTTGGTTTATGGTAGATAGCAACTCCAGAACTCGAATGTAGAGTGATGGTGAACTACAATTTCAAAAGAGTCGTTCGTGTGTGTATGTTCTATATGACTTTGGAGGACTGTTACCAAAGCCACCCCACGGATATCTGCTTGGAAGTAACAAAAGAGTCAAGTAACTGCCTCAGCAATTCAACCAAATTGAATTAATACACATATACAATATCCTATCAATCCCACACCCAATCCTCGCACATATCCCCAAAAACCAATCACCTCAAAACACCACCAACACCAGCCCACCCAAGCACAAACCCACTAAGCGCCTCACTCATAACACCACCACCAAACCAAACATCCCTCCAAGCACCCTTGCGCAAAATTTTCCTCGAACCAGCCTTCCCAGCAAGCTGCATCTTCACAGTCCGGCTCTTCTCATCCATCTCGACAACACCCTCGATCTCGCCGGCATTACTGCCCGGGAAGTAAGAGCCCGCACCACCGCCGTTCGAGCGGTGGATTAGGACTAGGTGGAAGAGTCCTGAGACTAGGATTGTGCCGAGGAAGTAGAAGGCGAAGCCGTATGTTGATTGCAGGGCTAGAATTCCTGCTGAGAGACCTAGAAGGAAGGAGGTTAGGCTGTGGAGGGTTGAGAGGACCTATATTGGGTTGAGATATGGTTAGTTTGTGGTTTGGTTTGGATGGTGAGAGGTTGTGGTTTGGTTTCATTACGGTTGGGGGATGCGGTGGCCTTCTCGTGCGGGATAGGGGTGGGATGAGGGAAATTACTTACGCGGTTGTTGTGTTGGACTGATTCTGGCACAAGGGGATGGATTAGCAGGGAGAGTTCCTGCTTTGTTGGTGCCATTTTGGTTTGTGTTGTCTTTTGTTCCCTTTCGATGGGTGGAGGATATTCTGGGTTGAGAGGTCGAGCGGTGGCTCGGTGTTGTCGGAGGCAGTTATCAAGCCTCGAGGGCGTCGTGTATCGAACCTAATGGGAATTGCAGTGTAGGTTCTCTAGTACAGAGTGAGATGGAGGAGCTTGGGAAGATCCGCGGCTGGACAGATGTCGGAGGTGGCAGCGCGGGTTCTATGGGTGCACGGGCCACGTGGAACTTCACCTGAGCATCACGATCAAATCCGCCTACAGACACAGGTAGACAGGAAAACATATTATACAGGTTTACACGTAAATCCAATAATTCATGTCCTTATCTACTATTAACCCGAATGCAATGTTCAATAATTCCAGAGCCCATCTCATGAATCCGTTCACATGGCAGCGTTTGATACATTCCAGATCCCTCGATTATGCCGCAAATAAATGTAAGAATCACACAAGATTTTCGAGCTTGCCGTCGGTGCGGGCCTCCTTGACCTGCTCAAAGACCTGGCGGGGAATGTTAGCACGTCGATCAGTGTGGAGTCGAGTTCGGGGAGCTCACCTTGAGCATTTTGTTACGGGCACCAAGAGCGTTGACACCGCGGTCCTCCAAAGCTTTATCATCAAGCTCAACCAATTCCGTCCATTGCAAATCCTTCAGGTTGTCGGTGTACTTGTGGAGCCTGAGGGATCGCAGCCAGCTGGGGATATCCTTCAGAAGGGCAGGATCGGTGGGGTCTTCTGGGGGCTTGGAGCTGCCACGACGACCACGCGGAGAGCGGCCTCGGGCAACCTCCGAGTGATCCGACAGGTAGCCTTCACTACCCAGGCCGAACTGTCCAATATTAAGCGAGCCCATTCCATTGCCCATGAGAGGGTTGTTGGGATCATAAGCTGCCAGGAAGCCATTGTTTTGGGGGGAGGTGAAGCCCATAGGGGTCAAACCACCACCTTGCATGGCAACGCCGGGGGATGTCGGGCGAGACCGTCCGCCTGCCATGGCAGCCTGTTGCTGAGCCTGCAAAGCTGCCAGCTGCTGAGCATTAAGGAGCTGACCGGCCACCAAATGTTGTCCACCAAGGCCTGAGCTAGCCAAGCCCTGGGAAAAGGTCGGGTTGCCGTGGGAGTTCTTGCCCTGGCCATCGTTGGAGCGAGCGCGGCGGTACTTGCGAGCATCGTCCAGAGCAATGCGGTTGTTCACCGTCGACAAAGCTGCCAACTTCATTGCCGTGGCATTTGCAACCATGTCCGCATGCGTGTTGGGGTTTTGGTGCTGCTGCTGGCCGAAAGTAGCAGTCATCGGAGTGTTGGTCATTGATGCCCAGCTGTGGTTGCCAACGTTGTAGGGAGACAGAAGAGGTGGCTCGATGTCAGGAGCAGGGATATTAGCGGTTTGCGGAAGAGGCGAGCGCATGCCCGAGGGCTGGCTGAACTGGCCCATAGGCTGATGTCCGGAGGAAGACTTGGGCCGGGCAATCGGGGGCTGGGTGTCTGAAAGACCACGCTGGGCCCAAGGAGACGCCGGCGGTTGACCCAGACTGTCCGAGCTGTTGTCAGGCGCAGATATGGTAGGGGCAACAAATGAGGCACGGTCGAAGACGGCGCTGTTGCGGTTCGAAGGAGGCGCGTTGCCCGTTTGCTGAGTGAACTCGGCCTTCTTCTTCGCAATGGCAGCGGCAGCATCTGGGAACATCGCATTGATGGTGGAGGAGTCAAGACCAGAGTTCCGCTTGGCGCCAGGGGATGGAGGGGGGCGTCCGAGAGAGTTACGGGAGGTATCCATATTAAGCTTCGACATAGCATCGCTCAAGCGGCTAGACATGGCATCTATGAGATAGGAGGTCAGTGAGAGCCACAAGAACGATGTGCAGATAGGACCATACCCTTTTCACCGAAGTTGGCGGGAGACAACAGGCCAGACATCGGGTGGCTCTGAGACATTTGCTGCAGGACTTGGATAAAGAAGCGGATCTGCACCTGAGTGGTCTGCTGCAGCAAAGCATACAGAGCCGCAGTTCTCTCGGCCTCGCTCAGCACACGGAACCATTGTTCAATAGCACTCAGTTCATCCTTGAAATCCTGGTCAAGCGTAGCAGCCGCCATCTCCTCCAATGTAGTCTCATATTGATCAATGTCAGAGAGCCACTGCTGAGCCGCACGGTCCATCGCATCTTCAGACGTGTTCTGGGCCTGGGATTGTTGACTGAAGAAGACTTCCGATGATGGACGGATGCTTCGGGCGGACAACGGCGAAGGAAACCCGGACATATCTGCCGACGCCCGCAGCTGGTGCGATCCGAGGTTTCGAGATGATGACGGAGGACGAAGGGTGGAATTCGAAGCGTCGGGGGTGCTATTGCGATTGCCGATGATATGACTGGCCATGGTTTGCAACGTGTTGCGAATAGTAAATACAGGGGAAATTACTGCAAAACACCTGCAGCGCCTGCTGAGTTTGCGTAACGAAAAGAATCAGAAATCCGCAAAACCAGGACTTCTAGAGTATCAGGCTTGAAAAGACCCAAATCTCGACTTCGACAACGATCGGGCACAGACCAGTCCAGTGGGCTGCACCTCGAAAAGTGTGAAGAAAGTGAGAGAGAAATTAAGGCCTGAAACGAAAGAAAGAGACGTGAAGCAATAGTGTGTCAAACACAGCAAGCCACAGTCCCGAAAGGAAAGGAAAGAAAAAAAGGGTGGAGAGGAGAGGAGAAGAAGAAGAAGAGAGGAAGTGAACTTTGGTGCAGAGGCTTTTCTGTTTCAGGCCGCGATCACGGGTTCCGACCTCAACATTCTTCGACGCGAGCTCTGCGATTTGCGCTTTTCTACTTTCTGCGCTATTTCATCTAATTTAGTCTATTCTTCTCTAGATATCTAGGGCCTGGTGGAGATGTTACTATGAATATCTGCCAAGACCAGGCCTGAAACGTCCCAGTGCGCTCTATACTGGCTTGATATCCACGTTGATCTCACGCAGCTGTCTAGTCTGACACTATCCCTTACAGGGTGGTCAGACAATTTCTGGCCATGGCGGATAATTATTACCCGGACATGAGCTCTCCCCAGAAAGAGGACTCGGAATATCCAGACATCGATGAAACTGTTCAGTATCCATGGCAGCATGGCCAATCTATTGATGATGGGAATGCGCTTTCCTCGGTGCTTGATCCTCGTCTTTTTGGAGATCAGGCACAGCCTCCACGGCCTCCAGAAAGCATCAATCAACGCCCAGCAGAAGCTGAAGATGAGATAGAAGAAGAGTTCTCCTCGGGCGAGTACGATCAGCAATATCCCCCTGTACCATATGTCCCAGGACAACTTGATGAGGCTGGGTCAGACAACGACTTCGTCATATCCGGCGAAGAAGAAACCGACAGGTATGTTGATCAAAACTTTCTATCTGGGTAAAGCTAAGACTATTATAGCGGCGATGATGACGACGAAGCAGCAGGAGATGAAGACGATGATGATTCTGTTGCCAGGAGACGCCGACGCCGAGGAGGTGGGCGCTTTTCCGGGAGATATGGTGCTCGCGGTGGAAAGGGCATCAAGAGAGGACCGCGTAAACCGATCGAACCCGGTCCAGAGTTCAAACACTTCCATTCAGAGGCCACATCTGCCTTCATTGATGGCAACTACGATTATGCCATTGAACAGGTCATGCAGGCCATCCAAGCCAACCCTGAGATGTTTGCTGCGCATTCCTTGCTCTCTGAAATCTTCCTTGCACAAGGAGAAAACGACAAAGCTTTGGCAGCTCTTTTCAACGGAGCTCATACCAGGCCGAAGGACCCCGGCGTTTGGGTCAAAGTTGCTAAGCTCATCTTAGACCGTGTCGGAGATAATCGAAAATCCGCTTTGAATGATGTGATTTACTGTTACAGTCGCATCCTTGAAGTCAGCCCTGAGAACTACAACATCCGGTTCCAAAGAGCAGCGATCTATCGTGAGTTAGGTCACAACGGCCGAGCTGCAGCAGAGTATGAAAGGTTACTCAAGGAACGGCCACATAGCGTCAAGGCCCTCCGCCATCTTGCAGAGACATACATTGACTCAGATGAGATCCAGAAAGCAGTGGACCATTATGCAGATAGCATTGATCACTACTTGACTCTTGATCCTGAAGAGTGCGATTTCTCCTGGTCCGATGTTAACATTTACGTTGAGCTTTTTGGCTACCTTGAGCAGCCTGCGGAAGGACTGAGCTCTTTGAAAATGCTCGCTCGGTGGCTCCTAGGACGGGTTGATGATACTATATGGGAAGATTTCGACGACGATGACCGCGAATGGGACGCCGATGATTCACCTCGACGCATCAAAAAAGACGGTTACGTACCTGGACAATGGCCCCGAGAATGTTATGGACTCGGGCTTCCCCTGGAGCTTCGAGTCAAATTGGGTGTCTTCCGCCTAAAGATGGGTGACAAGAACCAGGCTGAAGCATTAGTAAGTTTGATTGTATACAGATAGTGGAGGATCAAAGCGCTGACCAACGGAATTAGCATCACTTCGAATGGCTCAATCCGGAAGACGACTCCGAAGGGGCTCGGATCTTTGACTATGGTGATCTTTTTAGGGAAGCGGCGGATGCACTGAAAAAAGCCGGTCTGCTAGAAGAAGCCCTGCGATACTATACCCCCATTCAGCAGACTGCAGATCATGCAGACATCAGCTTTTTCATGGCCATGGGCGAATGTTGTTTGCAACTTGGCAAAGTGGAAGATGCCGAAAGCTGCTATCTCCTTGTCGCTGAGCACGATCCGAAGCACATGGAGTCGCGAGTTGCTTTAGCGAAACTATACGAGAGCCTGCAAATGAGCGAGCAGGCCTTGAAATACGTCAACGAGGCAGTCTTGATCGGCAGACAGGAGAACAGATCCAAGCGGAAAAGAAAGGATACCAGGCTTGAGCAGCTTGCCATCGAATTCAAGCTGGCTGAAACAGCAGCCCTCCGGCCACTCGCACCCAAACCAACGGCCAAACCAACGGTACCACTTATGAACGCTACCCCCTCCGCCCAAGGCAGAAGAGGTGAAGGTACTCGAACCGACGATATCCAGTTCCTGTACGAGAAATTGCTAGATTTGCAGCCTCACGTCAAAGAGGGTGCATCGGACGCCATTGAGGATTGGCTTGATATTGCTGATGCTCTGTTGCGAGACTTCCGCTCCAACAGGGCTTTCTATCCAGAGATCCGCAGCATCGCTTTTATGGGATATTCTCGTCCACAGCAGCGTAAGGGCGCAAAGTCTAAAGACCGGACATGGATGGATGAGATGCACGAAATGGCAGGTCGTCTTCATGAGAGTCTGGGTAAGTCGATCAAGTCAATTTGGAGATCGCAGGCTAATAGGCTTTCTAGGCGAGGGGACACATGAACCCCTCCAGGGTGCAATTCCAACCGACTATCACGGAATACCATTTGATGAATGGCTCGATATCTTCCTTCAGTACGCTCTGCTCACGGCAGAACAGGGCGAGCCAGAGGAGTCTTATGAGGCGCTTGATTCAGCAGCACTTGCAAGCATCTGGTTGCACTCCAAGCCCAAATCTCGACTAATCCATGTGTGCTGGTTCAGTGAGTCTCTTCGCCTTCTAACATGTGATTCTCAACTTACGCCTTTATAGCTTGTGCACTTCGTGTGGGAGATGAAGATACGCTAGCGAATGAAGCACGCTGGTTCATCAAGGAATACCAGTTCGTTACAGACACTTATCGCCTTTTCTCCATGCTGAGCCACCTTTCTGGCGACCCTCACCGATCTCTTTTCCATTCCTCGCCAAACATGAAGTTCATGCTTCGCCAAATCAAAGCGATGGACTTTACTCTGCCTAGTGATATCCCCAGACCTACCCGACAGTCCATCTGGAAAGAGCGCGCCACTCTATCTACGCGCGACGAAGCTGGTGACCCAATTCCTGCTATGGACCTAGACATCGCCCTTCTAGTACTCTATGGCCATATTCTGTACTCCGGAAACAGCTTCTACCCAGCCTTGAACTATTTCTTCCGAGCATATGCACTCGACGACCAAAACCCGGCTGTTCTCTTATCCATCGGCCTCTCTTTCATCCACCACTCCCTCAAACGACAAGCAGAAAACCGGCACTACCTCATCATGCAAGGGCTATCTTTCATGCACGAATACCGACGTGTCCGAGAGAAGCCCGGTAGTCTCCTGGCAGAAAAGCAGGAGATGGAATTCAATTTCGCTCGCGTATGGCACTCTCTCGGTCTAGCCCATCTGGCGGTCGAGGGATACAACAAAGTGCTGAAATTGGGCGAGCAGATCCAACAAGAGGCCCAGGGTAACCTGGCAGAGAATGCCTCAGACAATAGCGGCGATGTAGTCATGGGCGATACCGACCAACATGAGACTTTACTCGCGAACCCGCCTTTCGTGGAAGACTTCACACGCGAGGCTGCCTACGCGCTGCAGTGCATCCATGTTCTCAGTGGCGATGCAAAGACAGGAAGGGCTGTCACCGAACAGTGGCTTGTTATCTGATTCATGTTTCAAAAGTGGTTATTTTGCGATCTTGCAAGGGGCCAATTTCCTCCAATTATCTAGGTAGTTCTGTACGATGTATGATATTGCTTGAACCTCAAACGAAAATGAGCTCCATAAACATTCAAGAAAGCTAGAAGTGCGTTGTAGTATAGTTGATGCCATCATTGACAGGGGATGTGTGGGGCCGAGGCCGAGTGCGGAAATCGGGGATGGCAACTCGGGGAATGACCGATCAGCACGTCGGATTTTTTTCCGCGGAACATTACGGGCTTATATGCGTCTGATGTGCAGCTCTAATTGATTCGGAGGGTTTCTTGCTTCTCTTATCTTGCCCTTGTTCCCCCCTCCAAGTCTCTCAATCTCCCCCGTGTCTGTCTAAACCCTAGCAATTGAGAGGGCGACAGAGCAGACAACAAGAAAACCTTGGAATATTCCGCAGGTCAATGACTGTTACAAACAGCCACAGAGTGGAAAATCAATCCGACTCTCAACTTAAAGCTTCTGCAGAACCAACCAGCGGGGATAGTCCGATCACCTTGGCACATTCTAATGCACCTACGCCGCAGTCGCATGAACAAGATGAAAAGAGCCACGAATACAATGTCCAAAATGCAGAGGAAACGACAACAAAACGCCGGTATTGGACTGGTCTTATGGATGTAATATTCTGGACACCGCCGCGATGTCGATGGGATCCGGAGAATCCGTTCAAGTTCGGCTTGCCTTTAAATATCCTGTTCGCATTCTCCGGGACTTTCACAGTATGGAAAGCGCAAGAAATAAAAGATCCAAATCTTCAATACTAATCTTCATACTCTAGGTCGCCAATCTGTATTATTCGCACCCTATTCTTGATGTGCTTGCCCAGTTCTTTGGCGTCACCTATGAGCGAGTCTCATTGATTCCGACCTGCAGTCAAGCTGGGTACGCAACAGGTTTAATTCTACTCTGTCCTTTAGGAGACTTGGTTAGAAGAAGGCATTTTGTCTTACTGTTGACGTTTATCACCGCGGCCTTGTGGATTGGACTTTGTATCACGAAATCATTTGAGATATTTCTTGTTCTGAGCTATTTAAGTTCTGTGACTACTGTAACTCCAGTAAGTGGAAATTTCGGATATATCTTTGACCTCAGAACTGACTTCGTATAGCAAATCATGCTTCCCCTCGTTGGTGATCTCGTACCCCCAGCTCGCCGCGCAACAGCCCTATCTATCGTTTCTTCCGGGCTCGTTCTAGGGCTTCTCTTCGCCCGCCTTCTCTCAGGCATAGTAGCAGAATACTCCTACTGGCGAAACATCTATTGGCTATCACTAGCCCTCCAATTCCTCATCTTCGCCCTACTCTGGATGTTCATGCCAGACTACCCGAGCACCAACACCAACATCTCCTACTTCAAAATCCTATATTCGATCATCGGCTATTACTGGACATCCCCAGTGCTAGTACAAGCAACACTAATGGGATTCTTTCTCTCCGCCACATTCACCAGTTTCTGGACAACCCTCACCTTCCTCCTATCAGGAGATCCATACAACTATCCAACCTTGACGATAGGACTGTTCTCCCTAGCAGGGTTGACACCAATGTTCCTGGGTCCGTTCTATTCGCGCTATATGATCGACAAATTTGTGCCGCAGCTATCCATTCTCGTCAGTTTGAGCATCCTCATCATTGGTGTCAGCGTCGGTACCTATACTGGAACCTATAGTGTCGCCGGTCCGATTATCCAAGCTGCACTACAGGACTTTGGTCTGCAGATGACGCAGGTGGCTAATCGTACAGCTATCTATAGCGTTGCGCCGAAGGCTCGCAACAGGATTAATACTGGGTATATGATGGGTGTATTTTGTGGTCAGTTGATGGGTACTTCCGTTGGGAATCGCATCTATAGTGAAGGGGGTTGGATTCTGACTGGAAGTGTCAGTTTGGCATTCATCGGGGCGGCTCTGTTTATTTGTCTTCTTCGCGGGCCGGCTGAGAAAGGATGGATTGGGTGGCATGGCGGTATTCGGATCCGGCGAGCGGAGTAGCGCCTGAGATGTTGATATTTCTATTTGGTTTTCTTGAAGACGGCCATTCTCAATACGCTATAGATTAGATTGTACATAGGATCTAAAAGAATACGAAGTTATCGCATATTCTAATGATTTGTTTTCCACTCTTTCATTCCTGTCAAACAAACTATGCTTGTCTCTCTATATATGAACGCCAGTTTAGACGGCAAGCTTGTACAAAAGAATCCGCAGAAGCCAATTAGGAGTCTGGGTCTGCACTTCAAAGTCGTGAAGGCATGTCCACAGAGCTTGCTGTAGGCTTTTGATTGTCTCAAGGGTATACGCCAAGCTTCCGTTCGCCTCCAGCTGCTTCACCACCAGCGTTTTCTCTTCGGGGCTCATGAATTTCTTCTGCTTTCTAGATTCCAGAAGAGACTTGAGGAGTCCACCGTCCGAGGACATAGCACGGATCAAAGGGAACGACATTTTCCCTTCGTCAAGATCCTCGCAGAATCCTTTAGTCTCAAAGTACTATTTTCGGATCAGTTAGGGCTTGATCGTTCTTCCAAAATTCGGAACAACATACCTCAGTTGCATTCAAATTTTGATAATCATCTCTGATTTGGAAGTAACGGCCGATGAGTGCGACAAGCTCGCTCAGGTCAAGCTTGCTTCAATTTCGTTAAAAAATATGTCAAATAAGCCATTCAGCTCCGGGATTCTCACCTATTTTCAGTACTGTGGAGCTTCATGGTTCTAGTGGCGATCCGGAAGAGGCCTCCAGTTTCTGTTCCAGGTAATCAATAAGCCTGGAATTGCACTATGAAGAACAAGGAACTTACTTCTATCGATCGTTTGTATATATTCTTCTTCGGACGGGACTGTGCCATGATAAGTCCAGGGAAGATCGTATCCTTGTCCAATATGAAGGTGATGGAGTCATCTTTTGTAGATTTTATCATATTTCCAGCGGCAAATGCCTCCAAGCAACCGACCCATTTCAGAATATTCTGTGATGCCGTCGGATTCTTCGGCAAATACCCCGATTTGAGGGAACTGTACCCTTTTTCTAGGCCACAAATGATATTTCTCAGTTTGACCTTGGCATTTGCATCTGGTATGCGTTCCCAGCATTTGATGAAATAGACTGCATTCAGCAAGGGCGTTGACTGTCCGCTTTGAATATGCAGCTGGTACTCTTTGTCCCACGAGAAGTAATCATTCGTCAATGTCACGGCAGTTAGAATTGGAGCCTGAACTGTCTCAATGGACTTCAATTCAGCCTCAGTCAAAACAATGTTATAAGCAAAGCGAGCAAGTAGTGTAGTCAATCTAGGCTAGTTAGCGAGTCTCTGCGAACTCATATCCCTGAGGCCACTTACTCCCATCCATTCTCCGCATTTCGGAATACCATGTACTCTGCAATATTTTGAAAGTTTAGATTGTGGGTGTCGCTCCGTGACATTGCGAACGCTGTCCAAGAATCGACGATCACCTTTCCTTGCACAGAATCAATCTCCAAAAATTGTGCCGTCATTTTGGAGACAATGCCCTCTCGGTCCATAAGCACTTTGGAAGGTACAGTGTCGCCATTTGGTTCAATTGACTTGATAATGAAATCTCTCCTTAGGAACCTGTTATATCTGTCCGTTAAAATCTCTCCTGGTGCCAGAATGGGTACTGCATGATTACCTCTTCCACATCTGTCCCCTTGTCCACAATTTCTGGCGAGCAATTAGCCAATACTGTCTCAAATCCGGCATAACTACATACCATCCACGACAAATGCCATCTCAAAGGTATAGGCAATCAGGGGCAATCGCTCCGGCAAACATTCTGGGAGCACCAGAGAAACCCAGTTTCCCGTGGCAAGGTTCATACAGTAGGCATTATCTGGCTATATAAGTGCATATAGGAATGTCGGCTAAATCATCTACTTCTTTATTTGTGGTTAGTGTGCTCGTATTTGACTTTCGCTAAGTGGAGCGCCAAGTTGTTAGAGCGTAAAGCAACGTGTTTTGTTGACTCAGTCGGTTGAGCCTCATATTCGACCTTTAACATTGTGTTTGGTCATATACACAAACACAATGATTAATGAAATGCCAATGATATTGGCTCTTCCATATGAGCTTCTGGTCTCTCTAGTAGAGTACTTGGATGGCCCAAGCCGTGCAGCACTGGCACGAACATGCCATGCTCTTAACTTCTTGACAACACCGCATCTTTACGAATCGGCAGACATCCAACTCGGCAAAAGCAACGAGTTCGTACGGACAGTCGAGACAAAATATGCCGATTTGGTCCGCCATGTCACAGTCGCGGTCCAACATTGGGATGTCGATATCTCTCCTTGTCGTGTTGTGCCATGTCTCGAGAAGCTAGAGAACATGCAAAGCCTCACGCTAGTCGGTGGCTACTGGATGTGGGACACTGAAGACGAAAATTGGGATACCCTTGAAGGCTATCTCTGGGACTACCTTGAAAAAGCGAGCTTGAAGCAACCTGTAGAATCGCGAGTTTCTACGAATCTTCGATCCCGTAAGTCACTGGCGTCCATAGAGAGAAGATGAAAGACCAGAGCTAACATCTATATATCAGTGACTCTCGACCGCTCTGAACGCAATGGCCAAGCAGCATTCATTCACTACTCGCACATCTTCATCATCCCACAACTCCATAATCTCACGTTGCGTGGTTTTATGCTTGAGGAAGAAGATGGCGAGATCGATCTTCAATATGAACGCCAGACCGAACTTCAATCATTACGCATCGAGAACAGCTTTGTGAACTTTCCGGCTTTAAAAAAGGCCTTGCGTGCTCCAAGGGCACTGAGATTCCTTAGTATCAGCCATGCAGAGCGCTTCTGGCACCATGAGCTTAAGAACGCGGAATACAACCGGGCAACGGTGGCTGAGTTTGTAGAGGCTTTGTTCCTGCATCGTGATACGCTCGAGGAGATCCAAGTGAAGGTTGATCACATTTACGACAATCACGACAATTACGATATGGAGTGCAATTCAACAATCAATGCTCCGAGCTTTCATAAACACGCAGCACAATTTCCGGTACTAAAGCGCTGGATCGGCTGTGATAGAACCACGTTGGCGGAGTATCTTGGGTCGGGCGAATTTAGTTCCTCTGATTCATCTGACGAAGATGGTGAATGACCAGACTGAGAACTCTTTGCCTGTATACAGAGATCACATTTAAGGAGTCAACAACATACAATCAATCGTTCACATAGCTGAACGGAATTCCAAGATCTTACCGGGTTTTACTGGAGCGCTGAGTTACCTTTAGAGTATACAAGAAAAAGATCATACAATGCTAAATAGACATTATATCCTTCTGCGCTCAAATATCTTCGTTATCCCCGAAGCACATAGTGAAGGACTTGTCAACTTTGATCAACGTCTATACCGGTCTAACATATCATCTATTCTGTTTTCATTCTTTTGCTCATGAGTACCTATCAACGTCCTATAAGGCCTACAATCCCAATACCAAGCTTTGTCCTTCCATGCAACAGAGAAATAACCAGCCATCTCATGTACAATGACGTGACCCAGTCGAGTTCCCAATCTATGGCGTACAGACTAATCCAACAACAGCGTTTTGATTCATACTAAAAATACAACCCAATCTAAAACAAAATATTGATAGCATCGTCTATATTGATATGACATTGGTGTTGGATTTGATATTCGTCCATAATTTAGCTAACTGCAATATCAACCCTTATAATATGATATGAGTATTTCCCCGGCTTCATTTATACTTACTTTAAACCACAATAGCCTTACATAAGGTACTATATACTCTATGTAATCGTGCAGAAGCATTCATTACGCTGTTCTGCAGTTGCAAGAAGTCGGTTCAATATATATTTGACCTACGTGACATATCTATGACAAGTAGCCCTAACGCACTATGATATTAATTTTGATTGTTATTTGATCTTCAAAAATAACAAAGTATAACACATTTATGTCCATACTAGCATAATTTGCAAAAGCTAAGTTTGTCACGAGTGTGTTTCTAAAAAGGCTAGAGACTGATGTCACTTACCATGCACCCCCGCTTCGCCAAGGTGATATCGAGCAGATGATATCCCTTAGTATTTACCAGAGAGACTACGTTCACGCCACTTCATTCAAACAAATACCGAGAATATAATATTCGTACACTAGGAGCGATTATGTACATTACATAGCCTTCTATCAGTCTCCAAAAGGTAAATACCTTACCGTGACACATGTAAGCAGCAAATGCAAAGATAGCCGAAGCCAAAAATGACCAAATGTATAATCAATAAGAAATAAGACACCTTGCTATGCTGACGAAAGGAAGTAAGACGAGAACAAAAAAGGAAAGACGCTAGACAAGGACAATAGGTCGTACGGCCTGAGAGTGCCCGCAGATACCGGCAAGAGCCGCCTGTCATAATGAATCTCACAGAGAGCAGGAAGTATAATGACGGAAGGCCGAGCTGCAGGTGCCCTGAAGAAGAAAGACTCTCCGCTCGAAGTGAACTCTGGGAGCGCTCAAGCCGCTTGTATTTTATTTTTCAGATGACCGTTGGATCGTCGTCCCCGTAGGAATCCGCATCATCAAAGAAAACAGCAGACTGGCGTCGCATTTCCTCCATGATGCTCCCCCGCCGGGAATTCGGGGTCTGAGGGCGTGGTGAGGCGGTTGATTGGGACATGGTATCTGATAGGTCGATGAACCGCGACTGGTCTTTGTAGCTGGACCCTTCGCGATCTGAAAGGTTCTCATCTAGATGTTCCTCCACGGGGCCTGAATGTTCACTTTCTGTATTGTGGAGTCGACGAGAGAGAACTGGGGAGAGGCTGCGTCCACCTGTTTTGGATTCTTGGAGTCCTTTCATGATTTCGTTTTCGACTTTAAGTCGGTTTTGAATGAATTGGATTTTGGGGAATGCACTTTGCTGACCGACATGTATCATGCGAGCGAGACGTTCAGGGCTCGGGTCGGAGAGAATGTGGATGAAATCGGAGGGAATGCTCTTAGGCCAGATAGTCACAGTGCCACTGAACTTTTGCAACCAAATCTCACTCCAGTCTTGCCCCATCGGTCGTGGGAGAAGCTCTAAATGCCGAAGGACTCGAAGCCATTTGTTAAGGTCTAACTTGATGTATTGTTCGATTGCAGTGCCGAGGAAGCCGCCACGCCAGCCACGGCCCTTGCGGTGTGTGACTGGTCGCCCTACCGTTCCCCGAGAGCTGAAGAAGAAAAGGTTGATGTGGGGGTTCACCTGATGCGGTGTCAGTGGCAAAAGAGCACAAAGGAGCGAGGGTAATCTTACCTGGGACACTATCGTAAAATTGACGTTGAAATGTAGGTTCAGCGCTTTGATTGGTATATCAGTCCGCAGGCTACCATCCTTCCATTTATGTCCAAACGAGTAAGGCTTTAGAGTGCCATCACGCTTTTTGGTCATCAAAACTACCGGATTCAGAATGCCTGGAACAGCCGCGGAAGCAAGCACTGCACTCCATATGACGCAATCGGGGGATGTCAGATAATTGGCCAGGATGGTCGGCGAGTGAGGATCTGAGGGCACACAGCTGACATTCAAGATGCGCCCGGTCCGCTCGTAAGCTTCCCGAAACGTAGTTGAGCCCCTGCAGAACCAACCGCACTGTCGGGCCCAGTCGACGGTATCAAACCTAGCACCTGTTCGCCACCAGCGACGGACCCATGTCGGAAACCCTTCGTGGCATGCGCGAATCCGATGTGCTAAGGCGGGAACGAGCAGTTGTTTCAGCTCCTCGTCTGTCCTGGTCGCAACCAGGCCCGCCACTAGCGCTCCACCTGATGTCCCGGTAATGATCTCCGGGAGGACACCATTATCCAGCAGGGCCTTGACTACACCAAAGTGATAATAAGCGAATGTGGCTCCACCTGACAGACAAAGAGCGGTGCGACCGAAATTCGTATCAAGGTGCTTGAAGAGCTGATACTTGGCGTCATTATCAATCTGCTTGCTGTTTTGGACGAGTTCAATACACGCGTGTACCTCGTCGATGTACTCTTGGACCAAGTCTTTGGTCCCAGAGTACGTCTCGCTGTATATTCGAGGGTTCTCCACACCGGCGAAATTGTTCTTGACGCAAGCTTCCAATAGCGTACGGAGCTCTTCAATAGCCGACGCTTCGCTCGAGTCACCCCGCCCATTGTCTATCTCCCGTTCTGCATCCGCTCTGACTTTCTTCAGCTGTCCCACCACTTTGTTGATTGTAAGATGATCGTAGTAAGCGTATTCATCGGTCTGTTTCCACTTCTCGGTTCCGAGGTGGACGTCCAGCGCCTGGGCCGCTTTCAACCAATCTGGGTAGTTTTTCTGCGCAGACAATTCCCGGCGCAGCCTTTCCCTTTTGCCCCGCCATGTCACCCATTGCTCATAGAGGAAAATGTAGACTCGGATAAGCACATATCCAAAGCTCAACACAGTAATCCACGTGAAAACAGTGAACAGGAATGGCCATTTCAACACCGTATATAGCACCCCTTCTCTCGTTTCATCCTTGCTTCGTTTGGGTTGTTTGCGACGGCCACGGTTCTTGCGGACTCTTTGATTGATTGGGCGCCAGTCATTGATAGCCACTAATGGGGAGGCTTCTGGGGCATTCAGCGCCTTCTCGAATCGGTCGAGTTCATCGGGTTCGATAAAGTCGCGGTCAAAATCGGGTAGACAGGCCGGATCGTAGGGGTCATACACTGCAGGTTGCTTCTCAGTTGCCATGTTCAATGCATGCTGGAGTGACGAGAACAAATGTTGAGACATCAAAGGTACCTGGAATCCGGTTGGGGAAGCTATGACGCTAATATCACGTGCCTGTCCATCTCCACGCACGTTGCGCTAGTGCCGGATATGGCTAGCCCCATTTATCTGCTGAGTCATTCATATCTTGCCCCGCCAGATAAGAAATCGTCAACCATGGATGCCGAGGTAGCTAAACAGTGGAAGTACCAAGAATTGAGCACGCAAGGTTCACCGCGTCTGGGAGATAGATAGCGATGAACTATCGCCAAGTTCATGGCAAACACTCTCAAACTCAGCATTCTTTGTGAGTGATGTGTTTCTTGAGAACCGCAAGGCTAATACAAGCATTATCCTGCCACACTATGCTACGACACTTGAGAACAACAATGCCACCGTGCGACAGTCTTGGGAGTGTTTGGAATGTGCCCCTCCTCCGCGCAAGCCCCGCGAGGAATTGACATTCCTCAATCTAAATCCCTCTCTTGTTACAACGAGCGGGGCAGTCCTGCTCATCCCGAAGGCAAATCCGAGATTTTTTTCGTTTTCGTCTCAAAGAAGTATACTCGATCTCACCGCTAGATGAGGTAGCATGAATCTCAAGGAAGATACCGGTGTCCTTCCCTGATTGGTAGGCATGACGGCAGAGTTTGTTTGTCGCAGCCGAATTGGAGGCCCAGGAAAGCATCCCATGGGTTGGCGGGGTCAATATCCCTCTAGCTGCATGCACCCAGGACCGGGAAATGTTTTGTGTGCGCGGTATCGGACATAAAAAGTAGATCAGATATCAGCCACCATCTTCTGTTATAGGTCGAGTAAGAAGTGAGCTTGGTCACCTGATCTAGGTGTTCGGAAACGCCTCTATTCGCATATCAGGATGATTGGCAGCAAACTAAAAATTAGCGTCGTGTACGAAGATGCAGGATGAGTCCCTAATTAGGCTATTTTCGGCGAAGATAATCCGGACATGCTTTTCCATTCGGTCATGTTCGTCCTTGACGCTGATCATGCTGATCATTCTGCTAAATTCCTAAATACAATTTAAAAAAAAGTAAACATCGCGCAAGCCATCGCTTCTTGTTGCCACTTGCGATCCAACAATCGGCTCTGTATACCAGCAACACCTAAATATTCGAATTTCGGAGTCCCCTGTCTCGTGGCGGCACAAGGAATATATTAAATGAGCAGTTTGCGCCGTAGCCGCACGATTTATTAAGTTGAGTTAGCCTCTTCAACATCCCTGAACGTGCCGGCGGAGCCGAACTTAAGTGCGAATTCTATGTCAAGGCAACCCTGTCCTCCAATGCCCCGCCCTCAGGGCTCTTGGCATTTTCTATCTCTGTGATCCCGAGCACGGATTCCCCATTTAGCCCTATGCAGATTGCTCATGGATCGACGCAAAGATGTATAGATTGTACTGTAGCGTTGGTCGAGCGGCCGGTGAGAAAGCTTCCCCCGCTTACGACGTTTACCCACTAATACTCCCCGACGTGAGCAAAAGCAAAAAAGTTCAGCGAGCCACAATCATGGCTTGAAAAGGGATTGCGTTTCAAAGGATCATATCACCCAATCAGCGTGGTTAAACGCTCATCATATCGCACGCACGCTTCGAGGATCGTCCAAGGGTGGGCCTCGGATCTCCGTGGCCGGTCAACGCCCGAAGGCATTTACATGTACTGCCAACTTTACTGTCGTCTTTACAGTATCCTCTCCAGTATTGTAGGGAGGGGTGTCGATCGTGATTATCGCACAATCATGTGCCCGCCCCCTTGGCTGATTACCATGTGCTAAACATTCCTGGGGAGATAGGAGGGACATTCAACCCCGATCGGCTGAAAAGCTGATGTTTGGGAAAATGAAGCCAAAGGATATGGCCATATGTACATGTGTGTGCTTGGATAGACATACTTAAAATAACGGCAGGGATGCTGCGAACTCCTCGCATGAAAGGTGCAGAGAGTTGTATGCGCGGCCGGGGTCCAAGGTTGAACCGAGCGTTTTGAGGCGCATCTAATAGGAATGTTAAGATGAAATTATACCCCGCGCTGGGCAGGGATAAAGGTAATTTCTTTCGCAATTTTCGAAACATTACAGAAACACAATCCATGGCTCGCGGTAGAGGGGGCCGTCAGACGTTGAGGCTATAGATGAAGGGGCTGAGTCGAACCTTGGAACCACCAACCGTCCGTACCCGCTATACAAGCGGTGTGACCATTGTCTACCTGAACATATACAGCCATTCAGATCATGTCTTACTATAGAAGTCAGTTGATGTCATTTGGGATAACATCCAGTCTCCATCTAAGAATGTCAGATGTCAGTGCGAGCTAAGATACTCGACGATCCCAGATAGCGTAATGGCGAATTTAAATCACCAACTGATTGGCCATTCACGACTTTATAGAGGTCCTCTTTTTACAGTATCATTCCGAATGACCGGGAGCCACCATTTCCTCCAAGGCATCTGAGTATGCAAATATCCGCATATGCCCAATGGCATGCCTCGTGCGATCACAACCCCCTAAACCCTGATTTGATCGGCTGCCCCCTTCAGCGCCTACAGATGACCAACCGCATTTCCGGCAAGGGCATCTACAAAAAGAGAAGGGGAAAAAAGAGGGAAAAGTGGGCCAACGGGAGCACGGGGCAACTAACCCTCTCGGCATTCCCACTCGGTCTACATCGTGGGCTGAAATTGCCTGCGTGTGGCTGCGTCGGAGATTGATCAACGCCACCATGGGAAAGTTTCAACTGTGTATAGGAGGGGCTGCAAATGCATGAATGGGAAGATGTTTTGATTTTTTTTGGGTCGATCAAAGAGAGCCCCTCGGACCCACTATGGTCTGAGTTTCCTTACTCTCTGAATGTTGACACTCTTTGGTTCAATTTATGCAGGAGAGAGGGGGGCCGCACATCGGACTAATCATATATTATATTTACCTCACAAACACCAGGCTTTTGATATAGACGCGGCAGAAAATCGAACTAAAATGCTAGGCGCCTTCATAGGCTCGCCACTACCCACCCGGGTTTAGTTTGCATACAGTAGTAAATATCCCGGGCTTAACAGTACGAGTGAGATAGATTAGTCGACAGGTCAAATTGGATAGAACGGGGACAATTGCATTGAAACAGGGAGCAGGAAGAAAAGCAAAGAAACAAAACAGGAAAAGCCAGAGATATAGTAAGTAAGTAGGTCGAATATCATGCGACTATCTCTCAGCTGATACAAGTGGTAATATTGTGTATCTCCCGTATTGCTATCAGGATAAGCGTAATGTATTTAGTTACCCCGTGCCCTCACTCTTCCTTCTCTCTCTTCTTTTCACCTCCTTGAGACTTATCTCTTTTCCCCCTCCTTTTCGGGTCAAGGTAGAGTCAAACGTTGACTCACCTTTCTTCTTCTCAGGTACTGTTCGCGGCAATTCCCTGAGACTCGTCCAATCTGGCTAACCCTCGCCTCCAGAGCCCTCGCTCGATCTTTTTTCGGGATCTCGCTCGGGTCACACAAGCAAGATGTCGACTACCTCTGGTTGTATCTGTTGAGTTCTTTATCTTCAGATTTCCCCCGGCCTCACCGGACCCGTGGGCACCATGGAGAAGTTAAACACTGGGGATGGACAACTTTTCATCAAGGTTTGTATTCTCATAACACTCGTGTGGATACGCTACACCACTCTCTGGTGGGTCTTCAGATGGCTAACTCGTTTGTTTGCTTTGTTAGAATGTCGCCAGCTTCGTTCGCACCCATGAAAAGGCCCTCGCAAATGCGCTACAACTCCGCCGCCAGCCCAAAAATGCAGTGACCCCCCAGTCACCAACCGCTTCGGGCTCTGGCTCATTCTCCTCTGCTCCGTTGAACTTAGCCGCCGCCTTCTTCAAATTTACCTCGCAGAATAGCAAAACCGCCAAATTGACCCTGACCCCCCATCACCTCTTCTACCTCCTCTCCAGCTTCGAGGACTTGGGCATTGCTGTGGGCCCTATGAACGTCAGACTGGAGAATATCCACACCGAGGTTTCGCAGTCATATGTTTCCTTTTTGAATAAACCACAACGGTCTCGAGGCGATGGCGCCTCGATCCACTCCGTATCCAGCGTGCGTAGCGTGATGTCTGGTATGACCGACCTCTGGTCATCCTTCCGACTGGGACCCAAGGACAGCCCTTCCAAATCGGAAAAGGCAAAGGCTGCCTTGGATATGGACCTGAAGTACCTCTATTCCGCCTTCACCAAGATCCCGTGTCTACGCCTTGCCCCGGACCACCGAGCTCCTTTGATCAGTGGATATGAAGAATTTCCTTTCGATACGGCTGTGCCGCTGCATTCTTTCAAGAACTTGAGCGCTTTAGAGATTATTGATTTAGACTACCGTTCCTTTTACGGCTGGGACCGATTATCCGAGCAACTTCGCAGCCTGACAATCAAGAGAGCGCACCTGGATGATCCTGCGGACCTGTTAACGAGGATCGTATTGGACGACATCGATAAGCGACGCCGACGGTCCGCCAAGTCTCAGCAATCGCCTCCCTTGGGATGGACCAACAGCTCCAGCACGCAGCCCGTTCACACTCCAGATCATTCTTCCGTCTCCGCGCCCGGGTCTCCTGTGGCAAACACAGCACTTGGGACCAGTTCCAGCCCCAAGTCGACCCCGATGATCCGAGCAGGATCGGAAGGCGCCAAGATTCGTACAAGAGCCGGAAGTATCTCGCCCACTCGTCCTCCTACGAAGCCTGGGCACCGTCGAGGCCAGTCTCAGCGAATTATCCGACGTACCGGTTCTGCAAGCTCGGAATCTAGTGAGATTTCAGCTGGTTATCGAAATGGAAGTTCTTCTAACCTCCTTGCCGACATTCTGTCGCCCGCGAAATGGCGATTCCTGCGACACCTAGGACTCCCTGAAAACTCCCTAACATCCATATCTGCCGCTAGTCTTACCCCTGTCGCCAACTCTCTCAACTCACTTGACCTGTCGTCGAATCTCCTGACCGAAATTCCAGATGGTCTAGCTTCCTTGATGGCCTTGCGAGCTCTCAATCTGTCTTATTGCATGATTGAATCGCTCCACTCGCTTACTCGGAACCCTCTCCCTGCTATCACTGCTCTCAACCTCCGCGGAAACCGTCTCCGATCACTCGCGGGTATTGAACGATTGCTTTCGTTGGAAAGATTGGATCTTCGTGACAACAATCTCACGGACCCGACAGAGCTTGCCCGGTTGACTAGTCTCCCTGAGATACGGGAGATCTGGGTCTCCGGCAATCCCTTTGTCAAGACTCATTCTGGATATCGAATTGTGATCATGAACCTTTTCCGCCGGACGCCTGGTTATTCCGAGGACATCATCATTGACGGCAGAGGGCCTGGTTACACCGAGAGGAAGCATCTCGTCGAACGTGTTGCAGAGCCCCAAGGTGCGCCCGTTGTGCGGCCTGTACCCGCTGATGAATCAATGGTCGTGCAAAAGTCTACTGTCACTTTCATTACCCCAGAAACTGCAGTCCCCAAGCCGGTACAAGACGAGGGAGACTCGCGTGTGAACGGGGCACAGAAAGAGATTGATGGAGCAACCAACCGCCGAAAGAAGACTCAGCGACGCAGGATAATTTACCACTCAGTGGACAATCCATTCACCACTGATGGACTGGGAAACTCGGGAAGTACCGCTCTTCCTGTCCTTCCCATTCAACATATCCAAGCGCCGGCCGATCATTCGATTGTCGTCCCCGTTGAACAGCCGTGGAGGCTGGACAGCGGACCACAATCCGGATCATCGAGCATCCAAAGTCCTGTCAAGCCTATGCACTCCCCAAACCCTGCTCTGATACACCCTGCACAAGGCAAGGAAAGGACTATGGATGAAGAGTTCTGTCGTCAGCACTTGGAAGTTCTTCGACAAGACGTGGGGCATAATTGGCTTACTGTGCTCCGCGAGAACGACTGGAATAATTCTCACAAGGACTTTGCCCACATCTCAGGAGTAGGATTGGATCATTCCGCTCATCTTTCCACTCCGCCACTCACCCGCTCAAACACCCAGGCGATCCTCAGCGGAAGCCATGCACTGAGCGGATAAAAAGCATTTTACCATTTGCAACTCTCCATACGCCCGGGGCCTCCCACTCATACCCTGGGTATCTCCGCCTCTCCCCCGTGGGACCATAATCTGCCTGGCGGATTCTTCTCTTCTATATGGGGATAACCCATCAAGTCCCCTGGGACCATTTGACCAACATATTTGTCGCCTGTTACAGGCAGCTAACTATTCTATGCATTGCTTTCGGCGTTCGATGACTTACGAGCCATGGTGGGTTGGATGTATGATTTATTTACGGCCTTTGATTTCGCACTGTTTCTGTCCATTCCTCTCCTACTTTCAAAACGCATGCACTGGTGACCTTTTCTGGTCGTCTTGATTCATGGAGGGCACAGCGAAAGACATTTTGTTTTCGGTTAGAGCGTGTATTGTATGATTCTTGTTTTCTGGCACGTTGGCGTTGGTGGATCTTTGATGTCTTAATTCCCCTCTTGTTCATCCTTCTCTGCGGCTTTTCTCTGGTTCTTTCGATCGATTACCTGTGCATGAGCCATGACATCTATCTGGACAGTCAGCATGAGGCACAAGATACGATCAGTTTGAATAATATCACCGTGAGAACACTTACCTATACTCCGTAGGATTGAAGCGTATCCCTAGAACGACGTACATATATCGGAATGCATACTCGAAGATACAATGCCATTATAGCCCCATGTTCACCATGTCGAGACTCTATCAGCCTCTACGTGCTTGGACCCCATTTGGCGTCGCGGCGCGCAGTCTCGACCTCGCAGAACGCCAGAAGTCATGCAACAGATTTTGCATACAAACTGTCAAAGCGTAGAGAAATGCATAGGGCAATAAATTGAGTAGATCAAGTGTAGGAACAAGGTCTATATATAACCGACCAAACAAGCGCAAACACAAATGGAAGTTCCCGCTTTGCAAAAAGATTCTCTCCTTCACAACTCTCGACAGGCCTTTCTCTTGTCTTTTGTCCCTGTTCTCTGTTCTCTTTCACTCTCTATCTTCTCTTTCAACTTTCTCCCTTGATTGAGAAGTTCCTCCCTTTCCCCTCCAAATTCTTCCCTTTCGCTTCTGCCTCTGCCTCCACCACTACCATCTGCCATCTCCCATCTCGCCATTCCCCGGCTTCTTTCATCGAACCGATTAGTTTCCGGCCTCTTGCTCAGCCTCAGCTATCCTTTGAGGCGTCTACGAGCCCATCCCCTTCCTCCTCCCCGCGCATCGTACAAAAAGCGAGTCGGATAGGCACCACCGTCCCACACCCGTCTGGGCATCTTTGCCAGATCATTCTTCTCGCGGCCGTTGGGGCCCTTCTTCAGATCACTTTGGTCTTGAATTATCTCTGGTAGGCATCCGCGTATTTTTTTTGTTGTTGTTCCCGGTCCTGCTCCCTCCCAACTCCACCGCCAAGGGGGGAGAAAAATCCCAACAGGAAAAACCGAGCGCGTTCGTCGAATTTGCCTCCCAGGGTATTTTGAGATACAGACTGGACTTTATCTCAATCTGGAACGTTTTGTTAACTTGTTTGTTGGACAGTAGCAGGACATATTCGCGTCATCAAATCTCTGCTCTCCTCGCCCGATCGCTCCGGAAGTCTTCCCTTCCCGCGTTCCCTTTCTCTTTTCTTCAACTATTTCTTTCTTTCGTGTTTTCCCTTAGAACGACGCCATGGCCGACCAGGAAGTCGATTTGGACTCAATCATCGACCGCCTCTTGGAGGTGAGGGGTAGCCGCCCTGGAAAGCAGGTTCAGCTGCTCGAATCGGAGATCCGTTATCTCTGTACCAAGGCTCGTGAGATCTTCATCTCTCAGCCGATTCTGCTTGAGCTGGAAGCGCCCATCAAGGTAGGTCTTTGTGTTTGAAACTTTGACGTGAACGGCCTTGTCTTACGCGTCTACTCTCCCTAGATTTGCGGTGACATCCACGGTCAATACTATGATCTCCTGCGTCTCTTCGAATATGGCGGTTTCCCCCCGGAGGCCAACTACCTCTTCCTCGGTGACTACGTCGACCGTGGCAAGCAGTCGCTCGAGACTATCTGCCTCTTGCTCGCTTACAAGATCAAGTACCCCGAAAACTTCTTCATTCTGCGTGGCAACCACGAGTGCGCCTCGATCAACCGTATTTACGGTTTCTATGATGAGTGCAAGCGACGTTACAACATCAAGCTCTGGAAGACATTCACCGACTGCTTCAACTGTCTCCCCATTGCCGCCATCATTGATGAGAAGATTTTCACCATGCACGGTGGTCTGAGCCCCGACCTCAACTCGATGGAGCAGATCCGTCGTGTCATGCGCCCCACGGACGTAAGTTTCATCCCCTCATTTCTGATTCCCCTGTGTTTGGGTTTATGGGCGGGAATAAAACTCGAAGAGGCGCTGGGCTTCTCGCGGCTAAAGGCCAAATCACTGACTGAAACAGATCCCCGACTGCGGTCTTCTGTGCGATCTGCTGTGGTCCGACCCCGATAAGGATATCACCGGCTGGAGCGAGAACGATCGAGGTGTCTCATTCACATTCGGCCCCGATGTGGTTTCGCGCTTCCTGCAAAAACACGACATGGATCTGATCTGCCGTGCACACCAAGTTGTTGAGGATGGATATGAATTCTTCTCCAAGCGCCAGCTGGTTACACTATTCAGTGCACCCAACTACTGCGGTGAATTCGACAATGCGGGTGCAATGATGAGCGTAGACGAGAGTTTGCTCTGCTCCTTCCAGGTGAGTTTTCCCAATCCCTCCAAACCATAACCGCCGGTCTCTAACCTATCTCCTCTCCTGCAGATCCTGAAACCAGCCGAGAAAAAGCAAAAGTACGTTTACGGTGGCATGAGCGCCGGCGGTCCCGTCACTCCTCCGCGAAAGCAAAAGAAGAAATAAAAGAATCAATACGAGCTTCCCCATCTGCAGCAGGTTCGGGCGGAGATAAGCCTTTCACAAATCTCTTTCACAGCGCCCTCATGACATCCATCCTATCTACAACCCCCGCCGCGAGTCCCTCCGGATCCACGAAAACGATGAACGACCGAGGAACCCCTCATCCGCACTAAGGGTAGCCCGATATTCTTCAACTCCGCCAACCCCCGATAATACCAATCTTTGTCTCAACATATCTCTCCCATCACAACCCCCGGGCTCTCCCAGTGCGACATGCGAACAAAAAACCAGTCTCCATCATTTCCTGACCTGATCCACCGCGACCTCTGTACTTCCGGAGCGGAGTTCAAATGCTTATTTCTTCCGTCTTTTTCGAGTTTCATTTTCGAGTTCTCCTTCTCTGTTCTTGTTTCTAACCCACCTGAACTGGAATGTTTTTCACTTTCGGCATGCAACGGAGAAGGGAGGGGAACTGGATTGATTATCTTTCTCCTTTCTTTTTATTTTCTCTCTCGACTTCCTTATTTGTGTCCGTGTCTCTTTACCGCATGTGTGCTTTGGTTTTCTCCTCATTATTTCGAATTCTATTCGTCTATCTCATCCTTCTCGTCTAGTTTACGCGAGGCCGATTAAGTCTGTCTCTACCGTAGTGCTAGTCTTGATTTTTGTGTTTGCCAGTTCCAGCTTGGTTCTGCGCCACAGCGAGAGCTACTCTTTCTCAGCAGGACAGAGAGAATAGGGAATTGTTCATGTGTTTCCAGCGGGACGTCACTGGAGTGGGTTTCTGCTTTTTTTCTTATTTTTTGGCCGGGGAAGGGTAGTAGGTCTAGGTTGTTCTTCAATCGAAATGACAGTTCCAAGATACTTTCGTCTATTTCCCGTTCTATACTTCCGATAGTTATGTCAATGAAATCTTTGAATCCGTTCATACTTGACTAGTAGATAACCGATGAATTGAACCTCATACCTCATACCTCATCCTCGAGCACGTTATACCTTATCCCCTATAACACAAGCTACACTCCACCCTACAAACCCAAAACTAAAAGATAAATCAAGTCTTTGAACTATAGGAACAAAAAAACGGCTAGCTAGCTGACCAAGCGCGAAAAAAAAGCAATAAAAGCATACATATCAAGACGTAGCATCGGCCGAAAAAGCGAGACATGTATGTGATGTAGACAAACCGGTCAATGTCAATGCCAAGGCTGAGTGGCGCATAGCAAAGCGAAGCGAAGCAAAGCAAGCTTGAACATTGGCATTGGACCGGTGTGCTTTTCAGATGTGGGAATTTGAATTGGATCGGACTGGGGAGAAGTTGTGGGGGTGGGAAGGGGAGGGAGGGATGTCCAAAACGCTTGTATGTCATTTCATCAAGTTTGAACAGGGTAGGAATGGTAGGGTTGATGGAGTGTTGTTGAGAGATCGCAAGAGTGGGTTTGGCCTGATGGCTCGATTAGACGTATTGGGACAACCATCTGATACCCTCGCCGTATCCTGCAAAAAGGTAAAAAAATAGGTTAGCCATGATCAAAGAAATAGGCTTCGGACTCCGGGAGGAGATGGGATATCCGCGCGCGATTGTAGCTAACGGGATATACCTCCGCAGTGCGACAAACCGAACTCAGATCGGAGATAGACTTCAACAATAACTCACCTTGTCTCATGACAACACTGCACATGAACACCTCGATAGGCCGGATACCCTCGAGAGGAACCTTGCCCTTGCCAGTAGTCTGGTACAGACCAAGCTGGTGACGGAGCTCATCCTCGCTGACGGCATCGGGGTGGTCGATTTTGTTTCCGAGGACGAGGAAGGGGACCTTGGAGAGCTCCTCCATGGCGAGGAGGGCGTCGAGCTCGACCTTGGATTCGGGGAAGCGCTCGTAGTCCTTGGCGTCGACTAGAAAGACGATGCCGCTGACTTCGGGGAAGTAGTCCTTCCAGAGACGGCGGGCTAGATGGGAGATTGGTTGTTAGTTTCGTTGTGCTTGTTGTAGATTTATAGGTTGCTTGCGCATATCATGGGTGTTCTTTTGATATCTTGTTGATCTTGTTGGAAGAGAGGGGTTCACTCACCCTGCTGGTGACCACCCAGGTCGAAGGTGGTGAAGCGGTTGTTGCCGATGGCAAGCTCCTCAGAAGTAGGGTGTGCGGTAGGCTGAAGGACGGCGACACGGTCATTCTAGTGATTCCAGTTCCTGTTAGCAATCAGATCCATACTGCATCCATCCAGTCCCCAGTCCTCAATCCCCGTTCTTTCCATCCAAGCGCAAGATCCGAAAATTCAAGGTCTCGACATCAATACCCAAGAAGAATCCCACCTCCAATCCACTCACCTTCAACATGTGCAGCAGTGTCGTTTTGCCAGCATTATCAAGACCGAGGAAAAGAAGCTTAGCATGCTTGTTCAACAGACCAAGCGAAGCAAGAACATCGTAAACTGCAAAAGAATCAAAAAAAATCAGCTCTCTGCAGTAGAACAATCCCCAACACCTCACACGATCACAAGCAACCCGGGAAGCAAAGCCGCGGCCCAACCGGCGCAACAGCCAGCCATGACCCGAGACCGAGAACACTTATCAGCACCTCACCCAGCTCAAACAAACAGCACAGAACAGAGGACATATCCCAACAGAAACCATTTAAACCGCTGGCGGGTATGCAGTCGCAGTCTCCGCACGTGCTATGAAGTCGGGTGTGGTGCGGTGCGGTGGTGGTGGTATCGGGAAGGGAACTTACACCAGTTGATGATCCACATAGTGAGAAGCCGAAGTCAGAGATGAATCGAGTAGAAACAGGCGACAGGGCACAGAACCACAGATTTGATCAGTGAATGGGGAGAGGTGGATGGATGGTGGATGGGGGTAGGTCAAAGAAGACAGGTTTGATGTTGTTTTCGGGGTCGGGTTGTGGCCTCAGGCAGGAAGCGGAATCGCCGCGAGAAGGTAAAAAGTGCCCCAAGGTCGGACGGACTGTGTGGGTTTGGACCTATCTTAGGTTTATATTGGTATTTGTTGGGGTATTAGGTGTTATTATATTTATCTTGGGTTGCTGGTGTTCTATCGCAGACATCTGCTTGTTATCATCATTGCTACCATTGGTCTACTCTTCTACTATGGCTCCAAGGTATATCTCGAATATTTCATATTCACTCTCATCAACTGATGGATCTCTTTATTCACAATGCAGCAAATTCAAGGGGGTATATGCACCATAGCCATGCAAAAGACCAAAGAAAGCGTCCTCCAACAAGTCCAAGGACAAGCAAAAGAAGAGAGAGAGAAGAGGAAAGGTATAGATATACTTCCGACAGAAAATGCAAAGAGAGAATCACCTCCGTGTAGGAATTAAAAGCAAAAAGGATATAAGTGAGAAAAAAAGAAAGACCTCTTGTGTGGATAACACGAAGCAGGCAAGGTAATATGTAAAGCGAAAGGCACTCGGATCGCTAACCGAGCAGGGTGAGCAAAGAGACCCCAAACCAAAAATAGAAAGGAAGGTTAAATGTAGATATGTACAGTTCGTAAACGGGAGTGTGGAACTTTCTTTGCAAGTTCCATGAGGAATGGAAACCTAAACGGATAGGACGAGCTGGGCGTCTTGACCGACGCCATAAGCTCTGCACCTCTCAGCAGCTTCGAGGCCAAGCTCCTTCATCCGTTCGGCTCCTTTGCCCGGGACTGGGCGTTTGCCCATCTGCTCTTTGGCAGCTTTGCGGCAGTGTTGGCGCCAGAACTTTTCTTTGCGTTTCTGGCGCTTTTTCTCAAGACCTTCGACAATGTCGACAGGGCCTCGAGTGTGTAGTTCGCGAGTACGAGAGTGTTCGCGCTCAGGGGAGTCGGTCAAGGGTAAGATTCCTTGCCAGCGGTGGTCCTTATCCATATCGGTGAAGAAAGGATTAGGGGTGCGTGGAAGAGACTTTGTGCGGACCAGGGGACGTCGCTGAACCAGGTGGCTGATGTTGAGACCTTCGGGAGATTCGACCACAGGCATATGCTCTGCGAATTCCCACTTCGCCGGGGTAGGAGACTTGGCTCGCACACGAGGAGGGGGAGACTTGAGACGCTTTGGAGAGGTGCGGCCAGCTCGACGAGGAGGCGGGGACATCAGACGCTTGGGGGACCGAAGAGGGGACGGGTTACGGGCATCTCCTTCTGGGCGTCCTCTCGTTTCCTCACGGTGAGTCGCAACAGGAAGGTCGGAGATATCATCGTCAGAGCGGTCAATGTCCTCGTTGTCCTCGGGGTCGCTGGTAGGGAAACTAGGGTCGATGTCTTGAGGAATAGGAATTTGCTTCGAGAGACGGCGTTGTTCCAGGCAGGATTTGTAGGCGGCTTCCAGGGGACGGTCCTCGTCGAGAGTTCCACAGACGAAGTCGGTACTATCAGGCAGGTTGGGAGTTCTCGGGCGAATCTTGATGCTCTTGGTTTTTGAAGAACGACGAGCGTTGAGTCTTTGAACGGGGGCAGGAAGCCAGCTGGAGTGATCATCCGTCATGGAGTCAAAGGAGATGTTCGAGGCGCGGCGTTCCATAGCGGCGGGGCGGGTTTCTCTTGGTTGGGTAGTAGGTTGAATTGTAGGCTCCGGAATAGCAAGCGATGGAGCCCAGAACTCATAGTCTGAGCCATCATCGTCGCTCTCATCCGACTCCGCAAATCCAGCCTCGTTGTCCGACTCGTTACCGTCGTCGGAAGAAAAGTCGTGCACCGTTGAGTCATCATCTGCGATGTCCTCCGCATCTTCTTCCTCCTCGAGAGCCTCTTCCTCTGCCTGTTCACCAAGGCGTCGGATGGCAATTTCCTTCTTCATGCAGTCGTTCAAAGTGATCTTTTCTGTATACGTAGGTTCCTTGATCACCCACTCATCGTCTTCTTCCAAGGAGCTAGCAAACTCATGGAAGCGAGTAGCTTCTGATTCTTCAAACTTTCCCAGTCCACTGGTCGGGACACCTGTGCGAATGGTGGATCCAGAAGCGGACTCTTCCGTAGGAGTTTGCTTGGGTGACTTCTCGATGGAGGACTTGCGAGCAGCAGGAGCAGGGGAGCCGCGGCAACGTGACCGGAGGATGTTCTTGCGAGCTGGAGAACGGGTTCTCTGGCTGATAGTCTCACGTCCCGGGCACACAAAAGTCAGGGTCGTCCGGCGCTTGATCTCCTGGATTGGGGCCTCCTCCTCGGGACCCTCTTTCGGTGGCGGAAGTGTTTGTGACCCAGAGGGTGATACGGGTGTTTTCGGCTGGTCATCTGTCTTACGGCCACATGCGAAGCTAATGCAACGCTTGCGGCCTAGGTTGGCTTCTACAGTCGTCTCACTGGAGTCAACGACCTTGACTTTTGGTGTCAAATCCTTCCTTTCCATCATTGCTGCCTTTCCCATCATTTGAGGAGGTAAAGGCGGGCTGGGTGTGTTGGAGAGAGACGGGCTAGTGAGGCCACCATCGCTAGTGAGTTCGGCTGTGGAGATGCCACTGAGGTTGCTGTGAGGGTAGGATCGGTACATGTAGGAGTCGTGCATAGAGGTGTGAGGGTCGGTGGGGGACATTTCGGGGCTGCTCTTCAGTGCGCGCGTGAGCAGAGATTCCTTCCGCTCCACGCGTGGCCGCGCAAAGACGATCTGGTCGGAGTTCATGTGGGTGGCGTGCATGATGTGATCGGGGGGTTCATCGACGTCCTCGGCCATTTCGGCCTCTTCGTGGGCCGGAGTGGTGGACGAGTTTGATGAAAGGAGCATCTTCAAAAGGTTGTGAAAAGAAAACGATCTTTCGCCGCGAGTCTGTGCCATTTTTCAAAGGAGAAAAAAGTAAGGTGTTCCGTATCGAAACCGGAGGGAGAGGCGAAGCGGTAGGCGTAGACTCGAGTCGAAGGTGACAGTGAAAATTGTTGCTTGATAGACCAAGTATGAAGTCTTTCAACCAACAGATGCTCTGATATCGATCACAGGTATATGAATCGACCCAGAGGGCAGCACAAGAAGTCCCGTGAGAGGACGCTTGTCATGATATAAAACGCATGGCTAGAGTAGGGGGATAATCGAGTCGAATGTGGGATATTCGCCAAGATCGATAATTGTCCGTGTTCAAGAATGGGCTCAAAGTTGAGGCTAGATCCGAACGCCCAGATTCAGGCCCGTGCTGCGTAGAAAAAGCAAGAATGTGGAAGAGTTGAAATAGGGAGTGGAGAGGGAGAAAAGAAGGGGTAAAAAAGATGGGGGGAGAGGTTCAAAATAAAGAAGCATAAGAGTAGAAAGTGCAGGGAGGGGAGAGAAGTGGGAGTGACGATACGGCAGTCCGGCACTGTCGCTTTCGGCCTAGCGCGGCGATTTTTTTAATTTCCTTTTGGTCATCTTACCGTATTGGTAATGGGGTAATTTTCCGTAAAATCCCGAGAAAGATATTCATTGCCACTGCGCCAAGTACTTTAGATATTCCAGTTACAAATACTTAATAAAAGCAGCAATTCTATAGCACTATTAACAATGCAATACCAATAGCGATGCCAATAGCAATAGCGTGAATGAAACAAAAGACAAGCCAAGGTTTCATTTCGAGGGTCAATCCGTAGTGTAGTGGAGCTGGTCTATGAGGGATTTTGTGCTGCTTAGGCTAAACCGGTTCAGGGCCTTTCACCCTCACATTAGACCAATACTTCTAGTGACAGCTATATCCACTCACGAACCATCGGTGAACGGAGAAAATTCTGAACACACAGCGAATTACAGCGACCCTATAGCAAAACATGAAAACGTTGAAATACACGTAGCAATTATAATACCCCTTACTATTACCTATGTACTCTTAACATGCAGGCAAGGTTTGATCGCCACGAGGTAAGTATTGTCATTTTCCCGTCAGAGTGGCCATTCACAGTAGCCAAGCACGGTATTCCCCTGTATGATTTGCCGATTGGGGTGCCTGAACACAGCGGAGCCCTGAACTTGCCCTAAAGCTAGGAAATTTGCTAAAATGTCTCGAAACTATAAACGCGCTGTGCGCGCTAAGTTCGCTGATTATTAGATTATTAGCTTGGCGGGTTTCGATCCCCCAAGTCATACCTGAATGCTTGGTATTCCTTTCTCTCCTAATGCGGCCGTGACGTAGAGTTACATCTCTAACAGTCACCCTGAATCAATATCCCCCATGACTGAACTCTATCGGAGCTTCTCGGGTGGAGTATACACTGCGTTGTATATGCAGTATCCACATCATGATCCGCAAGAAGTCTCTTGGCTTCTTTCAGTTTTATCTTGGTATACATGCACAGATGTATAAACATAGAAACAGAATTGCAGTTCATCGCCAACCTATGCCAAGTCCAAAGGCAGTCGCATTAGCTGGTAGGGATGCCAAGCTCTCCCTTTGCTGGGCCATACTTCAATGTAGGATTGTTTCGTCATTCAAAGAGGCGAAGCGATGATCGCAGAGTGTTGGGTATACATATACAATGCCTCTTCACCGATCAACCCTGTACAATGAGTTGTTAAACAGGCAGCCTTGTTTATCTTTCGATCATCATAAAGGTCATCTCCACAGTAAACCCAAAAAAATGCAAATAAAAACCCCCAAAACCATTCGATATCTGACCCGATGACTCAACACTACATCGGGGCATACACAGAGCCCACATTAAAAAAGCACGAGAAGCGGTCAGCCGCGATCGGGATCAGCCCTAGAATAGCGAACAGCTGATTCAAGGTTGTATAGTTGTATAGTAATCCGGACAATAACCAAAAGAGAAACAAAATACCAATACCAAAAGGCCCAAGAGTCTCGCAAGACCAGGCCAGGAAATAATCAACAGCCCAACAGCCCATCATTTCCCAAACCAACGAGTAGGGCTCTACCTAAAATATGTACATGTAAATGCAGCAGCCAGTTGAGATCTCGACAAGCTTCGCGAATCCAAGGAGATCCCCCCACACTGCATCTGTGCGAGCAAGCATGGCCCCTGTAGCAAAAGTCCAAGCTCAGTGGCGTGGATGTATACGAATGCACTCTCGAGCCCTTTCCTGGACAGCTTTGACACGACGGTTAAGGAGAGCTTGGAATAGCGAGAAGAAGCTTGTTAGCAATGCAACGGGTAGTGTATGAGTGTATGGGCGCATTGATGCAATTGGCATTGACATTTGACATTGACTATACGGAGTACTGTAACTATGGATTCGCATTCGGATCGGAGCTCCTGTTTGAGATAGTAAGTACAGTATCCGATCACGAAATCGCTTTACGTACTGTATCTATACCTACCCAACGGATCTATACTATACATGTAACAGGGACGGGAAGAGCAGCGGGCTAAGCAAAGCGATTCGCCCACACAATGTTGTATACTATTCCAGTTTGCTTTGTTGCTTCCTGGGAGTTTCGCAGCCGGGCGCAAAGAACACCGTCGAATCGCTTACGAGTACGTAAATAATGTACTCCAGGTGTACTAATGCAAGAGTATGGGACAGCAAAAATTCCCGCGCTGACGAGCGACATCGCAGACGGGATAGGACGGCTTGGCCGCCCCTCACGAAAAAGCTGGGCTTTCACTTTTCTCCTTCCGCACGCCTAAAATTGGTCACAATGGGCTCTGCCAATCCTGGGCGCGAATGTTGGCCATGCGGTTGGATTGGGGAATGTCCTTGATACTTTACGGTCAATCTCTCCGCCGATCTCTGTGGATTATGTACTGTATATAGGGCAAATAACGAGGATTTATTCCAGAGACAAGGTATCTGGAAGGAATAAAATGCAGATTGTATAGTTGCACTGTGGCAAGGGTGGACACTTCAATCGTGGCCGTCACTCAATTGATCATTGACAACTGATCCGACCCGCCGTTCTCCATCCTCTCGTTCTTGCATACGATGTATGGAGTACTCCATACCTGTACACGTCAATGTATACAAATGGAGCTGCCAAGGACTGTAGCGCAATAAGGTGTGAACTGTGCAGGTGGAGACCGGACTCCGGGCAGATGGCACGAGCGGGATCTCTAAGACATGCCTGAACGGGATACACAAAGGATTGACCGGGAGCACCACCTGGGGAAGTGGAGGGAAGTAAGAGTTGAGATTGGACAACTGTCGCTGCACGCTGCAATGCAAACTGCGCGGTAAGCGGTAAATAAGGGGGCTAAAAGGCTGAATTGGAGGATTTACCTCTACAGTAGCGTCTAGTAAAGTATGAGGCATTTTAAGTCCCGCTACTGCAACCTGCGCCAAATACAGTAAAGCTAAGACGGGATGTTTGTTACTGTAAAGTTCTTCTCTTCTTTCATGTTCTATTTTAATTGCTTGATCTTTGATTTGCATTGCTTTCTCTTCCTCTCCGAATGTCCGTTTTATCAATTGGTCTGTGCTGGCTTTGAGTCCTTTATACCCCAGGTCTTTACCTTCAAAAACGAGACCAGAATTGGCAAAGAATGCCAAGTCCCTCATCTCGGAACTGAGAGGATAAGTTACACGTACGAATATAAGCAGATCTCTTTGTGAATGGGGTGATACAATACCTCGCCAAGCCAAAGCTGTGCATTCACCATCTCGGAGCTGGCAGATCAATAATCTACCCGGCAGTGCAGACAGGAAGAGGGAAACTCAATGATCAACGGAGACAAGAGAGGAATGCTTGGCACCAGCGCGAGGGTGAACGCACCCGCCAAGATCTCGGCGGTCTTCAGAATGCGCCCGGTACGACTTCGAACTGGAATCTGGTGTCTGTGCCACTCTGGAGAACCTGTCAACGGTATTTCTGGGGTCACAAGAGTATGGAGATGAAGCAAGGCAGGCATCTAGACTCCACAAAAGGGGAGTATCGTGACCGATACAGAGCTGCGAAATGCAAGATGCGAGAATAGCTTCAGGTCACCCCTTTTATTTTCTCTTGGCATTGTCTACACCCTTTTTCGCAGATAACAAAACAGTCCATGATAGGGGCTCCCTCTCTCGCCAAGCATCCGTCCTACATATTGAGTCTCAAATCAATCTTCAGGCTCGGCGGTGCTGAGTATGGAGGCGTGCCAAGGGCGATCATGGGCGATCATGCGAGGCGCAGGAAGGCCTTGGCGAGTATTCAAACTGGTCTATTTGGGTTGCTATTGTTGCCAAGCGGTTGCACAGAGTGACAAGGTTAGGGGGTTCGACGGGTTATAGTTTTGGCCCTTTGACTCGGTCCGGTCCGATGAGATGTGTATACCACACAGCCCCCGGCTTTATCTGGATGCCTTGGAAGAACAGTTCAATTCGGACTGTCCGATCGACATCCCTGCAGCCATCAGCCATGTCACTGGGGTTCTACGATCCCTCCGGCGTGTAGTCAAACACTAACCTGAATAATTATAGAAACATACTAGGACTTGGCACACGCCATAAGACTGTCGCCTTCTCATCCTAGTCAATCCACGTCAGATATGCTCAATACGTTACGTGTATAGTCATAGCCTCAAGAGGAAGTCCTCGGACGATTACTGTCTGTGCATTATTTCACCCCGATTTCAATACTTTACTTACGTCCAAGCCGACTTCCAAAATCTTCTGGAAGTTGATCGACATCAACCCCTCTCTCCGCACAGGTAACACTCTGGTCATCGGGTGTCCTTTAACTTGCCAATGAAGATGCCGTTCAGCAACATGGGCTCTCTGCCATGGGACACAGGCCGAGGACACGGAGATATAGTACCAGGTGAACGTGCCACAACAAGCGACTGATACACGAAACTCTGTCGGTCGCAAAAGAGTGTCATCAGCCGCTGAGCACATCCCATGCCCCAAGGACCCCTCGCAGCGTTAACTCAAACGTTACCCATAATGTAAATAACGTGAACAACTCGGTCGGAAAGCCCTACAATACAAGTCCAAACAAAATCCGTCGACCGCAGCATTGTAATATAGACAGTGATATCATTTCTAAAACGATAGGCACAGATGGCAGGGATAGCTGAAACACGTTTCGAATCCATATCCAGAGACGTAGATTCCATAGGTAAAGAGACGATGTCCATCGCAATCACCCAAACCACAAACACTCGAAGATCATCGACAGAAATGGCAGCTACAGTAGACGAATCCCGGCCTACGTAATCGCGCCAGGTGCTTGTCATTCGTCGCCAATCCCGCCAATCCCGCCAATCCCCTGCTTATGACGACTGTCTTTTATGCTGGGGCCTTTGGAAGAGGGGCAGGTAATGGCGGTGTCAGTATAGGGCTTGAAGGGCTGGTTTTGTTTTGTTGGATATATATAGTATGTGGGATGTTTAATCCAGCCACCGAGTAGTGTACGATAGTATACTATACTCTAGTCCAGGGAGATCTCGATGCTGATTCTACCGGTGATGTCACTCCTGTAAATGTCACGTTTTGCATACGCGTTAGTCGTTGCCATGGTAGCCTGTGCTTTGGTTACAATCTGTCTTGGGCACTAGCGGTCCCTCCCGAGATGGGATGATTCCACGTCAGATCGAGGGTTTGACATCTATGACATACAGTAGCATGTACGTCAGCATTTGCCCTGTAGGGGATATGGAGAAATGCGGTGACCAGTGCCATGGGGATGTAAACTTCTATTGGAAGTAGCGTGGTGGGTTTCATGTTCGAAGATGATCGTTCTGCGGTATGATGCTATACCTGCAGTCAGAAGGATAGAGATGTATGAGGCATTTCGGCGCTGAGGTCATAAGGCAGGATGATGGATTTGAAGCTCAGTTATTGGCACCACTTTTTGCTTCTGATTTGGTGGTTTGAGTTGGATACGAGGTGTGGTTGTCGGTGCATTTCTTCCTGAATTGGCAACCCGGACCTTGTATTCGGATGTCATTGTTGATCTTCGTTTACATTGAATGTATTTGCATTGCAAGATATACTGTAACTGTTCTGATGGTTTCTATCCCACGCTGGTATTTGATATCGCGTGGGTTCCTGGAATACTCTGTTACACAAACCATGTGTTGGGGATGATCGTTCCTTACTATGGTTGTATGAGATTATTTCTATCCTCTCATGGAGCTAGATATTCCCCTAATCTCCAGCCTACATCCCCAAAAGGCAGATATATCCCCCTTAGAGTATTCTTCTGATATTCATATGCTCAAAGGAGAACGGGGTTGATATCAAACATTCAGTAGGTAGGTATGCTTCCAAGCCTTGAGCTCAAAGGCATGGAAAAGCACCCTTAAGGAGACTTGAACAAGGAAGGAAACTCTGAGATCGAGAGGGTATAGCTTTAATTCCAGGCAAGAAAGCAACTCCACTCAAAGAGAAGCAAAAGTTGCAACCAGGACGGGATAGTTACAAGAGAGGACTACATGCCTCAAACAAATTATATACCAAGAAAAAAAAGCAAAAACGATCCCTTATTTCCATTTCCCAGCATCTTCAACCCCCTTAGCAACCCGCTTCGCGCCATCCTCAAGTCCAGTAGTCGCACTACCAAGCATATTTCCAACCGGCTCGCCAGTACTTCCCGTCGCGCCGGTGATGGTATCCCCAATACCCCGACCTGCAGTGCCAGTTACTCCGCCAAGCGTGCGAGTAACTCCACCGACTGTGTTTCCAAGTGTGGAGGTCACGAACTTGGCTGCGCCCGTGACGCCTTTGTCTTGAGAGGAAGTGTCGATCGGCATGGTAGATTTCTTTGCGTGTGGATCGAGAGGAGAGGAGAGGATTTGATCAAGAGACGTTTGGTTCAGATTTTGGACAGAGGATGAAATGGAGTAGATGGCTGTGATTGTAGAAATGAAGAGCTAATGGGCCAAAAGATGTGGTTATATTGGTGCGCCCTATGATGTCATTGTTTGGGAGTTGCCCACCTGGGCAGGTGTGATGGCTGTGGCGGAATCATATAGATACGTCGAAGTAATGGATAAAATCTTGAGCTGACGCAGGATTCATACGCCACTCTGGGCGAGTGACAACAATTCGGGGAATGGCAAAGTCTGTACTGTTGATATCGCAGTGAACCAAAACCGCATTGCGGTTGTTCAGTCTAGTTATATGGTACGTATGTACATGGTGTAAAGTCTATATGGTACATCAAATGGGCAAAGAGATTCCAGAATCAGAGAAGAGCAGCATAGGAGGAATCAGCAACCTGCGACTCCTTCCAGCCAACACACTTCCAGCAACTCAACAAACCGAAGGGATCATACTTCTTCTTAATGCTCACCAGCTTCTCATAATTGTCACCCCACCACGACTCGATCCAGTCGATCGTGAACAGATTTGCCTCATTGCTGTACGCACCACCGCCAGGCGTGATGCCCTCAATAATGGCAGTCGTGTTCTGAATGGACTGGATTGTCTTCTTGCGCGTGGGAACGGTGCTGTTCCACGCCCAGGAAGCCCCAGAGCCCAACTCCCAGATAGCATCACGCCAGGCGGGAGCGGCACTAGTGGAGCCTTCGGTGTAGTTGTACAACACCGGTCCGACAACAGGGATGTACGGCGTTTGGCCCAGTGACTGGATGGTTTCAAAGAAGCTCATGAGGTCTGAGCGGCCCTTGGCCGTCTCGAAGACGGAGCGGGAGATCAGACGGCTTCCGGGGAAGCGAGTGACGCCGACGGCGACGGAGCTGGTCTTGACATATTTATCATAGAAAGAATACCAGGAGGTGAACTCCTCAATGGTGGCGGAGCCGCCGTTTGCTCTCGCGTACGCAATAACGCTTGCTAGGGAGGCCTCGGCTTGGTCGACAGAGAGCAAGGGAGAGACGTTGACGAGGGTGTTACCGGTGATGTGGCCACCCCATCCTTCCTGACTCCATTTGAGGGTGTTGTTGACAATGATCTCCATGAATGGGAGCATGTTGGTGGAGTTGGCGGGGAACTTGATATTGGCAGAGACGAAGCGGATAGCAGGCTCGACGCGGTGGGTGCTTTCGAGGACTACGCCAAAGGTTCCGCCGCCACCACCGCGGAGGGCCCAGAAAAGGTCGGGGTTCTGGAATTCGTTGGCGGTGCGGTAGACCCCGTCAGGGGTGACGACCTTGTACTCAAGGACACGGTCAACACCGAGACCGTACACGGGACTCAAGATGGAGTGGCCACCGTTTTGGACCCAGCCGCCTGAGACACCGACGGTGCTTGAGTAGCCACCCAGGATGGTGACGCTGTGCTCCTGCGCAAATGCATACGCCTCGTCGAAGTTGACACCGGCACCTACAGTGATAGCGTTGTATCGAGCGGTGTTTTTGGAGCCACTGGGAGTGAAGCTCGGACTATAATGCATAGATCGCAGGTTGCGGGTCCAAAGGGATAGCGTGTCACGTCCACTGCTGCGGGTGAGATAGTCATGGCCACTGTTTTTGATGACGAGCTGCTTGCCAGAGCAGTTGGAGAACTTGAAAGCTTCAATCACATCCCTCGGGCTCTGTACTTCGAGATAGTGAGAGGGTAGGTTGCCCTGACGGCAGTCGGCATCTGCGTACGCCAGGGGGTCCGTGGGGTCGCTGCTGTCAAGGAGGCACTGATCGGTGGGATCGGATGCCCACATCTCATCCTGATTGTTCATATAGCCACTGGGAGAGTTGGTCCGCAGCCATGGGTCCGAGTAGTTCGCCTGAATGACGGCGCAGGCGGCATCATCGCGAGCCACCGGGTTGCCATTGTAGCTGGAGAAGCAGGGTAAGGAGAAAGGAGTGAGAGGCTGGACATGTCCTCCAACGGTTGCATTGAAGTTATCCAAAGTGCATTGCTTTGCAACGGTATAGCTTACTAAGGCCAACAGGGCCACCCCGGACAACTTAAGCACCATACTTGGCGATGGTGAATGAAAGATCACAAAGGCGCAATTGTTCCGAATTTGAAACGGAAAGCTCAATTAAACAGCGAGAATTCTCTAACCTTGGTCTAGGAGACACTAAGAGAAACTAAACTTCATCAAGATGGGGGCCAATATCTTCAGAGTTGGGATTTGAGCTGGTTTAGGCAAGTGACCGCCGAATGTCTTATATGATTGGCTGCTGGATTAAACCACACTTAACCTGTGAGACTAATGCATTATATCTCTCTCGGCGTTTGGGCGCAAAAGGATTTGGTATGTTCCACTCCGAAATAGGTCGAATGGGTGAAACAGAATTTTCCCGGTGACCTCAGCATCCAAACCGAACCCCAAAGGAGCCAAGTTTGTCTGCTCACCATTGGATCTACCACGACCGATGGTTACATGGTAAAATGCCGATCATCCTGTTCGTCGAGAAGGCCCGGTCTCGGACTTTTAGAGTTCTTCTTGCGCGCAAAGCTTGAGTTTGCATTAATATATACGAGTGTGATAATATCATGACCCCTTTAATCTAGCCCTCGGTCTTGGGTCTCGGATCTCAGAGATTAGATGTTTTTCTATCTTTCTCATTCCGAAGAATGGCGAACAAGGTGCATGCATATTGGAAAAATGTCCTCACTATTGTGCCGATCGTTGGGGCTGCGGTGGCGACCATCATCTACCTGTTACGCCTCTACTGCAGGCGGCTGAAGTCCCTAGGGCTTCTGCTGGAAGATTATCTAATGGGTGCCGGTTTGATTATTTCTTACTGTGCTACAGCTTTTGTGATAGACAGTGAGCATTTCCCCCCTTCCTCTCGCCGGGATATTAAGATTAAGATCCTAACTATCAAAGCCGCCTTCAATGGCGTCGGTCTGCCGGTCGCATCGCTCCCCAAACAGGAACGGATGCGCATTCAATTTGTATGTCTTGACCTACCCGACTACGACCTTGAGACGAGTATGGGAAATCTAACAATATCTTGCGCAGGGATCTTGGATGATACAGAAGTTCTGGGCCCCGTCAATGGCCTTCGTTAAGATCTCGATCGTCGTCTTTATTAAACGTCTCTTCGGCTCCATCCGTGCATACACCATTATTTCCTACTGCCTGATGGTATTCATCACCCTATGGGCCATCACTGCGCTGCTGGTCAATACCTTCCAATGCACACCGGTGCAATACTACTACAATAAAGACTTGGACGGACACTGCATGAAGGGACAAGTTCAATTCTTCCAGACCATGGGATCGATTGCATTGATTGAAGACGTTATCATTCTCTGTCTTCCTCTTCCTGTGTTCTGGAACTTGAAGATCAACGCTCGGCAAAAGATCGCGTTAATGATCGTGTTTTCTCTCGGTGGACTGTAAAGCCCCCCTCCACATAACAAAAAGCCCCTCCCTTTTACTGACAGTTGGCAGCGTCTGTATATTCAGTCTAATGCGCCTTATTGAATTCCGCAATTTTCAAGTCACCGATCTTGCCTGTGAGTTCACATTCCAGCGCATATTAGGAACGCAGCTAATATCAAGCAGCATCTAGCGCCAAAGAATCCATCTGGACTTGCCTCGAACTCGATGTGGCTATCATTTGCGGCTCTCTCCCACTCCTCAATCCACTCGTGCAAGGCCTTCGCAGTACTACCAAGAGTGGCACCTCGAAATATAACTCGCAGCCCTACGCCGGATCCAGCCACCACCTACAGTCAATGCGGGGAAAGAAAACCGGTTTTCGAGAGCTTGATAGTGATCAAGCGGCGTCAACGATATCAAAGGGGGCTAATGCCATGGCTTCGACAAGTCGGGAGAGCACCGATATGGAGAGTAATAGGCAAGACGTGGATGGGACGTCCGATATGGGGAGTATGGATCCGGTGATTCATCTCAAGGATCCACTATAGATGACTTGCAAAATATATGTATAATAATACCTTTCCGCTTGAAGAAGTATTACCTGTTTTATAAGCATTATAATCCTGGTTCACGGCAATAACGTCCTGAACCCCGTTTCATACGCGATGGGACCCCATGGGACGGACTATGATGGGACCGTAAACTGTGCAAACATAGGGTTGCATAAGTTACATAGAGAGGAGTAGATAGGATAGTATACAACAAAACTCGTTCATGTTCAGGTATGTACTCGCTCAAATCATCTGCCTACCCATAACAGGCAGGTGATAAAAAAATGAATCACGGTAAGAATACATCAAATGATGGTAAGAAACGCTCCAGGGGTATCGATAAAAAGAAGACTAAAGGAAAGTAAAGCTCGTTCAGAGCCGACGAAGGCCCCGAAGCCCGAGGCTCTGGCGACCAGAAAACTTGCGCAAAGCCTTGCGTTGCAGGGTCTGCTCTCGCTGCTTGTGGGATTTGATCTCCCGCCACCACCGGGTGATGACCTCTGCTGCCCCCAATATCTCCGTCCGGCCTTGAACAACGGCAGCACAGTTCTCTGCGAGATCTCGAGCGACCTCACGCCGGTGCTGCATTTTCCTTGCCATGTGGAAGCGCCAGGCGCGTTGGATGGCTGTGGCGGCTCGGGCACGCTTGGATGCGGAAAGCATGCGGGAGCAGAGGAACGCCAGCGCCGCAAGGGTCGTATCGCAGTTCAGGATGTGCGATGTTGTACCTGGGGCAACAAGGCATGCTAATAAACGACGTTAGTATCAGCCCGGTAACAGAAGTATGGCACCAATTTGCTTACCAAATTGCGAGCTGCACCCCAATTGCTTGAGACGCGACTCCAACGACATGGAGCTGAAACGGAGATTTGTTTTATCACTTTCGCTGATACCCCCAACAATGTATGGTTCGTATTCGTCCATGATGCTCCCATAGACCTTTCCATTCGCGAAGCTTGTGGTCAGGTTGTTTACACGAAGTCCTTGCAGGGCTGCTAGAATGCCTGCCCATTGCTGTAGAAGGTCTGAATGTTCGTCACCAAGTGATTCCTTATCCAAGAACCAAGCTTCGTCTTTGACTGCTTCATAGCCAAGCTGGGTAACAGCCTTGTGCTTGAGGCGGGTAATTTCCTTGCGGACATCATCCCAGTCAACGAGGCCTGGAAGCCCCCATTTGCTGAGTAAAGCCCACAGCAGGGCGATGGTCTTTTCGCGGTAGCCAAGCACAATGTCCTCAGCCTGAATGTTATCAAGAACCGCGGCCGCACCCTTCTGGGAGGCCAGAGCTCCGAGGACAAGGCGGACATTGAAGATCTTGACTGCATGGCTCACACAAGGGAATTTCAAATGCTGAGACAGAGGCAAGTCGGGTTGGCCCTCGGTCAGTGAAAAGACTTCGCCTGTAGGCAGAGATACCTGAGTAGATGCATCTGGGTCAGATTGCAGATGCTGTGGTAAGAGGAGAAGAAGCTCGACAATACGAGCCAGCCGCACGCCATCTCGGAAATCGACGGCCATGGTGTTGATCTTGTAATTGTACTCTTGCAACTGATGCTGCTTGTGAGATAATCGGCAGTTCAGGTGGGCAAGCAGCCTATTAATATCACCACAAGATGGAATCAGTAGGCGCAACAAAGCTCGGAAGACATCGGCGGAAGATTTGAAGTCAGAAGAGGGCTGAAAGAGCCGGCGAGGAAAAGTAGCCCCAAGACACTCTTTGCCTTTGTCCAACAGGGCAACAAGCATGATGCTTCGCAGAACAACGCGGTGGTAAATCTTTGCATTCCCTTCAACCGCACGGTCATTGAAGCTGATTGTGGATTGATCAATATCTTCATTGCGAAGCAAAAATGTTTTCAAGAATTCTTCCACCGTTCTGATGACCATTTTCTTCGAAAATGCGCTTCCTGGACCGTCATTGAGACCATCCACAAGCCAAGTCGAATCGTCGGAGATTTGCCGACCAACGACAGTCTCCAAGGCTGGAACCAATGCACGGAGATCATAAGATTGGATCCAGATATCCAGGAATCTTCTTTTGACACCAAGGTCTTGATGGAGCCGTGTACCTCGAGTGAGGGTTTCCGTGGGGATCCTCAGAGCACCACAAGACAAGGAGCCTTGGAGGCGTTTGTAGAGATCTATAAATGGTTTGGTGTGGTAGATATTGAGCAGGTCAAATCGAAGAGCATTGGCATCGTAGCTGGTCAACTGGGGATCCGAATATTCAAACAGTCCATTGACAAGCTGACCAATTACAGTCTCCTGGTGCGACAGCCAATTGTCCTCGTATAAAGCTGGCTCCGTAATATGTTCTGCAAGCAACGAGAACCGATGGTTCGCTTCCCTGAGCGTGGAATTGATGTGACCAATCCAGAGGTTCTGAGATGACTTAGAGTCACCCAGCCTGTCTGGCAAAGGAGTTGCTCGGGCACCGAGTGGCACTGCACGTCTCACCTGCTCCTTGGGAGCCTTGGCAGCATTTCCTTGTGTTTCACCAAACGCCACTCTTCTCAGTGGCTCTTTTTGTCCCCCTCTGTGCCTGGTTGTTGTTTGATTTGCGGTGGCAACTGTCGTGGATCGAGGTTGTCTGGTTGCGGGGGTTCGGTTTGCAGTGGCGTTTGTCTCTCTGCGCCGAGCGACCCTTGGCTTTGGTGGAATATCATCGGATTTGGCGTCTTTATCCTTAGGGAGCGTAAACTTCCCAGGTGGTAGATTCTCTTTGCCGCCACCGGTTCCAGGGATATCAGGTGCTGTTAAATCCACCTGGGGAACCTTTAAGCTTTGCTGCAGTGGTGCTCGTCGGGCAGACGCCGCCAAAGACTTCCGTGCCTGGCGTTTGGCAATTTGTGACTCAAAGGTATTAATTTCATAGATTTCCGATGTTTGTGACTTGGAAGACCCAGGTTGTTGTTTGAGTGGACTGAAGAGACCCATGAACACGCTGGGGACCGTAGTGTCATCAGGAGGGATGTAGACAGTGTTGCGCCGAACGCCTTTCTTCAGAGGGTCCCCCGCAGATTTTTTGTTTGGGTCCTTGTCACCAAGTATTGTCGAGGATTTGTTCTTATTTCTGGCCCCAACACCTGAAACCTTGGGCTGTGCCAGTATCTCCTCTTTCGTCTCCTGAGTAAAGCTGACGGTTGGGCGAAATCGTTGAGCTGGCTGAGCAAGCAGCGACGACTTGCGGCCTACTGATGACCGGGTGACTTCAGCAGTTCGTCGTCGCTTTTCGCGACCCACAGACGCATCTTCACTTTCTTCGCGGATATGGAATGTTGGTTTTGTCTTATTCGCGCGTCGAGGACGCGTACCCGTCAAAACCGGTGCGCGTACTTCGGTTGTGAACTCGATCTCTCCTGTGTTCTCAAAAAGTGTCTCGTCCAACAGGCTATCAAATGTGTCACTTCCACTATTGGGCTCGCTGAATCTTGCAGACCCCGACTTCCATGGACAGGGGGTCAGAGCTTCATTCAGGAAACCAGACATGGTGCCAAGTTGTCCTTGGAGGCAAAAGTATGTTTTCTTATGGGCACATAGGAATGCGATAGTATGTATTTGCAATGTCTGGCGAGGTATGTAAACTGTGTTTGATGTTCAGAGAAGCGGTGAAGTCAATCAAGGGATCGACTTCAACGGGGGGACGTGATGGTGGGGTTAAATGGGATGTTAACAAGCACCCATATAGACTGTATGTACTGCATGCAAGTCAATCGATCGAGGATCGCGTGCCTGGAACAGTCGAATACTCCAAGATCCGTTGTTGACGTGCAGTTGTCCAGGGCAACTATCGTTATGTCAGCATTGGGGTGGAGCCAAACATCACGTGATATTCTATATTTACACGTGACCTTGGAAGAGTGTTGAAGAAGCCGGGCAGATGCGTCCAGAATAGAGCAAATGGAATATCGAGGTTGCAGGGCAGTGGAAGAGGAAGTTCGTGATTAACCGGGATAGGAGGAAAATCGGAGAAACACAGGATAGTATGAGGTCCGGACTTCTGCCCTAGGGCAGCAGGGCGACCATGCAAACAATTAACCTTCTAGGTTCACATTGTAATCCTCTGTTTGCTTCGATGGTATTATCCCAAGCTTTTGGCTATTCAATTCTCCAATAACCGCCCCCTACCCCCAATGTTGCACTTCACAGTATCTCTAGGTCATGCGGCAGCAGAATATATGATATACATTGCTACTTCAGAGTCTACGTAGAGTTAACAGATAATGCCTTGACTAACTGCCGTGCTCATAGATCCTAGCACCCCGTTTGCCGCAACTGGGCATGATTGTATGCACCGTTCCGTGACAAGGTGCCAGGGGCTCGACACTTTTAACCCAATCTCTTCAGAATGACGACTTGTATATTGGACTTATTCAATGAGATTAAATAGTAGGAACAATGTGAGGACTGATATTCCTAATCTGCTTGACAAGGGCTACAAGAAGAGAGCATCTCTATTAGCTGATCGCAACTCAATTCTGTGACAGGGCACTAAATCATAAACACCACATATATCTTGTGTATCACGCGTTAGTCCCACGGTTTCAGGATATTGTCTAGTATGATCCCGGATTTTCCATGACATAAAGCAGAGTTCAATTCATATGGTGGTTCAACTATGCAACTATCTCCGCAGAATATTTATTTATTATGACAATAGTCAGATTTGAACTTGGGTTTGTCAACTATGGGTGTGATACCTGCGCGCAGTCTTAGGCCTGAAGTTGCACATTAACGGCGGCACGTTTGTCCCATCCAAAACGTGATGCAGTGTCCAGCTAGCTCCGAATAGACCAAAAGTGTGTCTCTAATGGCGATTTATACCGTCGCTGAGATAGGAGAAAACACAGAGCTTAGTCTATATTGACATGTAGATATACATAGACCATTTACTTTCGACTAGAAGTAGGGAAAGAACATATTGCAGAAACAAAAGATATAAGAAAGGATCTTGTCATACATTGCCTCCAATCAGAATTAAAACATACCAGTCTGTTTGGAAACCAGACCAGAAACAATCAATGTCGGTTACTCACCAATCAAACCTTGGCGCGAGAACAACTCAAGTATGTATGTTGATAAGACGTCTAATCAAGACATCTGATCCTAAACGGGGATACTTCGTCTTTTCTTATCACGTTGGAATTAGACACGTTAAATCCAGACATCCGAAAAAATGGGGAGTATGCACCGATGTACAAAGTTGCCGTGGTGAGTGTAACGTTTCCTTGCCATCACACTAATCTACGGGCACAATGGCGCATATTCCGGATCATCCCATGCCCAGTGCAAAACAATGTTTGTCTTGCCGAATCAGGTCTCTCCGGACCTTCTTGTAACTCGCCTTGTCGAGTAAGGTTACATCCTCTCAAGGAGGTTGGAAGACGGACAGGCTTGGTACTTTGAGACCTTTATGGCTGTAAAATTAGCTTCAGAGATCTCGGATAGTGTGGCATAGATTACAAGATATGAACCTTTGGGATTTAGTATCCGGATACAGAGGGCATTGTGGTAGACATAATTCCCACAGCAGTCTACTGGAACACTCTCAAGAGTTATAACAAGCCATAGTACGTACTACTGTTCCACAGCAGGTATCACCTGCGAGAGTTGGCTTCTCATGCAGCGGTAGGTATATGTACATTAGAATCCTCTCTGAGCTGACTCTTCTGTCTATTTTTTTTTTTTTTCACTTGCGCTAAGTCATCTTCATTGCAGAGGAAAGAGCTTACCCAGTATCATCATGGAGTTGACGAAATTCTCCGTAAAAAGGAATTTGGTCATCCTCTTCCGACTGTTAAGTCTAGCGTCGCAGGCCTCCAGTAAGGCAGTGTTTGCGCATTTTATGGTAAGCATGACTTCTCTTTATGGAAGCATTTCTAACCAGTGAATATCTCATCAGATGGCAAACACTGGAATATATGGATCCTCAGATTGGAGGCAAGACATGTCCCTCGCCAAGGAGGCTCACATCGATGCGTTTGCACTCAACATGGCTTATGGTGTGCAGACAAATGAACAGTCTGTTACAAATGCCTTCACTATGGCAGAAAACCTTGGCTTTCATCTATTTTTCTCTTTTGACTACGCCGGCAATGGAGCTTGGCCAAAGGCACAGGTCATCAGCATGCTGCAGAAATACGCCCCGAGCTCCGCTTATTATCGCCACGATGAGAAACCTTTCGTATCTACATTTGAAGGAACTGAGAACGCCGATGATTGGATTGCGATCAAGAATCAAACTGGCTGTTTCTTCGTCCCCGACTGGTCCTCCGTAGCAGCCAACTCTGCCCTTGAACTCGCAGGAGGCGTCGTTGACGGCTTGTTCTCGTGGGCTGCCTGGCCAACAGATTCTCGACGGATGACCACCTATGTGGATGCCGCATATCTCCAGTGCCTTGGAGATGTTGGGAAGCCATACATGATGCCGGCTTCTCCGTGGTTTTATACTAATATGCCTGGCTACGACAAGAACTTCGTATGCCACGGAGACGACTTGTGGTATGATCGATGGGTGGAGGTTAGCTTCCTCAACCCCGAGTGGGTTGAGATAATTTCTTGGAACGATTACGGCGAGTCGCATTATATCGGACCGCTTAACGAAAAGGGCTATGGAGTATTCACAGCGGGGAAGGCACCATACAACTATGCCCGAGGGATGCCACACGATGGCTGGAGACTACAGCTCCCATATCTTATTGATCTGTACAAGAAAGGAACAGCCTCTGTGACAGAAGAAAGCCTCGTTGTTTGGTATCGGACACAACCTCGGATCTCTTGCGGTGAAGGAAATACCACTGGCTTCACAGCCCAGCTCCAAGTTGAAGAGGATGCTGATACTTGGATTGCGGACAAGTTGTTCTTTTCGGCACTTCTAGCTTCAAATGCTTCAGTCAGGGTGAGTATCGGCGGCGACGAAAAAGATACAAAATGGGAATTTGAACCAGATGGCGGTGTTGGCGTCTACCACGGTAGCTTTGACTACGATTCCAAGCACCTCGGGGAAACTACTGTCACTATTTTACGTAATGGAAAAGAGACTGTATCCGTCAAAGGCCGATCTCTGACCAAGGAATGCACTGGCGACCTCGCCAATCTAAATGCGTGGGTAGGAAGCTCAACATCAGTAAGCACCATAGACTCAGTCTCGCCAGAGCTGTCATTATCCGAGCAAACCTGCATCGAGGGGGCTGGATCATCAAACTTCACAGAGCTATGTGAATTCACCTGCAAATACGGCTATTGTCCACTCGGCACATGCTACTGCACTGCCATGGGTGCTCCCAAAGAGAAACCAAAGGCTACCAAAGACAAAGGCTACCCGAAGAACGGGGATGATAGTTACGAAGGACTGTGCTCTTTTGCATGCTATTATGGATTTTGTCCGAAGAAACTTTGCTCGGAAACCAAGGCCTCATCCACAACAAGCCATCCAGCTCCCACTGCCTGCGGCAAAGGCCACTGCACACATACCGATACCAACAATGGATTACAACGACCTCTTCCTTCCTTTGACGCGCTCTTTGGGCTATATCTCCTTATATTCTCTGTTCTGGTCTTCAATACGTATCAAGGGGAGTGATCCTTTCCAAGGGTATGATGGGCTATAATGTAATCTTAGAGCCGACAACATTACTGATTAAAAGAGACAGTATACAATGCAGAGAATATTTAATTGCTCATTGACAACTCGGAAGAAAAGAAGGGGTTCTGGATAGGGACATGATGTTGTCCTACACACAACACCGGTGATGCCCGTAGACCATTAATTCCCCGACGCCTTCCAAATCCAGCGAGTGTAATTCCCCGAGCTACATTCAGCGGCTTTACAAGCCCCAAGTCACCCTTCAACAGACCTCAGAATGAATCATGACCAATAGGCCCTCCCACTTCTTCTACAAAGCCATCCTCATCTTCAACCAACTACCTTTGCAAAATACGAAAGGCTAAAACAAGAAATTTGAGCCAGAAAATGTACCGATTTCAAGTCTCAACAACTGAACGATATTTACCAGGAACTGTGAACTATTAACCCCATCACAAGGCTGTTGAAATGCCAATGTCCATCTATATGCATACCCTCTCACCAAACTTAACGAACCAAAATTTATACCTTCATCCAAGCCGAGGTCAAATCAGCCTTAGCCGCATGAACCTCTTCCAGCATATGCGCCACCATGCGATCATGCGCAGTACCCGGAAGTTCAACCGACGGGACCTGTGCATCAGCCGCAAAGTCCAAATCTCCATTTGGCTGCATATTGGGCGTTTCCCGAATACGAACGGAGAGAGTCTCGACCAAGCGCTGCATATGCCGCAACTCACCCAGCGTGACTTGGGCTTGGATAGTCCATCCCAGCGCCTGGTCGTCGACTGAATGATCTCCGATTGTCACAGGTTGCTGGACGACCTTCTCTGGTGATGCGAAGTTCTCACTAGGTTGGTTCTCCTCTGGCTGACTTCGGCGGTTCAAGAAGCAAGTGCGGATCATTGCACGGTACCATGAAATTAGACGCGAACATATGATTGCCAGTACTAGCTGGTTCTGTGGGCGGAGGGCACATCCGCATTGCAGCATACTGCAGACTGCCATTTCTGCATCTTTGTTGCATTTCAGGACTGAGCCAGACATGCGTGGAGAATTGTGTTCGTTTTGACTATGGCTTCCGTTTTGGCGGGATAGGCAGTTGATCTGGGGGATATGGAGTGAGCGAAGGGATTGTGTTGCGGTGATAATGCAAAGAGGGCGGTTTTGGGTTAGGCATAGACCCGGCGTGGTTGGATTTGGGGGTGTTGTCAATGGAGACAGTTCTGGTTCTGGGACTTCAAAGGGGGGAGTTGTGAGGCTTTGAGGAGCTGTTGGGTTGGCGAGATGGGCGGGAAGCGTGAAGCAATCTAGAATCGGCTCACGATAGCAGTTATTGCCGTTGCAATTTGGTTGTGTTGTAAGAGAGCAGAGGTCGGAAACAGTGCCAGTTGGAAGAGATGATGTGGATAAGAAGGGATCCAGGCATAAATCAGGATTGAGATTGACATTTAGATCAAGATCTTGGTCTAATAGTGAGTCTGCATATAACCTGTCACTGGCGGATATCTCCACCGACGGTCTATCATCGTAGTCTTGACATTGCGCTAATATTAAATCCCAGTCGTTATTCTCAGGAGGAGTAGGGAAAGAAATTGGCGCCCTGTGGAAGCATAGATCATCGTTTGGACCTAGGACTTCCATTGCGTTGTAGCCTGGTTAGTGTGACCAGACCTCGTAGAACACGCCCCGAGGATTGTACCCAGAGCAATGAAAGGGATTGAATCGGAGACTAAGTCGGTACTCGTTCTGGCGGGAAAGGCGATTAGCAGAACGTACATCGAAGGATGGCATCCTGGCCAAATAAGTTGGAGGGTGGGGGCGTGTAGGAGATTGCGAGGTTTTCATGTAGGCCACCTTACGCTAATGCATTCAACTTGCTGACCCTGTTATTCTACGATCGTTTTCTGTGCCCATGTATGGCTAAAATAACCATTCTCAACCATGGAAACCATCAATCCCCTTCCCGTGGCTCGCTGATCTAGACTAGAGCCTCAATAGTTAGGCCTTTGGGGCAGAGAATGGCATAACAATGTCAAACCAGCGTGATCCGAATACATGGAAATAACGCTATTCCACCAATTGAAGGTAATATCAGGCGTTCTACTGTATGATCGCGGGAGATTTTCATTTCTGTGGACCCACCCTTGTCAATTCTGGATGATACAAATTACACATCTCTTGCCTATACCTGATGCTTACGAATCTGAACGAAGTCAAGTAGAGCACGCAAGACCTTTTTATCTGCGCTTTTTGATCTTTCCTCGGAGACTCCGTATAGGATCAAATTTCACAGTCGGCCCTAACCGAAGGTGGGGTGGAGTGTCTCTCCATGGAATATCTCCAAGAAGTTAGTGCTTATTTGAGATTTAGCATGCAGAGGGGTGAGGCTTCGGGGATACGACACGAAATTTCGGGAATTCGACACAAGGTTTCATTCCTACTGCATGAGATTCCTGCTTTTCCCTAAAATCGACATAAAATAATATATAATAAATGGCTAGAAGCTTTCGGGAACATGCCAATCACTTCTCGGCTTTGTCTATCTCCGTCCATCGCTGACGTTGAAGGGAGTGGATAAACCACGAAGAAACAGACTAAAATCATTCGATCAGTATGAAAATGAGCTTGTCCCTCTAATAAATCCAAAACTAACGGGGATCTAGCATCAGGCAATACCCACTTGGACAGAAAACATGAGCGACCATCGTATTCGGCCTTCACTCTCATCGAGACCGGTACCACCATGCCCGAAGCTTAAAGATTCTTGCGATAGATGCTCTTCCTCTAAGGTGCGCTGCACAAAGGGGAAACCCTCCTGTGCACGTTGCGACAAGCTAGGGTATACTTGCTTCTATAGCCCAGCACGACGGGTCGGCCGACCATATAGACCAAAAGGGTCAATCTCAGAAGAAAATCCCACCGAAAAATCACATCGACGGAAAAACGCCCCAACAACAACTTGTTTCATAGATGAGAGCGTTAAGCTCTACTCCCGCCTTTGCACATCTTCCAAACCAGTCGAGGTGAATCCCGAAAGCTCACCTTCAATCAGCCCAATCGATCAGCCCGGCACATCCAGCACAGCACGGCCGCCACTAGAAGCCCCAAACAGCCATGATAATTCAGATCCAGACTGTGTATTGGTCGCCTTGGATCTAATTTCATTGCTAGAAGTCTCCGCCACGCAACTCAGGGGCTCAAACCCACCAGACGACATTCTCCTCAGCGCAACGGCACAAGCCATAGGTGCAGCCATCGACCGCCTATGTACAGTTTTAGCATGTTCATGCTCCGGGCGGGCTGAAGTGGGAATGCTCGTTTCTGCTATATGTATGAGTATCATTGATATCCATACTGTGTCAATTGCGATGCTAAGGAGAGACTACTCCCGTGATGTGGTACTGAGTCCAATAACGCCTTGGGATACTCCCAGTATTGGGTCTGAATCCGAAACTGGGGCTTGTTTGGTTTTGGGGGAACTTTCTGAAGTCGCGAAGGTCATTTTGCAGTTTATTGAGGGGTATAACCACGGGAATGGGACAAATGGCTTCAGCAATGGTTCAGAGTTACCGGTGGGTATTCTCACCTCGCTGGCTAGTTCTTTGCGGGGGAGGTTGCAGCAGATTACAATTGATGCAAGTTCGTCCACGGGTGGCCTAGGTACGTGAGAGTGGGCAAAGTTTGAACAGGTAGTCTATAGAAATTCTATGTAAGTCATGAGTATCTATCTACATAAACCACTTCTTCTCTTGCCCAACCACAGTGAAGTCAATCGTTCCTTCTTCGTGTAGTTTCAATAAAACATGCATTATGGACGGTCCGGCCAAAGCGTCCATCCCCGGCCCGTAGATACTCGCTGTGACCTCTCGCGTCGTCAACATTGCCATGCCGTTGCCCTCGGCAAATGCAGCGAGTACTCTTTTCTCCCTCATTTCCCAGTGTCTGGTGTAAACCATGAGGCTAGCTGACAGATCTTCAATCATAGCGCCGTGTCCAGGATATCCGATTTTAAGGCCCCCGGCGCGCATATCATGTGTCATAATCCGTAGACTTTCCATGTATGTTTTTAGGTCTTCCAAAGCCACGCTGGTTCCATGACCCAGGACATTGTCACCTGTGAACATGGCTCCGTTCTCCTCCATGACAAAACACATGTGGTCTTTGCTATGCCCAGGTGTGAATAAAGCTTGCAGCGTGGCTCCTTCAGTCACGAATGTCTGACCGTCGTTGATTGGGTTCTGGCCCCGATCAGGGGTTGCCTTGTAGACAGCCGTGGTAAGCTCAGGGTACTTAGCAAGTAACGCCGGAACACCGCCGACATGATCGGGATGCCAGTGCGTCAGCAGTACATGGGATATCTTCAGCTGGTTTTTGTCAAGGTATTCGACCAGGGTTTTGAGCCATATTGGACAGCCCTGTCAGTCAAGGTTAACTTAAACTGCCTATTAATCAATAGCTTGGCTGGCAATTTCACAAACCTCACCCGTGTCTACTAAGATTCTGTCCCGGCCTTTTCCAACCAGATATGTGTTGGTTCCTTGTAGTTGCATGTCGCCAGGGTTTCCGCCCATGATTCGCACAACCTCTGGGCTGAGTTGCGTAACCGCCGGAAGACACGGTAGTCCGGCGTTTCTAGCAGCTAGATAGTCACCCCATCCTGACTGGGTGCTTTTGGTTGACATATTGGGGCTGACCCTTGGCGTATAGTCCTGAAACATTGGGAGTGTCAATCAGATATAGGGGCGATAGTCAGACTTGGAGACTTGTTACCTCAACTTATTTTCTCCGAACTATTTCACAATTCTCCGAGCCCACTAAATGAATACTGTGTTGGACCTCAGATCTAATAGGTGCCACACAGTGCCACAATCCAAGGTTTCCTCAATGAAGGAAGGCTAACGCACACCGGTGGTTTTTATATACTGACCAATAAGGGGTGCCGTTTTGGCGAGCGGGGTTGATTACCAACTACTATCTATGCACAGGGATAGCTTGTGATTCTGGTGATTTCTGCCTAGAACTATACGCTTGAATGCTGGTTTCAGCTGGCGATAAGGATTTTCCTATACTCATATACATTCGACAGAAAGCAAAATAGAACAAAATAGACAAAAGAACAAAGAACAAAAGAACATGATCGCCCTTCTAGAATAATGCAGATCCCTTAGTTATGTTTGCATGTTTCTGACTAAGGGTGGGCATAAAATCCACGGATAGCTTGCATACTGCGGCACGCGAGCCCTATCGGCATGAGTAGTTTACAACTTGTAGATGTAAGGAATAGATCTAGTTATGCATATGATATATCCTGCTTAATCTCCCACGTCAACGCCCTTACATGTGGTGAAATCACCAGGAACAGGCAGGTGGGTCTGGCCTAAATTAGCCTCTCGTGACCGCGACCTCCTTTCCCCGGACATGCTTCAACGTGGCCCTAGTCATTGCCTTCTGACACAGTTCTCGAGATCTTGTGTGCCAGGCGTCTTTTCTACGGTATGGCCTTTTTATAAGCGCCTGCCTTACCGTTTCACGTTACCGTTTCGCTTTCTCCGCTCTCCTTTCCCCACGGCATGATCCCTCAACATGGAATCACTCGTTTATGAGAACTCGCCCTTGGCCGACTACCTCGAAGGTTCGTCAAACTCACCCAAATTATGGAATGCAAACCCACTGACATCCGCGCCAGGCGAAGGTGGACACGAGGAGAGTTGGCCGGTGGAGGAGAACCAGAGCGATGATGATCGTACCACTGCTTTGAACTTTGCCCCTCGAGGGGCTTCCAAATTCCAGACCCGCGTTCGCAACAAGCTTCCGAAGCCCCTCGATCTCAGATGTACACCGCAGAGCGAATTTGCCGGTAAACTGTATGATGCTTGCTCGGTATGTCCCCTCTCCAGTTTGGGTTACTTCCGCCACGCTCACAAACCCCTCATTTCTAGTCTGCCTTGAACGTCCGACTACCGCGCAGCGACAACGAACGATTTTTGGAACAATTTGGTTACGTGATTGTCGCATCGCAGCTACTGAACGAGCACAGCGCCCCCTCCTACACCTCCGCCTCCGATGTCCTCTCAGCAACACAACCCACGGCCCTCCCTTCATTATCTACAACATTCGGTATACAAGGTGCCATTGTCACGGCCTGCACGTCTTTCTCTATTGCTTGGTTATTACATTGGAGTCGTTCGAGGACAGGGTCGGGACTAAATCCTAAAAAGGTTGGAGTGCTCCTGATCCTTGTTCCGGTTCTTGGTGTCTTGTTCTACGCCTTTGCGAAACGGCAATGGTTGAAATACCTCCGTCACCAAGCTGTAGACGCAGCTGGCACATTTATTGGAAATGCGCAGGGCTTTGATTCAGCGGCCTCGGCCTCTGTTGTTTTCATACAGGAGGTTGAACTTGTTTCCCGGGGCTATCGGATGTAAGGCTGTCAACTATATGTGGACCACTACAAAAACTAACCAGATCTATAGAAGCACACCCCTGCCCCCTATCAGTCGACTCGAGGATCAAGTACAAACGCGCCGATGCTTGAGACTGCGCAGAACGGTTTCAGAGTGCTTTTACTCAATGCTCGAGCGATACGTTCGATCTGAGAACACTCTTCGTCCGCTTACTGACGAGGCCGACCTCGCCAAATATTACGACATTTATGACATTGGACTGGAGGAACTTGGGGCAATTGAATCGTCCCTATCGCATCGAACAAATGATGACCAATACTCGCTGCGCGCCCTCAGGGATCTATTTGGGAAACTCTACAGTGTGCGGAAGAGCGTTTTATGTTGTTTGTTGGCTCTTAGTGCCGATGGTGGAGGCTCCGACATAGCGAGATGGAGTTCAGCTGTTGAAGAGATGCGTGAGCTCGCGGCAGTGACTGGAGACAGCATGTTAAAGATGACTGCTATCCTGAATGAGGAAGATCGTGTGTATCAAACTCCAGTAATGACTTGAAGCTAGCTAACTCTCCCAGGTGACAATATTCCTCCATCGCCATTGCCATCCGCCTCCGCGTCGCCAAGTAAGGATCATCTACGGGCCCAAATTCGACGATTCAGTTCCTTGTCTCAAGGGGTCCGTGCCTTGCATGCCAAAATGCACATTGTCAGCGAGGAGTCACACGCCAGCCTTGAGCGGCCAGACTCTGCTGACTATGAAGCTGCTCTCCTTGCACAATACGACTCGGTTGGCAGCGACCTGAGAGCCCTTCTTCAGGAGTGGGAATCCGGCAAGGCTGCACTGGTCAATCAAGACCGACTTAGTACTCTGGGCCGCTCGCGGCCACCAAGTACGTTGTTGATGCCCATGTCTCCCACTCCTAGCCTGGGAGGTTCCACGGCAGTCGAGGGCAGCCCAACCGATGCCCTCAAAGCGTTGAATGGCGAGGGCCGGCCGGACCTGACCCAAACCTATGATGACGAGGAGATTTTTGAAGCCGTTGTCCTTCCTGCATCAAGAAACAAGCGTGTGTCCTTGACCCGAGATGAGCGTCTTGCACGTGTACGAGAAGACCGTGCCAGACAGGCGACTGCTCGGGAAAAGGTCGATGCAAATACTAATATGCTTAAGGAGCTGGAAATGGTGATCAAGCAACGACCAGGGAACAACTCTTCCAAAAGGGTAACCAGCATCTAGACAAGGCTGTGATCTCTATCGTTTGCTTGATTCCTTTGACAGGACCTTCTACTTTCTTTCACTCCATTCGGCAGGTTTGACCACAACCAGCGCTAGCAGCTGGAAGTCACAAATTGATACCCACAACATATATAGACGGGACCGGCGACAGCGGAGTTTTATTGGGTTTTCTTTTGCGATTAGCTCTTTACTGATCTTTTCTTTCTTGTTTCTTTTGTGTGATTACTAGCTATTATTCTGTCTGTACAGTGATTCTGGCGATGGAGTTTTGTTCTTTGCATGTCAGCATTGACAAGCATCAGATGACTATTTGTATATTACAGCAGGTACTTGTGTAAACATTCTTATTTCTTTACAGTGAAAGTAGAAATTGTCTAGGGTCGCCCCTATAGGGATGTATAAAATGGAGGGATGCCTTGCCTTCTTGCCACCTGAGGCATCAAACTTTACCCAAAAGGGACATATCGCCAAACGCGACTGACCGCGTTTCTTCCCCACCCCCGAACGCGATCCTTATATTAGACTGCTGCCTCTTTCACCTTCACCCAAATACATACCCTTCCACTGTCTTCGCCCCCATCCCCTCTAACATCCTTTTTACGTTCAGAAATACCCTCACATTTTCCTTTTACGACCCTTAAAACACACAAATACCGACAAGAGTAAGTCCGCCAGCTTCAAAATCAAAGAGATTCTTTTGTGCGAAAAACAGATCAATTGACCTCCTTCTAGTGTTGGAAGCTCGTTTGGAACAGGCCAGCCTTCTGAAGCGCGTATGTGATATGGTGTCCCCAAACCCACGACGAACAAAATACTGACTGTTGCGGCCAGGTCGTCGACGCCATCAAGGACCTCGTCCAGGACTGCAACTTCGACTGCAATGACTCCGGCATCGCTCTCCAGGCCATGGACAACTCCCACGTTGCCCTGGTCTCCATGCTTCTCCGCGCTGAGGGCTTCTCCCCCTACCGTTGCGACCGTAACATCGCCCTCGGCATCAACCTGCTCTCCCTGACCAAGGTCCTCCGCGCCGCCCAGAACGAAGACATCCTCACCCTCAAGGCCGAGGACTCGCCCGATGCCGTTAACCTGATGTTCGAGAGCGCCGAGACCGACCGCCTCAGCGAGTACGATATCAAGCTTATGGACATTGACCAGGAGCACCTGGCCATCCCCGAGACCGAGTACGCTGCTACTGTCGAGATGCCCTCTGCCGAGTTCCAGCGCATTTGCAGAGATCTCAACGCGCTCTCTGAGTCAGGTGCGTTATATATCACTCGAGAAAAAAATTGCCAAGTCAGGCTGGCAGAGAAAAAGACCTTTAGCTAACCAAGCCCCCGCAGTCGTGATTGAGGCCAGCAAGGAGGGTGTCAAGTTCTCCTGCCAGGGTGACATCGGTAACGGCTCCGTCACCATCCGCCAGCACACCAATGTGGACAAGCCCGAGCAGAATGTCGCCATTTCCCTCTCCGAACCCGTCGCCCTGACCTTCTCCCTCAAGTACCTCGTCAACTTCTGCAAGGCCTCCAACCTGTCCTCGTCTGTGGTGCTGCACCTGTCCCAGGAGGTGCCGCTCCTTGTCGAGTACGGTCTCGGCAGTGGCCACCTGCGGTTCTACCTGGCTCCCAAGGTAAGTTTTGTATTTCAGTGTCTCATAGGTAATCCAGCTAACGCGGGGTGTCAACACAGATCGGTGACGAAGAGTAAACAAACCATCCGAGGTTCATGGAGGGATATGGGATATGCTAAAATGAAACTCTATGATAATGGAGAGAACAGAGTGAGGATAGTTCTTTCACTGCATCCCAGACAATGGGGGGATACCAAGACTTTCACGATAATTCACAATTCAGCGGTCGAGGTTTCGACATCGCCAACCTTTTCAAAACATTCACGTCCACTTCAGAGTACTTTCACATATTCTAAAATAATAGAAACGGCACAGAGGATATTACAAGATAACTCGGCAGGCATATAAAATGTATTTCACTAGTATCTAACCCCAATGCCTCTTAATCCAATCCACCCACCACTAGCGACCAAAGCCCAGTGTCAAAAGGGAACCCCTAAAAACCTCAAGGAACATGGGCAACAACCCCACAAATCAGCAAGGTCGCCAAAAAAAAACTCTTTCCAGCACTCCCCGGGAACAAGGGGAGCATCGTAAAAAACTGACCTGAGAAAAAAAAAGTGAAGCGCCATCCCCACCAGAATGATCGGAATCGAATGATACCATCCACTCCCCTCCAATGGAAGAAAGCAGAGCAAGGTATGCTGCGTATTGCACTAAAGTGTCATCACACACAATCTCCGCACCGACTCTCCCATGGGGCTCAAGAAAGGAGACCGCAAGGCCTCTTTTCCATCCCCCCGATGTTTCTGATGCCAAGTGCAGGTGTGGTAAAAGTGATCTAGGTCGCTCTAGGATCACACCAGGCCCTCGCGGGCAGGACCGGCGCCGACGCGCAATGAAGAACGACGGCGCGGGTTTGGGTTTTGAAGATTCCTCCGAATTTCTCATTTGCAAGGGGTCTCGGGCGGCCTGGGCTGGACCCAGGACGTCCCGAGGACGGGCGCGAAGCTCCGTCGTGTGTAGCAAAGAAACGCAGCATTGGTGGGGATGGCGCTTGGGGAGGGAAGGAAGTTTTTGTGACTCAAGAATATTTATAGGTTTGGAGAGTGGGGAGGGGGGTTTACCGCTTTCTGTTTTTGTGTGTTTGGTTTGTTTGTTGGGTGTTTGATTGGTCGGGTACGGAGGTATATATAACTCATTGTTTCTTGTTCTTGTTTGTCTTTTTCTGTCTTGGTTGGAATTGCTGGTTGTTTGATAGATTTATAATGGATTGTGGCTACTTGATTTCTTATGCTGAGTTGATAGATTTGTCTTCATATTGGCCTATCAGATACGAAATAACAGCCAAATCTGCCCAGAACTGTGCCCGAAATTCTCACCTTGATCATGAGCTGTTGGTTGGTATATTATCGGTTGATGTATTCTGGTCTCTCATAACTGTTTGTCCACTGAGTAGATTCCGACCCCGAGTGAAAGTACGAACTGGTACCGACGAATTGCGAAGTGCCTGTCCAGCGCCATCAACAGCCTCGATGATAGTCCAAGCAAAGAACTCCTCACTTTCAATCCGTGTCTCAAACCCGTGTTTTTCAAAATGCCCGATAAACTCATACCTACCCCACTGCTGCCGCGAAGCATAAACCTTCCACCCTTGCACTTCAGTCGCCCCATTCCAAGAAACAAACCAAACAGTCGGACCCCCAATAACCTCAGACATAGCATAAACATCCGGAGAAGTCGTCGGCACAGTGGTAAGATTAGCCTTCCAAGCACGATACCAATAACCAGTCGGATCTTCCAATTTTGCCTCAAACACCACGCGGGAGCCGTCCAAAATATGCTCACTAAGGGATTGTTCAGCTCCCCAAGAAATAAAAACATTCCCACTCTCCAAAGGCTGTACACTGCCTTCTTTATCCACAAGAAGACCCCGAGGCGAAGAGTATCGATGCATGAGAGTGACATGCATAGCATCCATATCGATGCGCAGTACAAGACCAGATGATGAAAGTGCTGTCTGGTGATGTTTATCAAACGCGTTATTGAACAACGATATCGTCATGCCTCCTTCATCTTCATCTCGGACTCGGACATGGTGTTGAGAACTAAAGTTCAAGCCGGGCTCGAATGTAAAATCCGAGTTATTGCCGCCGAGTCTCCACAAGATGGATCCGTTTCGGGGTGATATCTTGTATATAGTACTTGTGTGCCGTCCAGAGATCAAGTAACCCCCATCTTGTGTTTTGTCGGCTGAGTTGATGTGACTGATTAGATGTTAGCTGGGACATTGAATAATGCTGCAAGACTCGAAAATACATACAAGAAATCCCAATCTGTTTCGGGGGTAAGACCGTCGCCATAGAGGCCCCATCCAAATTCCATGTTCGAATCCTTGAGATCAATGTAATCGGCCGGATCCCAGGTAAAGAGGACTGTTTGAGATGCAATGTCGACTTCTTGGAATCCAGTCGTCCTCAGGAATCCACTCGCTGGTCCGCCGTATGGTGAAAGATCCCACGGTCTGGTCATTATCCATGTTGTCAAAACGGCGGTTCCGTTTTCGACGATTTTCAATTCATGAATGTCAGAATCTCTGCCAGCTTGGATTTCAGTCGAGTCTCGTTTTCCTTCGGTCGTATGTAGATCTCTGTCTAGAACAATAGCCGATCCTGTTGATTTGATGCCATCTATATGTGTCAACTCTGTCATACACAGCTTGTCATGGCCGGCAATATGACAGGGATGGAAGTTATTCGCGAAGTCATTATCCTCTGCGCCATTCCACACTAGTTCCTGTATAATTTGTGAGTGAAATGTATGATGATAGACCGGTATACCTAGATAATGAATGACTTACTCCAGTGTGACTGTAGATGTATGGACCGTCTTTGTAATTGGAAAGGTGATACGGAGAAATGAATATATACCCTGGAGTGACATTGCCCTCTTCATAGTGAGTCACGTTCAAAACAGGGGCGCAGAGATCTGGCCGCTATCGGGACATTTCAGCCGTTGTGTTTCGAGGATTGTCAGGGTTAGAATTCATACCGACTGAAAACACTTGGTCAGGCTTTCCTTTGCCTCCAATGCATAACATGGTGAGAATATCATCCAGAGAAGGAGAAATCTCCACAGGTTCCTTACAGCGGCCATGGGTCAGGCGTATTGGACTGCACGAGTTCCGGGATTTGCAGATGCTGTCTTTGGATTTGGCAGGCTTAGAGAAAACATTCTTTGGCAAGTTAAGAACGATAATCCGTCGATTTTTCTAAGGATGTGTCACCTCAGCTGCAGCTCGAGAATGCAAGGGAGATCATCCATTCTACAAAAGTGACAGATCCAAAGATGATCATCCAATGTTACTTTTTTTGCGTACATATACCCCCGCCATCTTTTGTTTTTCTTTCTATTCCTTTGGTCCAAAGATCTGAAGATCTGCAAGACCTAAAATGAGGCTGTCTTGCATACTGTAATTGGGTAAAAGCTGTAAATACTCAAATTATAACTTCATCGAAAGCCCCAAATTCTCAAATGCCCGAACAATATACCTTTCCCCGTTAACGTCCACTTTGTCCCCTACCTTCCAACGCTCCTCGCCAGCAAACCCATCTACGATAGAAGGCAAAGTCCCAGCAACCTCCCCAACAACATACTTTTCTTTCCACACAGACTCCCACTCCTCCCTCCTAGCAGTAACACCAGCACCAGACTTCTTAACGACCAGCGCACCAGATGGATCCCTCATTCGCACATGAGTCTGAGTCTGCCGTAACGCCAAATACGTACCCCAAATGCGCCCAAGGAAAGTCTTAACAACTTGCACTTCCCCTTCGCGATCAGAGCCAGAGATATCCCCATTATCAGACTCAAGAACCCAAGAAATACCCCCATTGCCCCCTTCAGGCCCCTTCCTGAACGGCAATTCCCTCCAGATCTCCTCATACTCGCACTCAGGCGCACCGGGTAAATCGGATCGAGGCATAACACCCGTTTCGAGATCATCGCCATTAGGCAAGGAAACAAAGGTACCACAGTCGACACTTTCAAATGCATCGTGAGAGTCAAGTTCGTGGGAAAAGGATACTCGTACTGCGCGGAGGTTAGAATATGTCTCATACTTTCCCGACTGGATATCTGCATCGGAATAACATATCCGATATACATGTACATACAAGGATCTTGACTCTCGATAATCCGCTGTCCGGCAATCGCCCAGTCAATCATGCCTGTTTCCTTTTCCATTCGTAGATCTAGATACCAGTCTTTGACGGACATGACGATTGTATCTGTTGTTTCCGAGGGCGGGTCTGGGAGCCAGCGGATTGAGATCCGCGTTGAGAAGCGGCATTCGGATGTTGCGGGTTTGGTAGCGGACATTGTTGGAGGCTTTTGTTTGGTGTGTGTGCTTGATGTAGGACGGTGTTGAGTCTTTAGGAGTTGGATTGGGTTACGAGGTGGGTTGGGCTGGTGATGTTATTTGTGTGACTAGGTTAGATGTGGCCGGGGTAATTGGTGCCCAGTCGGCAATGGGAGATCTTATAGAGACGAATTGGGAATGTCGAAGAGATTCCTGTTAGTTCAGATGGAGATGTTGCTTTTTCTTATCTTCCCCTCATGCCCCGCATCGGTTAGAAGTTCCGATCTGGCGGAGTCTGCCGCTTAGAAGATATACAAGTATTCATCTAAAGCATGCTAATATCTAGATGAGACTGAGTGTCTTGTATGATGTTTCTGACATTCTTTGTTGGAAATAGATATTATCCAATACGTCACTACACTGACTATCATTCAACAGCAGTGAAAACCAATTTACAACTCTGCCCCTTAGGCCTCGAAGAAATAATCTGATCATCCAACTTCATAGAAGCAGTCATATCCCCCGCAATCGTAGTCCTATACCGAGAATACACCTCCCGAAGAAGCACCTTCATCTCAACAAGCGCAAGACTAAACCGCAAATCCATTAGCAGTTAAACACATTCAACCCAAAACAAAATACACAACTTACTTTTTCCCAGTACACCCCCTCCCACCCGTAGCAAAAGCAAAGAAAAGCCTATTTCTCTCTGCAGCACCCCGTTCCACAAGCCATCGATCAGGCCAAAACTTCTCCGGCTCCGGAAACACAGTCTCATCAACCCGATGCACAGAATAAGGCTGACAACTAACAATAGTATGCCCGGGAACGAAGAACGAATCAATAACCCGTCCCCCAGCAGGGACATATCGCGGCAAAGACATAGGAATCGGAGGCGCACAACGCAATCCCTCTTTAATAACAGCATCGAGGTAGACATAGCTATCAAGAGATGCATCAGCCGGGGCAGAAGCCAACTCTTGGTATAGCCGCTGCTGGAACTGCAGATTATGTGGCTGTGACAGTTCCCACATTAGGAAACAGAGGCCGTCGCCGGTTGTGTCGATGCCGGCGGCCATGTGGTCTTTGCATTCTGCTGCTGCTTGCATTAGGTGTAGGTTTGATTCTTTGCGTTTGAGCTTTTCCATTAGGGAGTGAGGGTCGTGGGTTTGGATGGCTGCGCTTTCTTGGACGTATTTGTTTGCCTTTGGGGCGCTGCGTGGGTGGAGGAGGGTTGGGAAGTAGGGGGCTAGGGTTGGGAGGTAGTATTCCAGTAGGTTTTCTGGGATATGGTTAGTTATGGTTGTGTTTTGGAATTGGGCCGATGCTTACTTTGGAGACTTTGATGGTAGGTTAGTTCATGCATGATTTCGTAGTCTTGGGGATCGTTAAGTGATCTGAGACCACCGGGGCTGAACATGAAATGGGTCACGCAGTCGAGGGCGTAGCAGTGGAGCAGGGACTGGTTGGTGAGATGGGTTAGTACATGTGTCTCTATAGTCCCCTGTGGTCTCGACGTACATAGACATCCACGCTCATCTGACCAGCTTCGACACACTTGGATACGAATGTTGTGGCTCGTTCATGGATAGCGGCCATGGGCTTTTCCTTCATGATATTGGACATGGCATATCGTTCAGCAAAGATACGTTTTCTTTTGCTATGCTACTTATTGTCAGGACAATGCTGCATAACTACTGTTCAGAAGACTCACCTCATCTTTCTGCAAAGTAGAGAACATCGTCCTGGCTTTTTATCAACGATCTGCTAAGCCTATGCCTGGGAGTGGTACTCACTTGATCTTGAACTGCCTGAACAGATCATAATACTCGGTTTTGTCATACCCACTCCCCCCAGAAGCGTAGATCTCCTTGATAGCATCCAGACTTGTGAATGATACCTCATTCGGTCCGAGCCTGACCACCGGCCCATAGATCTTATGCAATGCATGGATAGATTCGCGCCGGTTAGCAGTGAATTCTTGGTACTTGATCCACAGACTTGTGAATCGTGTATACCATGGCCCTGGTAATTTTGACAAGGGCGAGAGCAACCCTCGAATAACAATGAATCCGAAGGTCAACACAGCACCCGCCCACAGTGACAGCATATTGACGTTGTAGAACAATGTTAGTTTCAGTGTGATAGAAGATAGTACCTAATAACTCAGGAATTCAAGATGCAGAATTCTTGTAGCCCTATATATACCGATCGCATAGGACTTCATTATATGGAGAAGACCGATAGACCTAGCCCAAACGGCTAAGGTTAGCCGATATCATTGGAGTGCGGGGATAAGCGCGATAACGTAGGAATACCCCACGCCAAAAAGGGAAACCATAGGAGAATCTGAGATTGAATGTTTAGGTAATTGGAGATATGTTAGTGCTTCCCTACTGAATCCTATCCCTGTATTTTGTGGCGCTTTGATCTACAGATAAGGCGGAATTTACGACAATAGAAAAATGATCAACATGATAGTTAGATCTTCACATCATGGAGAGAGCCTATGAGGAGATGTTCAAAAATTGATACTAAGTCAGACCTCGTTAAACGCACTTCAATATTGGTCATCTTTGAACTTGCCAGTGACTAACTACTACGATAGAGTCAACGACCGGATCCGAGGCCGAAACCAAAGCAACAAAGCCAGATTCTTCCTTATTCCAATTGTAGTAAGCAAGCTGGATATGTCTCCGGGGCACAGCATGTATATTTCAATGCCATCTTTTGTCTACTGTCTGATACCATACCAGCCACGTGACCTATAAAACTATCCCCAGGACATGCTGTGATGAGACTGTGGCTTGTTGAACCTGCTGCTGTTATCTCTTTGGTCGGCCTAACAATCTGCAAAGGTCCAGTGGACCAGCACTGCCACTGAATGGGGAGTGGTGTGGCTCATCCGTTTCAGTGTCAGGCGTGCCGACTGAGCCGGATCGATGCAGATCTATCAATATCTGCGTCGAATCCTCCAATATACTGAAGTTCCTCAGCGAGTACAAGTATATGATGACTGGTAATGGGGATGGACCTGGATCTAGCCCTCAATGCAAGGTGTCGGTAGCATATGCATGGTTGGCATGAACCTGGTACGCAGCTCCAAAAGTACGGGTGCGAACACCCCTGGGTTGGATCGTTTCAGCTTGTTAGTATGAGGAACCGACGAAACGGAAGATTAAAGAATGGGGCGCAACAACATGAAACACAACGGTGTGCTCCGAAAGACACGGTACACGGTGGATCCCGTGATACCTCAGCCACTCGTGGCTATTCCGTGTCTCACACATTCTCAGGAGTGGCTGTGGCTTGAGAGGTTGTTCACAAGTAAAGAGACCCTGGATTGGAATACTGTAGTACATGGATACCCTCAACTGTTAACCTCAGTGTAGTTGTGTGGGGGTTAGCGTAGGCAGCCACATTAAAACCCACCATGGTACGCAAAACGATGGAAGTGTTCTGGACTCGACTTTTAAAGGTTTGTACCTGTCGGCGCACAATATGGATCAACTCCACCATTCAGGAGAAATGGCGTAGATTACGACGGAGTAAAAGATTCTAGACATCCCGTGTAGAGTAGTAAGCAGGGCTGAGAGAGTCTCGGCATGCTCTGTTGTGTGTTGGTATGTGCTCCAACCCCAGATACTTTCCCCCCTAGTATCTTTCTCTCTCTTTTCCTCCTGTCACTCATTCACTCGTTCAATTCCAGCATTGGGCCCCTACTTCCACCCTTGCTGTCCTGTCGCTGCCATCTCCTCTTCCCCCCGCCTCCCGCCTCGGAAACACGCGGGAGTAAAAAAAAGCCTTCATCGCGACTGGCTCGAGGGTCTGATGTTCCTGAGTCCGACCGTCTAATTGCCTGCGAATCACGGCTGCCAAGCACCCAAGCCCCCCCGTTCATTCTGTGTCCCCCCGGGCTCCCACCTGACTTATAAACAAAAGCCGCCGTCAGGTGGTCACACCGTCACCGTGCCTTTCCCTCACCACGTTGATCCGAGCTCCGTCACGGAGCCTCTCGGCAAGATTCCTTCACACGGTTCGCGCGCCTCGCTCTTAGGGGGCTCTTTTGACCCTGCCTTTAGACGAGGGGGAGGGTTTCGCGCCAGAGAAGGATATGCAAACGTCGCTCCTGCGAGCAAGCCCGGCGGGATGTACATGCCCAACACCCACTGGACATGGTCCTTTGCGATCGTTACGCTCATCCAAACATTGGTGACACTCGGACTTGAATGGTATGGAGGTCGCCTGTGTGGATGGAACTCGAATACTGATCGCTTTTAGTTATATCTTCGCCAACTTCCAGATCCAAGAGATCCCGAACGACAGTCCTTCATCCAAAACCATCCCCACTTTCCTCGCTCTGTACTCCTTCGGTTTCCTCTACGAACTCGTTCTGGTCTACGATGCTCTTCGCATGAAGAACACGATCCAGGTCATCGGACTGTGTATTTGCAATATTGGACTCTTGATTTATGGCGCTGTTCAGGTGAACCAGATTCGAACTGCGGTTTCGGTCTTGGCCGACATGGACACAATCAGTCCGGTCGTCTGGGCTCAATCCGAACCGTTCCTTATCATCATTCCGTGCATCGTCGCATTAGGAACATTCTTGATGACCTTTGTCGCTTGGAAGCTGTACGATGAGTTCGCATGGACAATCTACAAGCACATCAGTGCCGATCTGCAGATGAAGCGCCGCTACCTTACCTATCAGGTTCGTCTTTCGCCCACTCCTCCGACCAACACAACTAACTGGTTAGATCTACATCGCGCTGTTGAAATTCGATTTCTTCTTCTTCCTAGGCTTCACAGTCCAGTTCCTGGTTCTGGTCTCCTCAGCCAAGATGGACGCCGAGTTCGCGCTCACGGTAGCCGCCATCCCAGTGACCATTATCATTCTAGTCTGCGGCGCATGGTTTGTGCGACGAGAAACCACCGCGGGCATGGTCTGCATCATCGTAAGACCACCACTTTTACCTTCCTATCCAACTACTGACAGTATGACCAGCTCCTCTTGTTCGCAGCCATGGGCTACTTCATCTTCAAGCTGTTCCGAATGTACGACCCGCTAACAAGCCCACAATACCTGCCCGCACGACCATCGATGACCTTCTTCGCAATCATCACCCTGGTCCTGATTGTGATCACCATCATCAACGCCTGCCTGTGCACGAACAACTTCAACCGCGGTCTGAAGCCCCACATCAATAAGAAGAAGAACAAGTCGGAAGAAAAGACAACCGAGCTCTCTTCAAACCTCACCCAAGTCCCCTCACGGATGATGATCGACTAATCGATCAAATCAACGAGAAAAACGGGTATTTGTTTCTATAATTATTTGGGGCGTTGAATTTCGGAGCGTCATGTCTTTTCTTTCCTTCTCTTTCTTTCTCACATATGTGGACATCCAACCACTGGGCACCGCTTGAAATTTAGCCTGATACTTTTGTCTTTCCTTTCTTATCTGTGGTTTCCAGCCTCGGCATCATACCTCTGTTGACCACCCCTACACCATATCCCATATCATTTCCCCATTCCCAAAAATTCCTGTGATTTTATTTTTTCTTTCCCTTTTCCCCTTTCCTTGCTTTCCTTTCCTTGCTCTCCTTTACATACCCCCCTCCCTCTCTGCACGAGTACTCCCGACGGCGTTATCTGGTTGGTTTGATTCCCCGGAGGTGTTCTCCATGTCTGTATGACAAGCCCTTCAACGCTACAATATGAATGTGTGCTAGTCTTCTTAATATCAATAGACTAGACATCTGGATGTTTTCCTCGTAGACAAGACCGGCCTCTTGCTAAACGATCGCCGACCCTAAAGACAGCGTGCTATGCCATTTTGTAGACTGGGACTGTAAGACTCATAACATCGGTATATGCACCCGATAGCCTCAAAATGATAGCGTTGTGAACATGAAAGTGGAGTCGAGCTTCTCATACCCCATTTCTTTGACTTGAGCTTTGCCTTACGCTCAGGGTTAGTCTTGGTCTAGGATGGGAGTTGCTCGGCTGTTTGCTCGGCTTGGAAGGGTGCCTCCTTTGGCTTCTTCACGATCTGGAGACCTTTCTGGGACCGGAGCCATTACTGATCCTCGAAGTCATGGTCCTCTTCCTTGTCATAGGTACCACACTTCTCGTCATCAAAACCTCCTGTGACTTTGATCGCGTGGGCGAAAGTTTTAACTATAGAGCGTAGTGTATGGATGTCGTCTTCTTCGGCATGCTCGATTAATTCAGCGTCTTCTATGTATGACGCATTGTGGATGTGTCGAAAGAGTAGGAACAAGCTTGCTGAAGTGGTCAAGTGTAATGAAGAGAATGGTGGAAGGAAGAGAGTTGGGAAAAGAGAAAGTGAAAGAAGAGGTAGCGTTACTTTGTATAAGTACTCATGTTCGAAGTCGTCCTCTGTCCCACGAACGATCTTCAAGTATGATTGCTAGAGAATAAGACTTCTGAATAATATTTCCAGTTAGCACTTTCTATATTAACGGATGTAGAGAAGTTCCAGGCTATCCCTCCTCCTCATAGCATGTCCTCATCACCATTTTTCTCGCATTGTTCCAGACCACGTGGGTATTGGTGGACGCACGGTAAATCGGTTGAGCTACTAGACTTATTACATTAGTCTATACACTGGATAACCTCGTAATGGTAGCTCAGTAAATGTAAAGTGAAGACAAGACCATGCCTTATTTCTTCGGCTCTTTGACTTGCGCTTCACTTTGCGTGCCTTTGGCTGCGTCACCTTGTCCTTGGTCTGAGCGTGTGTCTTCTGAGGCTTTATCGCGATATGCGCAGCCTTTGTTGACATGCTGGTTCGTTGAGTGTTTCCTGGGCACGTCGCATGTTGAAATTGTGGTGTGTTGGAGTAGATTGGGCCACAGGGAAGGTGCGTTGAAGAGAAGAGGACGCGTCGGTGTCTCTGCCATGGAGTTGTATCTCACTTGATATCGTTATCATGATCTATCTATCTAGATTCTTGTATTTCTACATGGTTACTTTATATGTTATTCTTTCTTTAAATGACTTTAAATGAGAGTCTTTGCTGTAAAGGACTAAGTTAGAAAGACCTCGATATATATCTATGATCCCATGAAGCTGCGATAGAATTTGACCATGCATAGTAGAAAATTATAAGGTTATTCGGCTCACTATATTCCGTTTACTGTGTGTAAACTCACGAATATTGCAAGGTTAGCGATTCTTCAAAGGTGAGAATTGGCAAAGACGAGGATGAACTACTTGATGTCCGACATTTTGATTGGTGAAACTAAATGTATTGGGAATACGTGTAATTATGGCCAAGTTGGCCCTGAACAGCCTGTTGGAACAAGTCGAATACCGTATGACCTAAGAAACCGTGATCGTGGCCTCAACTCCGCAAACCTCCCTCTCCCTCTTTTTGTCCAGATTCTCTCTCAAGCTCCTTTCCTTTCTTTTCTTCTGGAACTCAATTCCATCTATCCTCTAATCCGGTCTTCATCTCCCATCTTTCATCCTCGACTAATCACAATGGTGAGTACCATCCAATCCATCAACCGACCACGACGATCAAGCCAGCTCGTTACCCCATCCGCCAACATCCATTGAAGCCACTCAACCCAACAATGCCACAGAAACTGACATATTCCTCAGGCTTCTCCCCGTCCCGCCTCCCCCCTGACCTCCGGCGCCGAGTCCGGCGCTGACTCCAAGTCCGCCGGTGCTGCTGCCACCGGCTCTTCCGTCAGCCGTCCCTCCTCGCCCTCTACTCCCGGCGGCCCTCGCGCTGCCATGCGCCGCCGTGCCGCTGCCGACCACAAGGAGACTCTGCGCAATGCCCGCCCCAGCTCCACTCGCTCTGCTGGCGCCGGTGGTTCCTCCGGTACCATGCTGAAGCTCTACACCGACGAGAGCCCCGGTCTGCGCGTTGACCCCGTTGTTGTTCTGGTTCTGAGCTTGGGTTTCATTTTCTCGGTTGTTGGTCTGCACGGTAAGAATACCTGGAATCGAATTGCTGGTAGACAGCTCAGGTGTGAATGTGTGTGCTAATTACTCCTTTAGTCATCGCCAAGGTCACCCGCAAGTTCTCCGCATAAATTTGAACAACCTCCCTTCTCGCACGGTCGATATTTCATGAGATAGCCTGACACGGCCCATGTGCTCCGGGCATTGACTACGCGAAACTCGAACTCGAACCCCCTCCTCCTACCACCTCCTTCTCTATACCCTGTGAAATTCCGGCCATTTTCTATCGATGGCGCTTGAATTATTCATTCCGAAACAGCTGGCGTGATTCCGTTTTCATTTTGTGGTGTTTCATTTGCGGTTGCAAAAGAGTCCCTCAACGACCTATCGGCTGTATAGGTCAGTCTGGATAGACTTGATCCTGTGGTATCTCTTGATTTTCTGATGCCACACGTTTGTTCCTTAGCGATATTATGCGCTGGATTGAGCTGTAGCAACTAGAACCTGGAGTATCATGGGCTTCTATCTCGACATTGTCTGTACAATATGAGACTTCAATGTGTACCTGACATTGAACTAACTTGGTACCCTGAATTTTGGCTCGTTTTATTCATGCATAGTTATTCGTTTTTCCGTGTTCTTCTCCGGGTGCGTACGTCATTGTAGTGCGTGGAAACACAGTCCACCTCGTTCAGTAGTACTATCAAATCGCCATGACGAAACTCGTTCCTCCGATCTCGCAGGTGTCAATAATTGGTTCATGGGTGACTTGGCTTCCTACTGCCTTGTTCATACATCCCTGCTACTTCTAACTGTGTCTCATTACCGTTACTATCGAGCATGATATAGAGGCATACCATATCAGGACAAGATCAACTACACAACCCAATCATCATCTAAACCCCCCCCCTTTGTGCCGGCTAGAAACACAGACATGCAAGAGTGTGACTGGAGAGACAGCCTGGATATATCCAACGTAGCAGAAGCAAACTGTGACTATATTTACTGGATCGCAGTGTAGATTGACTATAGAGCATCTTTGACGTCTTTGAAAGATGCATCACAGGGCCTGTAGCCGTAGAATGCTTTTTCATAGTACTTAAGAACTCTATGGGCTGAAGACATATAGAGCTTGAAAGGTTAGGGGTTGAGCTTGGTCCTGGGGAGGTCGATTGTCTTGGTCAGATTACGTTGAAGGATATCTCGCGACGGCGGGTACCTATATATTCATGGATATAACTAACTTACATGTAAGGCCTTATGTAACTTTATGTCGAGGGTTAATAGTCGGCCGTATAACATTATTTGATATGGTTCCATAGTAGCTTACCGCCCTTGATACTATATGTCTACGGCCGTCGGCCCGTCGGCCACTCTGGGTTGTTTATCTCGTCTGACCAACTTCTGGCAATTTAGTCTATCAAAATCAAAGTTTCTTGAACCTTTGCACACGGGATACCTTGTTCTAGATCGTGCATGGACTGTGGGGTCGTTTGAAATATCCGGGGAACAGTTGACCAATGCATAGGGTCTTAGCGGGAGACCGTTGTCCGTAAATATCTAGAAAGCCTCTGAACAAGGAATAGAAGCTCTTCTCTAGTAGACATGGAAGACTTGATTCTCTTAAAAGCTCTCAATAATAGCTGATCAACATATCCTAGCCTTATGATATTGAGAGTAGACCTTCCAGACCGTTATGATATGCCCTAAGAAACAATTTTAGAATAAGCAAGCTACTAGACTGACAGCGAGTATTTATCCTAAATAACAGGTCAAAGTAGGTCACCTAATTGGCATATCACATATAAACACGCCAAGAGGAGGTAGATAGTGGACCCTGACCAGAAATAATGCGATCGAGTAAAAGTATGATATCTCTCCTGTTAGACCCGACGTCCCCGGATCCATCCTCTGTTAGCATCTTGCATATAATTGGCGTTAGGAGAAAAGCTCACTGCCGAGCAACTCTTAGTCTCCTCGGGAGGTCTTATCTTGCTCCCTGCCCGGCCAATCACCGCCGAGCCACAGCCCTAACTGATAACACCCACCCACCAATGGCGAACATCACAAAGCCTACAACACACCAATTGAATGTTCAATTGACTTCAAAATGCCCCAGAATGGCTGATATACCGAGAACCTACTTTCTAGTCTCAATTCACATGTGCCGCCCCAGACGCAAAAGCGAAGGGCATTACGAGAGCCACAGCTTATCTGACAATCACATTACATCCCTATCTAAGCTCCAATCAAGGATCAGCATGTGCCCCAGATGCGAGCTCGGAGTAGTGGCAGGCTCCGATGCTACACGTCTTGCCCTATATGAAGTCGTTATCCTCCGCTGTGTGTATGAATAACACTTCCCAATCCAGAGCCTATACTCAAGCACAAAGTACCATTTGCAACTGGAACACCATTGGCTGAGTTTACCAATTGGAAGCAACATTTTATACCCTCCATCCGTTGCTGGTCCTACCTCATCCAGCTATGGCGGACTCGGTGACCTTCACAGCGCCCTTGTCCAAGGCTTTTGGATATGGAATCATCCTTGGACTGGGCTTTGCCTTTGCCTTGTTGATGATCTTCATTACTTGGGCTTTGAAACGGTAGGGCTCTATATGTCACTTGATACCGTTCGAGTATGCTAATAATACCCAATTATAGCTATCAACATGAAGTCCAGACATCAGAAATGTTCTCGACTGCCGGCCGGTCTGTTAAGTCGGGACTCGTTGCTGCTGCTGTGGTTAGTAGTTGGACATGGGCTGCTACCCTTCTCCAGTCCTCTGCAGTGGCATATAAATACGGCATTTCGGGTCCTTTCTTCTATGCATCCGGTTCGTATCCTCCATATACAGATGGAAAGAACGTGATAACTAACATCTGTTGTATATAGGTGCCACCGTCCAGATCCTTCTCTTCGCAACAATCGCAATTGAACTAAAACGCCGAGCACCAAACGCCCACACTTTCCTAGAAGTCATCCGTGCCCGCTATGGAACCATTGTCCACTGCGTATTCATCGTCTTCTGCCTAATGACCAACGTCCTCGTCACAGCAATGCTGCTCACCGGCGGATCAGCCGTGATGACCTCCCTAACCGGCGTGCCCACCGCAGCAGCCTGTTTCCTGCTCCCAATCGGCGTGGTCTTATACACTCTGTTCGGTGGTATCAAAGCCACCTTCATCACGGATTACATGCACACAGTAGTAATCCTCGTGGTAATCTTCCTATTCGCCTTCTCCGCCTACGCCACCAACGCCGAACTCGGCTCCCCATCCAAGGTATACGATGCGCTAGTCGCAGCTTCAAAGCGCCACCCAGTCGAAGGCAATGCAGAAGGCAGCTATCTAACCATGCGCTCAAAGGAGGGTGGCATTTTCTGGATCATCAACCTGATCGGAAACTTCGGCACCGTCTTCCTCGACAATGGATACTACAACAAAGCCATCGCCGCAAGCCCCGTGCACGCTTTCCCCGGCTACGTGATCGGTGGTCTCTGCTGGTTCGCCATTCCCTGGCTTTGCGCCAGCACAATGGGAATCTCCGCATTGGCACTGGAGGGAACTCAGCGCATGAGCGCTAACGATGTCACCGCCGGACTGGTTCTCCCCTTTGCAGCGGTCAAGCTCCTGGGATATAGCGGTGCTGTTGCTACGACACTGATGATCTTCATGGCGGTGACATCTGCCTTCTCGGCACAGCTGATTGCCGTTTCCTCGATCTTCACCTACGATATCTATCAGGCCTATATCGATCCCTCTGCTAAGGGTAAGAGACTCGTCTGGATCTCGCACATGTCCTGTATCGTCTACTCAATTATCATGGCTGGCTTTGCTACGGGTCTCTACTACGCCGGCATTGGCATGGGATACCTCTACCTACTCATGGGCGTGATCATCTCCTCAGCCGTCTTTCCCGGAGCAATGACCCTCCTCTGGAAGGGTCAGAACCACATCGCAGCAGCTGTCTCACCACCCCTCGGTCTGGCAGTATCCCTCATCGCCTGGCTGGTAACAGCAAAGAAGGAGTCGGGCATCCTAACCGTCGACACGACGGGCGCCAAGTAAGCATCCCAATCTCCATCACCAACTCATCATCCAACCACTGACATATCTCCCAGCTACCCAATGCTAGCAGGCAACGTCGCGGCCTTGTTGAGCCCAGTAATCTTCAGCCCAATCCTAACTTACACATTCGGCCCCCAAAACTATGACTATGAATCCATGCGCCAGATCCGCAAAGTAGACGACACAGACGTCGCCGCGGCAGCACACATCGACCTGGAACTTGTCCCCGGCGAAACAAACCAAACGCAGACCCAAAGCGAAGAAGAAGACCGCAAACTCAACCGCTCGGCACTCTACGCGCGCACGCTGACCATCTTCATGGCATTGGCATTGCTGATCCTCTGGCCGATCCCGATGTACGGGTCTTCGTACGTGTTCAGTCGGAAGTTCTTTACCGGGTGGGTTGTCGTTGGTATTCTTTGGTTGTTCTTCACCTTGTTTGGGGTTGTTGTATTCCCGCTTTATGAAGGACGTGAGAGTATTTGGAGGGTTGCGAGTATGATGGCGCTTGATGTTGTTGGGAGGAAGCCGACTGTTTATCGCGGTACTAAGACTGGTGGGACTGGGGCTGGGGAGGCTACGCCTTCTGGAGTGCAGACGCCTGATGCTGTTACGGAGAAAGGGGAGAAGGTTAAGGGAGATGAGGTGTGATTTGGTGGTGGTTGTTTTTTTGTCCTTGTCCTAGCTATTTATACCCCTTCTTGCTATCTATTCGAATTCAGATGCACATTTTTATGTCAAAATTGCTTTGTCTGCCTTTTGGCAAAATTCTCTTTCCGATAGGCTAAAAGGTGGAGAGCGAGAGAAGGAAGAATGAAGTATTTTCTATGGAGGGACAGGAAACTGAGTAGTTCCAGGAGCTAGGGCAAGCAAAAGCTTGAACCCGAAGACATGTACGGCAGCCTCCGCACTGCACGAGCTAGACCCCTTAAGTTAGCACAAGATGTAGAGTTTGAGTGAACCTCATGATTCAACTCACATCAATGGTCTTCGTTCACTTGAAACGGAGGGCCGGGCTATGTACCGTGTCCTGTGTCAAAGGCAGCGCCGAGGTCCCGAACAGCCGCTGCAGTGGACTGGATTGCATCGTTTCCATACAAATTTGGCCTCATCCCCTTCCCAGTGGTTGTATCATAGCTGTCCTCACTGTTTGCCTAGAGCCAGGATATCCGGAAGCCTAGGAGTGCCATCTGTTCGTACATGTGGCCCTGAACGGCGAGCGGAACCTGCAAGGGCCCAAAAGTTCAGTGTTGTGTACGCAATACGTCTGGAAAGGCACCAAAAACCTACATCCACACATATATTGTGCGATTTGTTACACCTAGCGCAAGACGGAATTGCAACGGTGTCGGCAAACAATCCACAACGAACGGAACTCGCCATTCAACCCGGTCACGGACCGAAAATCGGATACAAAGCATGCACCAGTGGAGCACCAAGAGGATGGGGTTCCGCAGCTGTTTTGGGTCCCAGGGCTACCAGAAGGATCGCAATTTGCTTCTGCTTGTGTGGCTTAAGAAGAAATGGATGGATTTGGCGTGAGGCCATATGTGGATTCCTCCACAGCAACCAGAAACATATCACGTCTTCGTTGGTATATATACTTTGGGAGGGGGGAAGAAGGGGAAAGGGGCCGGGAGTTGTAAGAAGAAGGGAAAGAAAAGAAAAGAAAAGGACAGAAGTCATCTTTTATAGATGCCGGGATATTTTTCATTGATGGAGAATGGCAAACTGCCGCACGGATGTTAGGCAATCGCACACGAAATAGTGATAGAGCGCATTTCGTGCCACAAAAATAAAGAAACGGCCCAGTGAATCATTTGCTTAGATGCCAGTATGGCAAATTAAACGATGAACCCAACGCCAACAGGCTAAAGCCCACGAAGTTAAGCTGAGAAATGCACCTCACTACCAGCCCCCCTACGCTCTCCCCAAATCACCTGCTTCCTCATGCTATCAAGAATCAATCACCTTTAACCTCCGCTCACTTGTATCCTAGACCGCCCTGTGCCTGAGGGGGAGGACCAGGAGGCTGCTGCCAGATTTGAGCCCCCGGAGGTGGTTGGATCCCGAACTGCCCACCTGCCGGGGGTCGAGTCTCCGGCGTGATATCCGGCCGGTCACTATTGCCAATTTTGTTAGTGGATCTGCTCAAGAGTGTTGTACTTGGCTTAGTAGTGAAGTAGAGCCTACCGTAGGTCTTGAGTGTATCGGCATGTGTAGCATTGGACCTCCTAATTCGTGTATTAGTATATGATAATGAAGATGTGCTGTACTATGAGAATGCTCACCTTGTACTTGTGCGTCGCAAGGGGGATCAAGGGCTATATTGAGAACAGTGTTAGATACCTTGAGTGGTCCTCAAGACGACGCTCAAGCCTTAACTTACAATGAAGCAGACGGTGAAAAAAGGCCTGGAATATGTATTAGTCGTGTCCTTCCCCGAGGAATAAGAGAAGATATATCCAAAACTGTGAACATACCATCGAGTAATGCAGTGCCCATTCCAGTGTTGGCCTGATTGAAAAGGTAAGTCACTCCCCATATACAGTGACGTCAGAACTTACAGTTGTAGCAGTAGGCGCGAACATGCTCATAGCCTTCAAGCTGAGACGAGAACTCTGGAGAAGGTATTAGTATGCTTAATATAACCACGGACAACTGGATCCATTGTATCAAGACAGATACCCGCCATCCGCAACAGCTCCAGGGACAGGGTCCACTCTGGTGCCTGGATCGCGGGTCTTTCCAGGACGACTTACCATGAGTTCCGAAAGTGATACAGAAAGCCATGGTGGTATCTAGGGAGAGATAAACCTGCACACAAACCCCGAAGAGATTGAACTGGGAGCTATTTGAGGAATTGCAGGTCTTGCGAAGGCAGCGGCATGGGGGTGTGGCGCTGTGGCTTGGCAAATGCACGTGACAAAATATCATGACCTGTGATTGGCTCATTTCCCTATTTGTTTACTCGAATACTTCAACTTGGGCTTATTTTACACGACCAAGGCTCTATTCTTGGTTGATTCGGCTTGGAAAGTGCGCCTGGAAGCCACAGGCGGCGATTGATTCAGCATGAAGAAGCCATGCACAAATTGATCATAGAATAAGAAATCGCTTGAAAAACCACATGTTTTCCGGGATATCACCTCCTCCAAAGTTGTTGGACGTCTGTATACGCTCATATTGGTTCACTCGCGCTCACTGGGTCTTGAAAAGGAGGATGGCGCAGTGGCCGAGGTAGAAGTAGATGAAGTGCTTCGTTTCTGTTCAACGGAATGTCAGTCTCGGACCATGTAGAATGCGGTGCGCTCGACGAACCGTGTGTCACGAAGCTCCCAAAGTTGCGTCCAACAACGCAGTGCCAGGTAGCGCCCTTGCGAGAATCAAACTGCGTATGGGGTTAGCGACGCGATCGAAGCGGGGTAGGGTAGAGTCGGACCTCTTTCTTGATGTATTGGGCGATGTCCTAGAGAATCATTAGCATCAAGTTTGTTTTCCAGACTATCTGCTGCGGGTGCATACCTTTTCCACATGGTATTTCTCCATGGCCTCGATGGCTGCGAAGTAAGTTAGCCTGATTCACCCGCGGGGCTCTCGGGGGTCAAACCAAGGGCAATGGCCTCCTGCTGCATATCCTCGGTCTAGGAAAGGTTAGACTTGATGTATGCGGTATTCACTGTATTTGTGATCCCTACCATGTCGACAGACTTAATCTGCGCTGTATAACATATTTAGCCCGAGTCACTTGAGCCACGAGGCCAAACTTACCCTCCATCTTCTCGTTCTTGTCATCTGCGGCGGTAGTCATGTTTGCGGGTTTCAGAATAGTTGGGTGTGCTTCGGGATCAAAAAAGAATGCGACAAGGGTTGGATTAAGAGTTCGATATGGGAGAACTGAACTGGAGCAAGCCGATTGCGCGGTGATAGCCCGACGACCCCAGGCAAATCGACTTTACTGCCGGGTCCGAGCTCTCACCGCCCCGTTTACCGCTTACGGCACTATACAAGGAAAAAAAAAAATTCTCGAAGTAAATTTTCAGTCTACACACTTCAAAAGGCTTGACCACCGAACACCATGGAGAGTACCAGAGTGTTCGTGAGTGGTCTTCCACCAACATGCTCCAATGACCAGCTTAAGAAGCACTTTTCAACACGCTTCCAAGTCACAGACGCTCATGTCCTGCCTAAACGTAGGATGGGCTTTGTTGGCTTTAAGAGCCATGAAGTAGCTCAGCAAGCTGTTACACACTTCAACAGAACATACATGAAGATGTCAAAGATCTCAGTAGACATCGCTCGTCCGGTATGTTCACTCTGCTCCATTGATTCAGCCACCTCATTTCGCCCGTGCAAGCTGACCAATGAAGGTGGTCTTGAGACTGACCCGTTTTATTGCAGATCGAATCAAATGCCGCTGAGGATGTTCATCCCACACGAAGACGTGATGCCACGAATGATAATGATACATCGTTGGACAAGAAACGCAAGCGGGATGGAGAAGACAAATCACAGGACCCTAAGCTACAGGAGTACCTTTCGCTGATGGGACAGTCATCCAAGACTCGTACATGGGCAAATGATGATGACATGGCCAAGCCGTCCGCGGTGACTGCTCCCGTGATTAACCAACCCATCCAGGAAAATACTCAAACGGAAGAGCTACCTTCTCACCCCAAGAAGGCCAAGACAGAAAAGCCTCCTGTAGCAGAAAGAGTTCAACAACCCGAACCCATGGTGATTGACAAGGGTGGCGAGGAAGAGAACCACGAAGAGTCAGAACAGAACAACTCTGCGGAACCTGAAGCGGAAGCTGCACCTGTATCTGATGCGGATTGGTTGCGGTCAAAGACAAGTCGTCTGTTGGGCCTTCTCGATGAGGAAGAGCAAGACGAATTCGATCAACACAAGGCTGAAGCACCTGCTGATTCTGATTCGCCGTCATCCTCGGCTGATGATAAGTCGCCGCCGGTGGGCAGCGAATCGCGCATTGAGGCCATTGAGAACATTGCGCCCAACATGACTGACGTTGACAGCGAACCCCAAGGAGCCCCGGAGGCCCCGGAAGATCCAAACCTGGATCTCATTCGGAACTCTGCTCGTTTGTTCCTCAGAAACCTTGCATACGACACAACCGAAGCGGATCTTCAGCCCTTGTTTGAACGCTTCGGAAAAATTGAAGAGGTTAGTCCTTGCTCCATTTTGTTTCTACCTTGCCCAATTCCCCAAGGCTTGCTGGCTTTTCAGCCGCTTGCCGAGTGCTCAAATGATGATTTTCCCGATAGGGACATCCGATGCAAAAGCAGATGATGTGACCTGGACAAGAGATTTTAGTAGATGCTTCTTGACTATCTGAAGAGCAACTCATCCATTTATATTTTCATTTTAGATGTTTTCAACAAGATTGGATACTAATTGGATACAGATTCATGTTGCTTTTGATACCCGCTCTACCACCAGCAAAGGTTTTGCGTACGTGCAGTATGCCGATGCCGAGGCTGCCGTCGAGGCCTACCAAGGTCTTGATGGAAAGCATTTCCAGGGTCGACTTCTACACATCTTGCCAGCTTCTGCCAAGAAGACCTACAAGATTGATGAGTACGAGCTGTCAAAGCTTCCTCTGAAGAAACAAAAGGAGATCAAGCGGAAGATGAATGCCTCGTCTTCTACATTTAGCTGGAACTCCCTGTATATGAACGTGAGTTTCGCTTCTACTACGTCCAAAGAAAAATGCTAATCCGACGCAGGCCGATGCTGTCATGTCTTCAGTGGCTGGAAGGCTAGGAGTCTCCAAATCAGATCTTCTGGATCCCACATCGTCTGATGCTGCTGTCAAGCAAGCACATGCTGAAACGCATGTCATTCAGGAAACGAAAGCTTACTTTGCCAACAATGGTGTCAACATTGATGCTTTCAAGCAGCGTGAGCGTGGGAATACGGCTATTCTAGTCAAGAACTTTTCATATGGCGTGAAGTCCGAGGAGCTAAGGAAATTGTTCGAGCCCTACGGCAAGATCATTCGCCTCCTGATGCCACCCAGCGGCACCATTGCCATCGTGGAGTTCGGACGACCCGATGAAGCCCAAAAGGCTTTCAAGGGTATGGCTTATCGCAAGTTGGGTGATTCCATCTTGTTCCTTGAGAAAGCGCCCAAGGACCTGTTCGATTCGTCAGTGGCACCGCGCCCAGTTGCTCCCGAGATGCGGGGCAAGGACCAGGGATTTTCAACTGCCGACACATTTGCTGCAGAGGCCGACGAGAGCGTAGAAACTACGACACTCTTCGTAAAGAACCTCAACTTCACAACCAGCAACGAGACGTTCTTGGAAGTCTTCCGGCCGCTGGACGGCTTTGTTACTGGACGCATCAAGACCAAGCCCGATTCCAAGCGACCGGGACAGACTCTGAGCATGGGTTTCGGTTTCGCGGAATTCAAGACCAAGGCTCAAGCCCAAGCAGCTCTTGCAGCTATGAACGGATACAAGTTGGACCAGCACGAGCTTGTCATCCGGGCCTCTCACAAGGGCAAGGACGCTGCCGAGGAACGGAGACGCGAAGACACCGCGAAGAAGATTGCCGCACGCCGCACCAAGATCATAATCAAGAACTTGCCGTTCCAGGCCACAAAGAAGGAAATCCGATCCCTGTTCGGGGCCTACGGACAACTTCGGTCAGTGCGTGTTCCTCAAAAGTTCGATCGGTCGGCTCGTGGTTTCGGTTTTGCAGACTTTGTAAGCGCTCGCGAAGCGGAAAATGCCATGGACGCGTTGAAAAACACGCATCTCCTGGGGAGAAGATTGGTTCTGGAATTCGCGAACGAGGAGGCTGTCGATCCCGAGGAGGAACTGGCGCGCTTAGAGAAGAAGGTAGGGGAACAGGTGGACAGGGTCAAGCTCCAACAGCTTACTGCTGGTGCTGGCCGCAAGAAATTCACTGTAGGAGGGCAGGAGGAAGAGGCATGAAGCTCTCCTTTCTCCCTTGGCTAAGGGCGCCATGGGATTGGCTGCTTGACGCCCCTTGCAGATTGATGTCCAATGTACGATTACTTGCATACTACTACACGTAGGAAAAAAAGATACCCCAAACACGTTCCTGTCAATTGTTCACTGCAGTCTCCCGTCCTCGTGCGTTCAAGGCGTATTTTTAGTGTATAACGTTAACCCTACTTTTTCCCTTTCCCTGTGCCAACACTTTCCATCCCCACACTTCCAACTAAACTTCAGGTTGGATTGCAGGGTCATCTCAAGCTAGTCTAGCTTAATTTACAGATGGTACGCAGGACCGTCGTTAACAGAGATCATCCAAGCCTTCATTCCTTGGGTGGTACCTGATGGTAGTAGAGCATTCCTCGTCCCGCGCCTTCAGACGACGTCGTTGGACCACCAACATTCCAACACCGCCATGATTGCCACTGATTGTTGACAATTGTTGTTGACACTGGTCCGAGCAACTGATCTTCATGGTCATTTCGTGCTGCACAAAATCTCCGAACCGCTCATCACTGGGTCGTGCTGCTGAGCATCCCTTGCTTCCCCGGTCGACTTCCTTCATATCGAGCCCTGTCTTGGCTCCTGATTTGCTGCAGCAAGGACGGCTCGCCGTGGTCCTTTGTTCTTCGGTGCCTGGACACGAGCCAGGACCACGACCTGCCTAGGAGCATAGGCGTTCGAGGGACGTAGAGACCAGGCGGAACAATGTTGCTACTGGGACTACACAGTAACCCCCTCCAAAGGGGAGATATGGTTCCCTATAAACACCAACTTGCTCGCTCTCACATTCTCTTTCCCAGGTTCTTACATTCTCTTCCAGACTTGCGTTCTTGGGTCACTGTTTTGTGACTGAGCTGCGTTCTTTGCCAGGCAGTAAGCATTTGACGGTGCCTCTCAATCCCCTCCTCGTTGGAATCTGTCATTCTTTTCGAGAAGCCCGTCCTTGGTCCCCTCCCATGGCTACTGACTGGCAATCCGAGTGCCTCGTGCCTCAGAACCAGCCGTCCCTGGATCCTGTAAGCGCTCATTCAGAACGTGCTCTCCAGAATACCTCTGGGAATGTCCAGTCTTACTCGGACCATTTGGCACACGATGTTGCTGGCCGTGATGACCATCTTCAACAGCTTGCATACAAGTATCCCCACGCTGCTCCACCACAACCCTTGTCAGGACATAGCTTGCATCAGCATCAGCAGCATGTAGCTGCTCGCTTGCATCAGCGCAAGCTTCGTCGGCTTCAATCCGTCGGGGCTAATTCACAATCTCGGCGTGCGAGGAGCAGCTACCTCAAGTCCCAGAAGTATCTCGAGTATCGGGCACGTCCTCGCCGGGATACTGGCAAGGATGGGGAGCCAGTGTGGTCTGATGAGCTAGAGGATGCTTTCCAGCAGGGTAAGTCAAAGCAAAGGCTATTCTACAGACATCAAGCCTAACGATTTGATATAGCCCTCGAAGCAAACCCTCCCATGGGCCGGAGAAAGTGGTCGGAACGGGGCAAGTCCTATGGAAGAAACGAACTCATTGCCGAGTACATCTTCAAGTTGACTGGAAAGCGGAGGACTCGCAAGCAGGTCTCTAGTCACCTGCAGGTTCTGGACTCTTTCCTTAAGGGAGATCCCGATTGTGAGTGATCCAAAAATTAATTGTCATCACCTTTACTGATATCATTTCGCAGGGGAACGACTTGTACGCGAGGCATCAACGGAACGATCATCGAGTGTGCACGGCTCAGCGCCTGCTCCAAAGTGGAGGGCCTCGATGGAACACCCTTCGGCATCCAGCCACTATGCAAGCCACACTCATTCCGCCTACCATGACCACATGAGATCTATGCAGCCTTACGCTGGTGATCTCCCTCCGCCACACTACACTCTGGGCTCCAGCATGCAGGAATCACCTTCCAGCTCCATCCATGGCTTCAGCTTCGATATGTGGGTCAGCGCTCCTCAACAGGCCAACCGCATTGACAAGGCGTTGCATGCATACACTCGTCTCCAAGGAGATCTTCACCAACCTGTGGCCCCTCCCATGCCCCTTGAGCATGTCAACGGCTGGCGGTCGTCTTTCCCCCAGCTGGCCACCATGGTGGATGATATCAATAACCCTATCGACTGCGATATCATCCTATTAGAAGTGAATCTCCAACTCATGACTGATTTCCCCCCTGCGGGATCTCGTCTTGGTATCCAGCTTGACCTTGACTACGGCCACCCCACCGCGGGTGATGTCTCGGGAGTCGACCAGATGGAAAACTGGACATGCAGTACGCATATGTACAATGATGGCCAGAAGATCCTGGAGACTTACCATGAGCTGCAAAAGACCCATCCTACCAAGGTCAAGCCTCTTTTTGAATCATCTTGGTGGGCCAAGCTTTTCACCGAGTTGACCCAAGACAAGCGCATGGCTGAAGACTCAGGATCACCTCAAGTCGCCCAAGACGCTGATGCCCGTACCCGTCGGTACTTCCGCTCCCTGTCTGCAGTACAGGAGCTTCGAGCTACCTCTCCCAGTGCTCGCAGACTTTCCAACCAATACCAAAGCCACCAGGGTGACGAGAGCAAGCGCATGGCCATCTTGGCCTGGAAGTTCCGCCAAACCCGGCCAGGTGAAGTGGGCACTACCACTTGGAGACGACTCATCCCTGCCCCGGACCGCACTACTACCAACAGCCCAAGACCAGCGACTGGAGTTGACCTCCCTCCTCTCTCGTTGGACTCCATTCTTCTCAACAAGCCCTCTCACCAAAATGTCTACCAGGCTCCTCAGCCCCAGGACCTCATCCATCACCAGGGCCAGACTCAAACTCAATGGCCCATGTATCCCTCATCTCACGACAACGTGGCTAATCTATTTAATTCGTCGGGCAATCTCGACTTTATGACATCCATCACCAAGCCCGAAGACAGCCTCAACGACAAAACAGCCGTCACCTCCGTGCTAGATTCCTTTTCAACAAGCCTTGCACCGGAGACAGCCCCATCAACAAGCCTGCACTCTTCCAGCGGGGCACCAGTCATGCTAAACGTGCACGACCTCCCCCTCTCCCATCCAAGCATGGGCTACACAATGGGCCACGACGCCTCCCACTACGTGCCATCACAACAGCACAGCGTGAACGTGCACGACAGCAACAGCGTGCTCAACGGCTTCTTCGGATCCAACCCACAGTCCCTCGACGACCTGAGCCACGGCCAGGCGCCGTGGGGCACGCACTCCGCCTCTATTCCCGGCGACGTCGGCACTGGCAGCTATCACCATCTCCCCTTCCAGCCAGAGCACCACGCGTCAGTCTCCCGGGAGCCGCAGCAATCTCATCACTTTGACCAGCTTCTGCCGTCTGAAGACTTGATGGATAAGTTCGTCGGGCGCATGTCCAATGGTCCCAACATGCATGGGGCAGGCCCCGATCATGCGAATGGCTATGGTGATAATGCTACAGTGGATACGGTATAATGAAACCTTTTACAAAATATTTAGTGGTAATGATAATCATTCTGGCAGCGGTCTGTGATCCTATCTCTGTGACTTTATATCTTGTCTGCTTTTTGTGGTCTTGTTTGTGGCGAAGCACTGGAGTAGGGGGAGTTGGGAGTTGGGAGTTGAAAGGATTTGACCAATATATTTATTTCGGACTATTTCCCTAGTATTCTTCCTCTGGCATAATTGTATGTTTGCCGGCTAAAGTGAGGCGCCGTGTTTAGCCGCGATACCAGTGGGGCCTGGCAAAGAGGCTATTGGGACTATATTCGGCCATTTAGCCTGGACTTGTACATTTTACTGAATTGTGGCTTAAATTAAATATAGTAGCCTGTCCCCCGCGGACTCTTCTTTCCAAAATATACCCCTCAAGTCAGTCACAATTCCATTTCTTTGCACGGACTCGCCACTAATACGAGGTTAGAATCTACACATTCACAATGGTTGCCCCTACCGTCAAGCTGAACAACGGCTACGAGATGCCCCTCGTGGGCTTCGGTCTCTGGAAAGTCAACAATGACACCTGCGCCGACCAAGTCTACAACGCCATCAAGGCCGGCTACCGTCTCTTCGACGGCGCCTGCGGTACAACCCCCAAGCCTAAACCACGCAGCGAAAGAAGAAAAAGTAACTAACAACAGCTCCAGACTACGGCAACGAAGTCGAATGCGGACAGGGCGTAGCCCGCGCCATCAAAGATGGCCTCGTCAAGCGTGAAGAACTCTTCATCGTCTCCAAACTCTGGAACAGCTTCCACGAAGGCGACAAAGTCGAGCCAATCTGCCGCAAGCAACTGGCCGACTGGGGCGTCGACTACTTCGACCTGTACATCGTGCACTTCCCAATCGCACTGAAGTACCTGGACCCCAGCGTGCGCTACCCGCCCAGCTGGACAACAGCCGATGGCAAGGTCGAGCTGGCCAACGCGCCCATCCACGAGACGTGGGCGGCGATGGAGTCGCTGGTCGACAAGAAGCTCGCCCGCAGCATTGGCGTGAGCAACTTCAGCGCGCAGCTGCTGATGGATCTGCTGCGCTATGCGCGTGTTCGGCCTGCGACCCTGCAGATCGAGCACCACCCTTACCTGACGCAGACTCGGTTGGTGGATTACGCGCAGGGTGAGGGTCTTGCTGTTACTGCTTATTCTTCGTTTGGGCCGTTGAGTTTCCTTGAGTTGAATCTTAAGCATGCGCAGGATACGCCGTTGCTGTTTGAGCATGCTACTATCAAGGGCATTTCCGAGAAGCATGGTCGGACTCCGGCTCAGGTGTTGTTGCGTTGGGCTACGCAGCGCAATATTGCTGTTATTCCTAAGAGTAATGATCCTACTCGTCTTGCGCAGAACTTGCAGGTTACCGACTTTGATCTTGAGGGTGCTGAGCTTGAGGCTATTAGTGCTCTTGACAAGGGTCTTCGGTTCAACGACCCCGTGGCTGTAAGTTTGTATTCTGGTTATCATTTGTGTTCTTTACTGACTGGCTTTCTAGTATGGTCTCAACATTCCCATTTTCTAAGCCTTGGCTGTTTAGGGGCGGAGTATATCCCGTGTCCAAAGGAAGGACGGGGATTACGATTTTGATGGCATAAATGAATAAAAATAGTTTAGAGCTTCTTTCATCTTCCATCTGTAATAAACGTAGAATCAATCCATGAAATGTCCGATCTATACCGTTGAGCGCCAAGACTTGCCGATCTCCGGTCATTTTTCTCCAACCTCCGCTCTCTCCAACATCCAATCCTCAAATCTCCAACACAATGCCCTCTTCAGCTTCAGCCGCGGCGCGGTTAGCATCGCAAGTACACATAACAACCTGGCCCACGCCAAGGAATATAGCAGAAAGCAAATTAGTCCTCAAGGCCCTCCAGAAGCACGGCGAAGTCGTGTCATACCGAAACCTCAAGGTACACTCCAATGCAAATCCCAGACAGCGCAAACCACCGAGCCCAAACTAACCCTCAGGCTTATACAGTACGATACAACAAATGACTCCCCAAACCGCCACCGACCAATGCTAGCAATCTTCGAAAACGCCGACGCAGCACAGCGCGCAATCGACTCATCGCCCGTAACAATCCCACTACCACCGGGCTCAGCCCCAGTCCCGCACTCAAATAAAAACGTCATACTCAAAACCGGCTCAAAAATCTCTCCAGACGACCCCCCCTCAATAATAATCGAAATTCAATCTTCGCGCCACAACCACCCGTCCAATATCAGTCGCAACCCCTTCTACACAACATACAATACGCACAAGACGAGTCCGATGTACAAGGATTTGGTCAGAGAAGGGATTCCCGTGAAGGAGTTGGCGGATTGTTTGCCGAGTAAGAAGTATCATATAGGCAATGGGGTTAAGGAGAATATTCAGGAGGAGAATCGGTGGATGGGAGCGATGAGTTTGATGGATCTTTGGAAGGAGGGTTTGAAGGAACAAGAGGACCAGAGGGCTTCTGGGGATTCGACTGAGAAGAGGAAGGAGTATGAGGAATATGGGGAGTTTCAATGAGGCGTTTCTTTGCTTGGCTATTGAGCAATAGATATGGACTCTGCGAGTCCTGGGATGATACATTCTTCTCTCCCCTCCTCGCTTTTTCTAGTCTGTTGAGACTGAAACAGATTCACGGGGACTCAATCCAGGGCGGATTGCAGTGAGCTATATGGCTACATGCGCAAGATGCCAGTGCCTTCATTTCTATCGCCTATCATATCTGCCACCAACGCTCAGTTGCCACACAACGTCCATCTTCTCTTGGCCGCAGGAGCAGATCCAAACGGCGTGAGTCGTCTCGGAATAGCAGACTGTTCAGTCCGGTATATTCGTGGCCGCCATTTCCAAGACGATATCACCAGCTTCGCGGCATGTAAGCCCCGAGTATTCGTCTTAGCAAATGCAGAGAAGCCTAAGCAAACACCCATACATGGAAGCTCTTGACACCTCTTTGCAACATATACTACATACGCCCTTTAAGAATTCGTTCTAAGATTCATTTCTCATTTCAAGATGTGATCCACTCGCTGGATCATGAACGGAGGATATCAGAACCGTTCGTCAAGGTCAAGAAGACAAGACAAGACAGGTCAAGAATATAACAAGAAGTCAATACATCACGAGGATATAAAACTCAGACCTTGACAAAAGCTACAAAATCTTGAGTTAGCAAAACACCCCAGCCAAAAGAATAAAGAAAAAGACCAACTTACTAGCATCAATCTGCTTTATCTGAGGCAACGCCAAGCGCACCTTATTCCGATAAACAGCCGGCCCCTTCAGTTGCAACGGATTTCCCTCAAAGTAAACAGTCTCAAGATTCTCCTTATCCTTTAGCTCACGCTCGACCTCCTCAAAGCTAGCAAGCTGGTTATTGGAGCCCCATAGCTCCTCGAGGTTCTTTAGCGTGGAGAGGTGTTCCAAGTGCGAGACTTGGTTGTTGGAGAAGTCCAGGACGCGCAGGTTCTCGTTTTGTTCCAGGCCTGATAGGTCGGTTATGGCGTTGTGGGAGAGGTATAGCTCTTCGAGGTTCTTGAGGGAGGAGAGGCCAGTGATTTTTGTGAGGCGGTTGGATTGGATGGAGATGATTTTGAGGTTGGAAAGGGACTCTAGGTTCTGAGGGGTGGTCAGTATATAGTTCTTGTTCTTGTCTTGTTCTTGGGGGTGTCGTATTTAGTACGAGAGATTCAACGACATACCTTCATCTCGACAATCTTATTCTTTCCAACCCAGAGTTGTGTCAGAGCCGTCAAAGTTTCCAAGTTCTCAAGTTCCTAAACGCAAGACAAGTCAGTATTCCCCATATCATCTTGCCTGAATCATAGAAAGAGTACAAGTACTTACTCGAATCTTATTCCCACCCAACTCCAAATTCGTAATCCTAGTTAAACCCTCCAAACCCTCAATCCTCGCAATCTTATTCTGCACAAAGAAAATCTCCGTCAATTTTTTGAGATGCGAGATATTCTTAATATGCTTGATCTTATTAAAGCTCAAATCCAAGCTCGTCAGATCATGAAACTCGTCCAGACCCTTGAGATGCGAAATGAGGTTATCGTAGAGGTCGAGTTCGGTCAAGCTGGCGGCGACGTTGGACGGAAATTCGATGCGTGTTATTTGGTTTTGGCGCATGCATAGTCTCTATAGAAAGTCCCATTTATTAGCCCACCGGCTCAAATCTTGAATCTCCTTGGTATGGCACGCGCCCGTCGTGCGCCGGGCGAGGATAGCGCCACAGGTTCATTTCGCTGTCTGGGACGAAGTCCCGCGGTCGATAAGGGTGCGTTACCTGAAGTTTAGGGAAACGTTCCAGTTTTAGTGCGGGGATTGACTGGATTTTGCAGTGAACGAGGTCGATATCCTGCGGCGGAATGCGATTAGCAATCAGGTCGTGGTCTTGGTCTTGTGCAGTCGAGCAGCAGGACAGGAACAGCTCGGTTCAATGCGGTACTAACCTCCGAGTTCGGGTCTTCGTCGGCCAAGAGATCTGGGAAGCTGTTAATCCATCGGTTCGCCAGCGATCGTGGTTGCGCGCCGAGCGAGCAATTTTTCGGGGAACGATACCTTCATCAGCCTGGATCTCGTCCACTGGAGGTGCTTCGGGATCCGAGTAATCAGAGTCCTCCAGGGCCTCAGGATTCGTGATAACAGCCTTGGGTTCGACCCTCATTTTTCCGTCCCAGCCTTCTTTATTCTTCATGGTGGAAGTGGGATGTTCGCAGTTGGGCGGTCGGAGTGCGGGGAGCTTTTTGCTTCGGGGAGATCGTCGCAACTGCGAACTGAAGAAAGTTGGAAGTGAAGTGACTAAGATGACTTATCACGGTTACTGGGGTTCAGGAACTGAAACCTTTTTGACTACATCATCGCTCAATGCGGCAGTGCTCAATGCGGGATGGTCCGAGATAAAATTCATTTCTACTCTAACACAATTTGCTCTACTCTTCCGACTACATCTATGTACGTCGGGACATGTACACAAAACTCAAACGGCAGAGTAAAGGGGTTATTAGACACTGCTGACTAGGGGGATGGCAGGAGACTCAACACGGAATGCACGCTCGTGTATTGAGCTGAGATCAAGCCAATAGGGCTGTGTAGCGAGACAGAAATGGGAAGAAAAAGAAGGGGAACATAGGGGGGATACAGCGAGGACATGAGAACCAAGAGACGCCTGCGGAATGCATGAAAAGCGGACTTGTTGGAAGGGGATACAAAGACAAGGAAAGATCAGGGCATGAATGAGGTGGGATAGGCACAAGGAAAGAACAATGGGGAATGAAGCTCGCTCGGAGCGTGGTCAGATAAAACAAATCGCAATGCAAATGGTCGATGGTCAGGTCCATGTGGCTACCCAACGACAGCAGATGCAGACGAGCCGTGACCCAGGAGGATACCAGTTCCATCGGGGATGGCCATCGTCGAGAGGGGAATCAAATCGGCAGTAGGAGAACAGGGTGACTACCCGTCAATGGCAGTGGAGGGGAATGCAAAAGGAAGGGCTTTTCTCGCGCAGAAAAGAAAACAACTCGCTCAAAATGGGAATCTCAGGCGTAAGAAAGATCCGAGGAATTTACAAGGTACAGTCCAGGACCATGCTGACATCTTGGACTTGCGTCCCGGCAAGGTCCTCGAGGACCGGGATAAGGTCAAGCAACTCGTTGTCGTGAGCGTCAGAGAACCAGCTACTGATGGGAATCGCGTGCTCAGGATGGAAGATGTAGGAGGTGGGGGAGTTGTCAATGATGATCGTCTCCTTCAAGTCACGACCGACTTGTGAAAGATCCTGATGGTTGTTAGATGTGGTCAGTCTTGAGGGGGGAAGGAACTCACCTTGACATAATTTCCTTGGTGGTTGTAGCAACTCTCTCGGAATAGGCGGTGGTGAACCACGTTGTGAATATCCAGTTGGTCCAGCAAAGGATCACCATACTATACATTGTTATTATGGGCTTCAAGACAGGAGATGATGGTCTTACCTTTGAAACTGAGGCCGTGAAGACCACTACTTCGTACAGCTCGCCAACACGCTTCATAAATTGATCCACGCCTGGCCGCTTGATGACATAGATGTTGTGGTATTGTCCTTCAATTTCCACAGGAATAGTGAAGTCGGCACGCTCGAGAACCTGGTAGTTGGGTTAGCGGAAGTACCCTGGAATGTCAAATACGCGGATGCTTACCTTGAAGCTACTATGAACAAGCGTTTCATCTAGATCCAGAACAAGACACTTTCGGCCGCTGAGGTGAGGTAGAGGCGCAGGGAGCAACGGACGTATCCCATCTTCTGAGACAGCCCGAGCAGGAGGAGCAGGAACTGGCGGGGGAGGAGGCAGCACCATCGGGGCTTGTGTCACTATGTCCGCTTGGTTGACGGGCTCTGGTTGATCATCGTCGACGAGAGATTTCGTGGGGGCGGTTGAAGGAGCAGGCTCCTCAATGGATTTTGTTTGCGTCTCCAGATCCTGAGTGGACTCTTCCGGCTTACTTTCATCTACTGATCCATTTGCACCTGCAGACTCAACAGGTGCAGACACTTCAGGTTCGCTGTTCTGGCCAGAAGCCTCAGATTGGACAGCCGCAGAAGGACCCTCGCTCTGCGCGCCAGTCGCGTTCGCATGGACGTTGCGCTCTTCTTCGCCCGGCTGGTCCGCGCTGACTGTCGAGTGCGCCTTCTCGTCGAAATATGGCTCCCTTGATTCTGCAGTGCTGGAGTCACCGGTGTGAGCGTCCGCCTTGTCTGGGGTGGGAAGCCGGTTCGAGGCCGGTTGCTGCCTGTTCGTTTTCTTTGGAGGCACAGTCGTGTCGTCGGTATCAACATCCGCCGAAGAGCAGCAGCCCAGGAACGCCAGAAGCTTGGATGGGCTCTTCTTGGGCTGGAGCTTTGGAGTGCTTTCGGGCGCAGCGGCCCCTTTGCTTTCCTCTCCGTTCGCCACGTCCTGAGTCCGGCGTGACCGACGACTGCTTGCCCGGCTTGGATCTCTCTTCGCCCGCAGAATGCTCACTTTTGAGCTTCTGCGAGTAGGCTCATCCTGCGCTTCTTCGGTCTTCTCCGGGGGAATTTGTTTATTGGTTTTCGAGGATCGTCGCGAGGGGATCGGGATCGACAAAAGACGTCTCTTGGGTGTCTCTGCGGCCTCGACAGCCGGAGCACTGGAAGTTGCAGCGGACGGGGCTGCGTCAGAGGGTGCGACGGCAGTTGCGTCCTGCGTCTCGGTCGCATCGGTGGTCCGAGCCTGCTCCGAGAACTCAGGGTCTATGGGGCGAAAAGTGTCAGTCATTATTACCCTCTAAACATCTAATGAATCGCATGCGCAAATCACTTACTGGCTGGGCCGGGATTGTCAGTGGCCATGGTTGCTGTGTCAGTGGACTCCGGAGCTGAGGGTGAGAAATCTCGCCCCGTGCTCTCTCCACGCATTGAGGATGGCTGTGTCAGGGTTACCGACACAAATGAGCAAAAAGCAGAGTCAAAGTGACGAGCAATTCAAAAGGCCTGAAGCAATGCCGGAACCCTCACAAAGGTAGAGCGCGGCTATGGGGGTTGTTAACACGCCTGGATAAGCAAGCGCCCTGGGGAAAGAAGTGGCACCGCCTTTGGCCGTAAGCCAACACCACTATGTTGCAATAAGCAGGCAAAAAGCAGGGGGAAGCAAGATGCAGGCAGTCAATAGGGATAGAAGAGGAGAGAGGAGTCGGGGATGTCACGTGTACGGTGTGAGAAACGGGGGAAAGTGACTCGAGTCTTGTTAATTCCTTTTTTTGACGCTAACTGGCCCTTTTCACACGCTACTCAAGCCCTCAGCGGCTACGCAGGTTTAGGGTCTGGACCAAATCAAATACGATCGGATAATTTCCATGCCCCTTTTTCTTCTATGGAGCTATGGCCTTTGGTCTGTTTCTACTCGGAATTTACCCGTGCAAGACAGTACAAAGTGTGTTATAGTTGGTTCACTGATTGTTGGCTGTTGGCTGTTGGCTGTTGGCTGTTACTGTTACTGTTATTGTTGCCATTGTTCCATCTAGGCAATAGGCGATACTACCTATACTTTGTTATGATAATTACTCCCTGTTTCCTAGTTGTGACAACGAGTCATACCATTGTAACATCACATCTAAGGATATCCCCACGTGAGGTGCTAGTTTGCGCATGGTCCCTTCATCTATATTTAACAAGTTGCATAAGTTGCCTGCTTCCCTCTTGAACAGGGCTGGGTGTACAGTCAGCTTCCCCACGTGAGGTTCTCCGCATCCGAGGTTCACATGCAATGATGTATGCCCCCAACTTCACATTCCCCATTGTTTGCATTCCCTTTCACATCTTCATGGCCGCCAGTCCAGTCTAGGGAGTATCGCTCAACTCGCGAGGTCACTTCCTGGGGTGAATATGGCCGTCCAGTCAACACTTCGGCGTCCAGAAGATCCCCTTCTGGCGCTGTATCAACATTACTCCGATTTAGTACGCTCCAAGCTCCGCCGCACATCCCAGACAACGCGCCTCATTGCTACAATAGCCCTGCTGCTCTCGATCATCAGCTCAGGGTATGGAGGCTACAAATGGCTGCGAGGGCGAGCAAAGGAACGAGCTCAGGGTCGCCGGCTTCTGCGCCGGAACTCGGGTATCCGCGGTAAAGATGGCTCCCGTACGATCTATGTGCCATACAAGGGCACCATGACCTCCAAGGTCTTGATTCATCCCACTAAACCAACCACATTCGACGCCCACCGACGTCTATTCCTCAATCCCCCGGCATCTGCCCGTAGCAAGGATGACGGTTCGACGAGTCAGATACCCCCGCCGACAACGAAACCAGGGTTGAACCTGGCATTCCTGCATCAGTTTTTGAGTCTTGGGAGTATCATGGTACCAAGATGGGGAAGCAAAGAAACCGGGCTGCTGATGAGTCATGGGCTATTTCTTCTGATGCGAACATATCTCTCCTTGTTGATTGCACGGCTCGATGGTGAGATTGTGAGAGACCTTGTCGCCGGCAAGGGGAAAGCTTTCCTTTGGGGTATCGTTAAATGGTGTGGAATTGGAACACTTGCTTCATACACAAACGCCATGATCAAGTTCCTCCAGTCAAAGGTGTCCATCGCCTTCCGCACTCGACTGACAAGGTATATCCACGACCTGTACCTAACTGACAATAACAACTACTACAAATTGATGAACCTGGACGGTGGGATCGGTCAAGGTCCCGATCAATTCATCACACAAGATCTCACACTGTTCTGCTCAGCTGCCGCTTCATTGTACTCCTCAATGGGCAAGCCCTTGGTGGATCTCTTTGTATTCAACTACCAACTGTACCGCTCACTGGGCCCTTTGGCCTTGAGCGGTATTCTGGCTGGATACTTCAGCACAGCCGTGGTACTCCGGAAGCTATCACCGCCTTTTGGAAAGCTCAAGGCAGTAGAGGGCAAGAAGGAAGGTGACTTCCGTGGCCTGCACTCCAGACTTCTAGCAAATGCTGAGGAAATTTCGTTCTATGGGGGAGCTGATATTGAGCGTGTCTTCTTGGTCAGAAGCTTCAAGGACTTGCAGCGATGGATGGAGGGAATTTACAGTCTCAAGATTCGCTACAACATGCTGGAAGACATGATCCTCAAGTACTCATGGTCTGCGTTTGGTTACCTGGTGACTTCCTTACCCGTTTTCCTCCCGGCCTGGGGTGGTACTGGAGGTGCAACGGAGCTAGCCGATGCACCGGAAGGCGTCGGCCGCGAGCGTGGCCGCATGAAGGACTTCATCACCAACAAGCGTCTTATGCTTTCCCTGGCCGACGCCGGAGGCCGCATGATGTACAGTATCAAGGACATCTCAGAGCTGGCCGGCTACACATCCCGTGTCTACGGCCTCATCGCCACCCTACACAGAGTCCACGCCGACGCTTACTACACACCACGCGGCTCGCACCCTGAACTATATTCCCTTGCCGATTCACAAGGCACAACCCACAACGGCTTCGATGGGGTCCGCCTAGAGCAGGTCCCAATCGTCGCACCCTCCCTCTACCCAATGGGCGGCGATGAACTAATCGAGTCCCTCTCCTTCATCGTCCACTCAGGCGACCACCTCCTAATCTCCGGCCCGAACGGCGTCGGTAAATCCGCTATCCCACGCATCGTAGCAGGCCTATGGCCCGTGTACCGCGGGCTAGTCAGCCGCCCCCGAGGGTTCGGCCTAGACGGCATAATGTTCCTCCCTCAACGACCATACCTCAGCGTCGGCACACTACGCGACCAAGTAATCTACCCGCACACCGAGATCGACATGCGCGAAGCAGGCGAGTCGGACGCAGCACTACAGAAGATCCTCGACGACGCCCATCTGGGCTACCTACCACAACGCGAAGGCGGCTGGGATGCGCGCAAAGAATGGAAAGACGTGCTCAGCGGCGGAGAAAAGCAGCGCATGGGCATGGCCCGGCTCTTTTACCACGAGCCACGATATGCATTCATGGATGAGGGTACGTCAGCCGTTTCCTCTGATGTCGAGGGCTTGCTATACGAGCGAGCGAAGGAGCGCGGTATTACACTGATCACCATCTCGACGCGGGCGTCGTTGAAGAAGTATCATACTTACAACTTAACTCTTGGGCTCGGTGGTGAAGGGGAGGCCTGGGAGTTTGAGAGGATTGGGACGGAGAAGGAGAAGTTGGGTGTTGAGAAAGAATTGCAGGAGCTTCGGAAGCGTTTGGATAAGGTTGATGAGTGGAAGCAGCGTCGTGATGATATCAATAATGAGCTTCAGAAGGTTTGGTCTAGCGGTGGCGAAGGCGAAATTGCTGCTCCTCCTTATCAGGAAGAAGAACATTCTGGTTATGAGGAGGTTGTTGAGGGGACTGCCAATTGAGTGTACATCTACACCGTGAGCATAGATAACGAAACTTTCTACATAATGCTGGATAGCACGGGATTTTCTACCTTGGGTTTTGTGCTGCAATGCATGATATTGACCTAGATAGATTTGCATTTATAGAGAAGCTGCAAATACTAAATACGAGTGCACACCGCCTGATGCATACCTCGACGCCGCCCTCAAATGCCGGCAATTAACTTATCGATAAGCCTCGCGTTTTCTGTCCGATTAGTCCCTCTTTTTGTCTCTTGTTTACCCTGGGCCTTGCTGCTTCAGACTTGCATCATGAAGGGCTCTGACAGTGATGAAGATGACTCCAATGTGGTTGTCATTTCCATGGGCGACTTCCAAAGCGATGGGGACGTCAATACTTGGCCCGCTTTCCCGTACAAGCCACGCGACGATTCTCGCTGGAGACAGCTGCTCGCAGAGAATTGGCTCAAGTCTCAGGGTAGCTATGTGGAAGGTAAGCCTATCCCAGCGTTTTGTCTTCCCTAACGCGGTCTGTGATATGAGCACCTAGACCAGATGCATTCGTGCAACGCGCTTCTGTCGCTTTACCGAGCTGGACTGACAAACGACATGCACAGGCGACGAATACACTATCTCAGAGTTACCTGAAGGCTATTGCCTCTTTGACAGACCGCGCGGCACCAATCCCTTGATCGTGAGTCCGCTTGCTTGCACCTCCATGCATCCGCTAGCTAACGATTTCACGTCCAGCGTGACCCTTTCCTCTACGGACATCCCAGCGGACAGTACTTCCAGTCCCAGGCGACCTTCTTCACTCACTTCCTTGCCATGGCTCAGGGCAAGCTGAGTGAGTGCGAGTGCAAACCCTGCAGTAAGATGGGAGGTGCCAAACCGACTACAGTTCGACCGGGTGGGTGTTTATGCTCTGATATCCATGGCTCGCACACTGATCATTCACTAAACCATCGAAGTAGTTCGCGGCCCTGGTCGGCCCAATGATGACAAGAACCCTGATTACTGGCGGGAGTACATACTCAAGTTGAAGGCCAAGGGTACCATCGATGAACCCAATAAGCAACCTACCAACTTTGACTGGGCTCTGTCCGACGCATTGCTATCTGACTATTTCAACAAGCTTGTTCTTGACCCATCCTTCGTCCCTCGCTGTGGCGAGCTCGTACTTTGTGTTTGGGACATGGAGGATAACTCAAGCCTGCTGCGCAATCCTGAGAATGGCCACATTGAAATCCGCGACAGTTACGGCCGCTGGCATGTGCCTAACTGGCGTGCCGGTGTGGTGACTCAAGCTCCTGAGACCGAAGTTCACATGCTGGAGATTGCTGAGAACTCCTACACCACCGAGGAACTGAGTGACCACGGATTTCGCGTGGAGCTCCTCCCAGATCCCGTTGGCCTAGACAAGTCATATTCAGTTCAATCCAGATACCTTCCACTTCGATGTGTTAAGCCATTTAACACCTGGCAGCTCTATCTGGATGGTCAATCCCGCGATGAGCTACATCCTTCAATTGAAAATGCCCTGACCGTCATGTCCTCATGGAGCGTGGTGCACAAGGTTCATGTCAAGGGCACCTGGCCCAACATGAAAATCAGCTGCAAGGGAATCTGGATTGGTGCCGAGCTAATCGCTGTACACGATACCGTTCGCCTCAAGCCTCGAGGCTACAGCTTTGACGATACGCTGGATGGCAAGGCCGCTCAAATCAACGATGTTATGGTCATTGACAAGATCAGCCTCGTTCTTAGTGACTGCATCGAAGATCGAACCTCTCCCAATCTTGCCAAGAAGTACTCCGTGCTCATCACCGGCCAAATTTACACCACCAACCCAAACCGAGGCAAGAACGGCGAGCCCTTCAGTCAATTTCCTCTCAAACCAATGACCAACGAAGAAGCAACCGCAACCTTCCGCCAAGTCGGCATGTCCTCCTATGGCCCCTGGTATCACGTCGCCATCGGAAAGGACAAGTCCGCCAGCATCAGCCAGCACATGATCCTCGGCCGCTGCTACGAGCCACTCGCAGCCGACCTGATGTTCAACAGACGCGAATTCGGATACGACCTCGGCGGCGTCATGCACGGCCGCAACTTCTCCGAGAGCGTCGACACACGCATGCCAAAAGGCAACACCTGGTTCTGGGGCGATAGCCGCATTGAAACACTGGGCATAGTCGAGATCAACGGCTTAGAATGCGACATGACTGCTCCCCAGCGCGAAACCCCTGCCAAATGGAGGGCCATCTTCAGGGTTTTGGGTGGAGAGGTCACTCCCGCATTGGTCAAGCGCGCTGGCATTCCTCCCACCAGTGGCAGCGTTGGTCGTCCCAAGGGTGCCAAGAACAAGAAGCCCGGCTCGATGAAGGCGAAGACTGGTCTTGCGCAGGTGGCTCAGACTAGCAAGCTGGTTAGCTCTGCTATCGGCAGTGCTCCTGAGGAAGAGACTTCTGATGATGTGGAGGAAGTGTTTGGTCCGGGACTCGCTCCACTGCGTACAATCCCGAAAAGTGAGGATGAGAGTGATTCCGCCCTGTGATTTGTTTTCTGGTGGGCTTTTTCTTCTTTGATGGCGCAATGTGATACCCTGGAATTACGAAGTTATTTGAATGAGCGATGCTAGCCAATCAAGTGATAGCAATTGAACCCCCATTTAGAAATTTGTAAGATGGTCATTCGAGTGTTGTAATGTATTTGGAGCCCTAAACGAGCAGGCCACTTCAACCACCCGATATGTATTGACTAAGCTAAGAACTGCTGGGGAAAGAGAGGAAGGGAAGCAGAAGGTAGAGAAGAGCCATTTTGTCCTGGAGGAACTGGGTCACACGACACTCCAACTTCTACTGGACCTGAATTGGAAAAGACTGTATAATGAAGCTTTGATTCACCATGTGTTATGTAGCTAAAGGAGTGAAAGGTGAACAAAATATATAGTAATGTTCGCGATAGCTACCATAGAGTGAAAATCGTCGCGAATCCCGAAAATTAAAGAAAGATTGTCTGCCGATATCTGAAAACGTGGCTCAAGACATACCACTGGCTCTTAAGAGAAAACAGGATATAAGTTGCGAGCTCCCTGGCTTTTGACTCAACTGGGAATCCATGCCTAAGGTGCTAACGGCCCGACCACGAGACTATGAAGCAGTGAAGTCTAGACTGGGATGTATACCACGTCGGGTGAGTTACTGTAAGTCACCCGAGACTCTATGTTGTCGTTTTGAAGCTGGCATTCGTTGACAGTCGATGTATGTCCCACGAAGTAAGCACTGCGGCAGCTGGTATTAAGAGCGCAGAGCATGGCACACTCTGGTCGGGTTAGGCCTGGATGCACGACTCTCAACAGATTCATGTGAGCCTTGGCCATAAACACATTGCACACTTGCCTCATGGACCTGTTCCCAATTGTAACGACCTGTCCATTTCCGCCTGAATTGCAGTCGTTGAACGAAGGAATCTGAGCACCGGCCGCAGCTGTTGTTTGGCACTGCTGTAGAGCGTTCTGGGTTTGCTGCAACTGCTGAGTATTGGCCGCAGCAGAAGATTGGCATTGCTGTAGCTGCTGAGAGGTTGTCGCAGCACCGGTCTGACATTGCTGCAAGGCGTTCTGGGATTGCTGCAGTTGCTGATTCACGGCATCGCAGTTGCTAGTAGGAGGAGTAGCACCGCGGTCGGGACGCAGTGTAATCCACCCGATAGCTGGGTTGGGAGCTCCAATAAGTTGACTAGCGGTATAGCATTTTGCGGCTGCGTCGAACCAAATGCTTCCCTGGCAAGTGCTCGATGCGTAACAGTCCTCGGCACATTGCCGGAGGCTCGTAGCCGCAGAGGGAGCAGGACTGTAGCCGCTGTACCAGACGTCGCAGGAGACCTGAACGACGCCCCCGTTGATGGTGGCGGGTTTGTTATTAAAGGTAGGGCATGTGCTGAAAGCATCATTGGGAAGCAAAGATTGTGCCACAGCCGTAGAGAGAGTGGCCGCGAGTGCAACAGGAATGAATTTGAAGATAGCCATTGTGGCGTAGGAATAGATGAAGGAGTTTTGGTTGATGATACTCCACATTCGAAGGAGTAGTCGGTTTTTATAATTCATTTTGAAATGCAATTACTCACTTGTTCTCGCCTTGAGGTATCACACATGATCTGTAGTTTACTCTGGCCAAATACGCCAGTGGAACGGCCTTAATACAGCTATCGAATTCAGTGCCATGCTGAAAAAAGAAATTTACAATCACACATCGTGCAGTAGGTACTACAGCCCCAGATCTGCAGGCAATATGACCTCACATACCACCTGTGCCCCGAATCTTCTCTAAAACCTTCTTCTCCCTTGAATCTTGATAGTACCTACGAACATCTCCTCTGTCCTCGATGTCGTATCTACAGACATTTGATTTGCATTGTGACAGGATCCCGGCCGTACTTTGTGCTTATCATTGTTCCTGGGATTTGAGAAAATGAATCACCCATTATAGTTCTATTATCACGATTAGCGGCTGTCTTAGAAAACGCGCCAATGGAATTATTTCATTATGGGAGACATTAGAACAGCGGCATGATTAAGCTTTTCTCTTAGCAACCCATGGTGTCGTGGAGCTGAAGAAGAGGATAAATTAGCCGCATGTCTTCGCACTCAAGGAAATTTCGCCGCCATTTTAGAGCATCGGACATATCACAATTAACACGTAGAACCTATGTCTGAATACACCATCTTACTGGCTTAGCTTAGTAAATAGTGGACTCAGTCCTGGGGAACCCCTGCTGAACAAACTCAAGGCCCGGCCCGCTGGGAATAACCGAAAGTTATCTCCTACTAAAAGAAGTTAGGCCACGCTTCAGTACCTCGCTGGCAGTCGATCTATCACGGCAGTCCACATAGCGCGGGGAATCCAAGCATGCACTAACTTCGCTAGTGACAGCCAGCGTTGCAACAGATTCAGCTCTCTGCAATAAGTCTTCCGACACGGTGGTTTCAGTGGATCTCAGGGTTTGGGAAAGAGACATGATGCTGCAGGATACCAATGTTGATCCACCCCAGCCCATACTTTTGCCCATAGTTTTCCCGCAAAAATGCATGCCGAGCGTATTACCTGTATACATGAGGTAGAATACCGCCCATGCTCCAGACGAGAACAACCTCCTTACATGCAAGACTCAAAAGCTGTGGATTGAAACTGGTCTTCTCGTGTTCTGTTGATGAGGACATCACGGAAATGGGAGGCTAGCGAGGGACATAAAACCAAGCTATTCGCACCGTCCAGAGCGTCTATCAGCACAGTTTGGCAGACTCTTCTATTCTCCCAGCCATCGAAAAGCAACGAAAATGGGTCTTACATTGGACGCTCTCTTCTTGGCCCTGAGCGCCGTCCATGTTGTCGCCCAGGATAGCAGCATGCCTTTGGAGGCCCATCTCAACACTGTCAGTCTGAAAACGCTAGCACTGAATGATACCAACGCTGCAGGGAGCCATCCCAGTAGCTATAAGCCTATCACTCTTGACGACATCATCCCACTTGAGGATGGAGACGGGAACGTCAAATGTTGTCCTCGGGGAACTTACTTCTCTGGGAACGAATGTATCTTCCCTAACAGTGTGGTCTGCCCGGATGGAACCGTTCTCCAGGGCAACATCTGTGTAAGCACGCTTCCTCCCACTTGCCCTCCGGGTTTGAAGTTTGACGGGCACATTTGTATCTCGACCTCTCCGCCAACCTGCCCTCCTGGCTCGAATTATGATGGCAAAGTCTGTGCCGCAAATGGAACTCCGGGTTGTCCGCCCGGGTACTCCTACCATGTCGACAAGTGTGTGCTTGACCAACCGGCGACTTGTTCTCCCGGTTTCAAACTTCAGAATGGGAAGTGCGTCTCTACCCAGAAGCCTGGCTGCCCAAACAACATGAGCCTCGATGGCACGTCTTGCGTCGACACTAACCCACCGACTTGTCCTCCTGGTACCACGCTCGTCAACGGACTCTGCGCCGCCACGGCTCCTCCTAGCTGCCCACCGGGCCTTCAGTACAGCAACAATGTTTGCACGTCCACTCAGCCTCCCTCTTGCCCCCCTGGCACTATCTTCGATGGCGGCGCTTGTCGCTCAGACACTCCCGCTCAGTGTCCCCCCGGAGCAATTCTGGATGGCAACACCTGTCGCTCGACCCAGAACCCCAGCTGCCCTCCCGGATCCACCTTTGACGGCTCAATGTGTGCCTCACAGCAAACCCCAACTTGCCCTCCCGGTCAGTCGCTGTCCGCGGATACTCAGACTCATCACGGACATTGCTGTATCACTGGGCTTACTTGGGATGGCTCGACCTGTGCGCTGGTACCTAGCGATCCTTCCTCCTGTCCTCCCGGGACAGCCTTTGATGGTCAAAAATGTGTCTTCACGCCCACGGTCGAACCCACTTGCCCCGTCGGCACTACATTGAAGGATGATCAATGTGTGACATCTGTCAACCCTCTCTGCCCGCCTGGTACTACTTTCAACAGCAAGAACTGTGTCACATCCGATCCCCCAGCTTGCTCACCTGGGCTGATCTTCGATGGGACATTCTGCGTTCACTCGTCTCAGCCTACTTGTCCTCCTGGTACCGTTTTGAGCGGAGATCATTGTATATCGAGCACCCCTCCAACTTGCCCACCAAGTACTGCTCTCACTGGCGGAATCTGTGCGAGTACCCAACGTCCAAGCTGTCCTCCTGGATCGACCCTCTCTAATCGAGTTTGTGTTTTCCCCCACCACCCCAGCTGCCCTCCCGGATCCACGCTCAACGGTGAAGATTGCATTGCCCCTCAGCAACCTTCGTGTCCTATTGGTACAGTCTTTGACGGTACCTACTGTGTCACCAGCCAGCGCCCAACTTGCTCTACTGGATTCACATTCAATGGCAGCCGTTGTGTGTCGGAGCAGCAACCTATTTGCCCTACCGGCACTACCTTTGACGGCACACGATGTGCCTCCAGCCAACGCCCCAGCTGTCCCTCCGGTACCGCCTTTGATGGTACATCTTGTACTCACAGCGACCAACCCTCCTGTCCTCAAGGTCTAGTGTTCAACGGGAAGATCTGTGTCCATCAAGCACCGCCAACCTGCCCTTCCGGCACCGTCTTTGATGGTAGCAAGTGTGTCTCAGCCGACAGTCCCATCTGCCCGCCTGGGTCAACATTTGATGGCAAGGACTGTGTGATCGAGAACCGACCCAGCTGCCCACCAGGTACGCAATTTAATGGTGCCAGCTGCGTGAGCACCCAGCCGCCCACTTGCCCTCCGGGGACTCGGTTCGATGGCCGTCAATGTGTTGATCAGAACCCACCGGTCTGTCCTCCTGGCCAGATTTTGGTCAACAATACCTGCCAGCGCAAGGAAGACCCGGGCTGCCCACCTGGCACAACGTTCGATGGCACTCGCTGTACCCTTGCTGTTCAACCCGAGTGCTACAGTCTCGAGGTTTGTCCTCCTAGCAGGGTTCTTGCTCATGGGCCGTAGGGACTGTTTTATGAAGGCTCTGCTACGTACAGGTAGCTTGTAGTAGTCATAGGAGGCCACCCTCACCTGACATGCTCAGGTATGCGTTCAGGGTCGGCGGCTGCCTATCCCATTTGGATATCCCTTTGCCAGTCCTTCTCTGATGTGATCATAGCATACATCCCAGCGATGTACTACTGTCTTTCTTGTTTATCTTGATTTCTTACTCTTGGAAGCATCCACTCGTTAGCAATATTGGAGGAGTATGACTACACTACCATTCAAGCCTCGGCCTAGCACTCAAGCAAGTCTCTGTAAGGGTAACTTACGCGTTTGGCACGAGGGAGGAAGATGTGTCACCAGACCCATCTCTATGTTCTTCGGCTTTCATGAGTAATGTACCGCTCGATTCAATTCCAAGTTCTCTATTCGAAGAGCCATTGCTAGTACGATCATTTAACCTGTTTCCCGTAATGAGTCTTCGTTACATAGACCCAACCCTGTTCTGTTCATTCACACTTCGTGGAAGAACGCTGCCAAAAAAAAAAAAAAAAAAAAAGGCCAAGATATTAGGGCACTGAAAGTACTCGGTGATCCGGACTGAAGGTGGAAAATGTCATTTTAGCTAATTGCCGAGCCTCAAACGTGGAATTGATTGTGTCTCGTTCAATATTGTGACATAGTGATTAGACGAAACTTTGTCCAACCCTATCCCACGAGGGGTGCTGCAGGCTAGTAGACTGCAGGTTAGGGTTTTCATTTCACTATGGGAGGAGAAAAGGGAGATTCAAAACGAAAGATATTTTGATGGGGTGCGGGACTGGGCTAGTTAGGGTTGCAACCGGGGTATTAGCCCAACTTCTGGACGTACGACGAGTTAAAACACTTCAATTTTATCAGCCCATAATGATCAAAGGGGGTAGCAATTAATTTAGATGTTTGTAAGATCCCTACCCCACGGGAGGTGCTGCAGTCTGGCAGACCGCAGGTTAGGGATTTTCCATACCCCAAAATATCACAATCTTCCGGGAATAAAAACTCCTCGATGACTGTGAGCCTTCCTGTGGAACCCACTTGGCCTGCAGAAGTCTTGGTCATCACGCAGTCGTAGGTCGTTGGGAAGACACGAGGAGACCACCCAATACCCTCGGTTAGTGTCTTTTTTCAACTATTCAAAATGCTCCCGATGTTTTCGGGACTTGTTAGAATGAAGAAACATTGTTTTGCTCAAACGTCGACGGTTTCCAAGCTCTCTCTTTTCACCTGGTGATTGACCAGTCAGTAACAGTGGTTGATGTAGTCATGGTGGGCGACATTCCGTTAATTAGGGGATGGCAGGGGAAAATATTTAGAAGTCCTCGCAGTATCAGCGCAGAAGCACCATAGAAAAGACCGGCGACGGTACGGTACAAGAATATGTATCCGATTAAGGGCCAGTAAATTAATCGTCATATACGAATGTAGACCGGCCCTTACGGATATGGCAGTCTATCTTAACTCGCTGTTAGGGTGGCTTGACCATATAAGTACCACGGATTACTAGCAGAACGATGTCATCTTTCGCTGATATAAGGACTCCGATATCTTTATATTTGATAGATGGAATATGCTCGAGCTAGTCTGAAGAGTTCCACAGTGTCCCTTGAAGGGATGGAGTCTGGAACCACCTACGCCACTGCTTCTTCCTGCATGACCTGTTCATTCTTCAGTCCGATAAGAATTGTGGGTATTCATTGCTGGTGGGTCGGCTCGTTAATACATCCTTCGGGGATGTTCGAGTCAGATGAATTAGAAAAATCTAGGTTTGATATCACGAATTGTCGGTGCACTTTCGTCAGCCATATTGGGCACATGCAGAGCTATCAATTAGCCACGGTATCATGACAGGGGCTGATTTAAGGTGTATCTGTGGCCAATTGATATTATTAGTCGAAGAAGAATGACCATGCTCGTTGGACCGAGCTTTCAATATCAAAACAGTTCATATGCAGGGGGTGGGCGTATTGCTCCCAGATACACAGTCCATTGAAACTAGGGATTCCGCCAGGTTAATTAGCCCGTCTTCCGAGAGATTAGTCCAAGAATGACAAGACCATAAGGGCTGGGCATTGAGGCTAAAAACGGAGAAATATTCATCGAGTCCGAGTCATTTTGCAGCAACTGACCGTTTATACATATTTCCGATATTTACCACAGCCAATTGACATATGACATGCGTTAACATGACTAGATAGTGGTCGTCAATCGGAAGCTGCCCAGACCGTTGAATTTCGGAGAATTCCGAATAGCTCAAGCCCACATATTTGAGCCTTGCGTCTGCAGAATCCAGCGGGTCGGTCCCTTAGAGTCCATTAAGCCTTGCGTTTATTTGTGTTACCCTCATTTTCTAAATTGACGGTGTCTGATGCTGATGCAACAAGTAATGTGCCCAGCTATTATCTCCTAGAAGCAGATGCCAGGGGAGGGCCAGACCATGGCCAGAAAATACCGCGCCAGCATTCCTTACAGGAAGGGTGCCCAAGTAGTATACCACGTGCGATCGAGGCCCTATTGCACAAACAGGGAGTAGTGTTGTGCTGCTGGATCTTATATTGATTTGCATATCCCTATCCTAGACTCACTCATTATGCTTACGACGACTCCCAGTTGAGTATGCCGATCATGGCTTCTCTACGAGGATTGGACTCCCTGACTCTGCATTACGCATATTTCATCTTCATGTCTGCGATCGGCAGTGTCATATTGTACACTACAGCGACGCCGATCCATAATCTCCACTATGCTGACGCGTTGTTCATGAGCTTCAGTGCTATGATAGGTACAGGGCTGAACGTGGTAAGTCTATACAGCTGATCATTCGAGATCCGGATTCAATGGTTGATGTGTTTTACAGCTGGACCTGGCTACCCTTAATGGTATACAACAAGGCACCCTATTGTCGCTTTTAATCTTCGGCCATGCTATTCTCATCCTCGGGATCCTCTCCTTCCTACGCGCCCGAACTCTCCGCTCTCTTTTGAAAGTTGCACGCAGAAAGAACAGTGATCAGACGGTTACTCACACGTCAATTGTGCAGATACAGCCAGAGCAGCTTTCTGAAGATAAGGATGGTGTCGTCTCTGTCAAAATCACTAGTCTAAACGCGACAGTGGGAGAAGTACCAGCCGATATTTCGACGCTTGAAAAGTCCAAATATGATGTATCATCGAAAGACGACGACTACACCATGGTCACTCATCAGGATATGTCGGATGAATGCCAAAGAGTCACTACCATCACTGTCATAGGTGACAAAACAGGCGTCTGTGACGCCAAAACCCGGTTGTTCCGCATGGTCGGCAAACTGAAGAGCATGATGCAACAAATCAAAAAGGATCTGAGCAAGAGCAGTCCAATCGATTGTGGAGAGGCAGGATGGACAGAGTACAAGGCACTTTCATTGATCTCGGCACTTGTAGTACTCTACTACATCGCCTTTCTTTCCTTCGGCATTATATGCTTAGGGCTTTGGATGAGATATTGTCGCCCAGATATTGCACAAGTAGATGGGGTTTCCCCTTTCTGGACAGGCGCTTTCCTTGCTACATCTGCATTTTCCAACAACGGAATGTCCCTCATCAGTGCCAATATGGGTCCCTTTCAGCGAGAGTGGGTGGTTTATTCTTTGCTGATAATCATTGAACCGTTTGTTAACCGACCTGAACAGGGCTACTCCGCTTCTTGTCACTGGTTTCCTTATACTCGCCGGAAATACACTGTTTCCTTGCTTGCTTCGACTTTCCATCTGGGTTATTAGAAAAATTATCCCAGAGAAACCAGCCTGGCAGTCGTGGCGAGGAGTTTTCGATTTGACTCTTGCCCATTCCCAAGACGTGAGTTGTTCCTGGCTATTCATAGAAAGCTGAGACTGATTATACTGGTAGGTTTGCGCCTATTTATATCCTTCTTGGCATACATGGTTTCTATTCGGCACAGTCTTAATGCTCAATGGCATCATGTGGGGAGCTTTCGAGCTTTCTGCTCTCTACAACATAGAGATTGCGGCACTTTCTGCCAAATACCGAGTCCTAGACGGGCTCTTCCAGGCTTTAGGTATGTTCCTACAGCCTGCTGTTTTGCAATTTAGCTAACTGAACTTCACAAAGCTGTGCGTGGCGGCGGTTTCTCCGTCGTGGCATTTGATGGACTGCCACAGGCATTACTTATTCTGTACGGTATGTGCTTCAATCAATCACTATAATGAGATTACATGCTAATAACGCGCTTCTAGCCCTTATGATGGTGAGAGCCCAAACGTACCAGAATAGCATAGGGTATCTAACGGTTTCCTTCTAGTATCTTTCAGCCTTCCCGGTATCAACACTCATCAGGTATGGTAATTTCACCCTATTAGCCAAAAAATTTAGACTGACATTAAATAGCGGAAGAGAAGCAGTCAAAGCGAGGTCCATGAGTATCTCCGATAAAGAACTCGACGTCTCCAAATGTCCTTCTTCAACCATCGATTTAAGTCCCTCAAGATTTGCCCGCAGCCAATTCTTCTGCCAACAACTTCGCACCCAATTCAGTCACGACATCTGGTTAATTTCCTTCGTGGTCCTTCTTGTAACTATCGCCGAGTCAGACCATTACAAAGCCCAGCCCGTCGCGTTTTCCACTTTCAACATCATTTTCGAGGTTGTATCCGCATATAGTTGCGTCGGTGTGAGCATTGGATACCCAGGCAAGAGCTATGCCTTCTGCGGCGAGTGGCACACATTCAGCAAACTTTTGTTAGTTGTTACCGCATTGAAGGGACGTCACCGGGGTCTGGATTTCTCCTGTGGCAAGGCCATATCGCTTGGTGGGTCTTTGGGGCCACCCGAGGAGAAGATGTCGCAACAGGGCAAGGCTGGACCACCCTGTTGCGTTTAATTTTCCGCTTACATATGTCCGTCTTCAATTGGTAGACTTAATTCAATATTGATTCCCCCTCCAACGTATTACATGGATTACGGGAGACACCATATAGCTTGTTGAATATTACTATGCACATGGTCTTGTTTCTGGAGCATAATAATGCCTCGCTGGCACATCTGATTAAGTTTATGCGACTCATGGGTTATTATGTACATCATATTTTTGTCCCAGTCTTCTCGAATATCTCCTCCGACCTTCCCTCATATTGACTGTTGGAGGAGGTAGGGGATGGAATTCGAGGATTCGGATATTCGGGTATCGTGGTAAAAGTTCTCGCCTATAGGGATCCCTTAGATCTGCTGGGGCTCCTTGCAAACAAGGTCGGCACCACCCTATATACTTTGTTAGATATCATAGCCAAACATTCGGTTATCCGATGGAACATACCAGAGGAATGAGACAGCACAGAGCATCCTTCTTCTCAGCAGAGCAGGTGCTCTTGAAGTCCTCAAGGCTGGAGGGAGCACCAGTAGGGATCTTGCAGTCAAAAGCGGCGACTCCGACGTTGGTGGAGCAGCACTGAGGGTTGACGAAGTACTTGCCGGGGCAGTAAGCCTTCAGCGAGAGAAGAGGAGAGGGCGTCACAGGGGTGGCGGTGGCAGTCAGAGCGCTCAAGGCGAAGACGATGATGCTGGAGGCGTACATGATGAAATTTGAAAGAGTGGAATGGAAGTTGGATGAATGAAAGACTGGAAGTGAGTGGAACGAGAGACTGGAGATGTATGAGAGACTGACAGCAGGGAGCAGAGAGTCATTAAATATCTGGGCGAAAAAGGCCTGGTCGTAGAGAATTACAGATACTAAGAGTTCCACTTCTTGCTCGTAGAGGAGATGATTTACAACACTAGCTATGCCATGGAAGTGATCAGCAAGATTTCAGGTTCTTCAAATCGAGCTATCAATCGACCCACCGAGATCGTTCAATTAAAACTCATCCTTAGCCGGACATAAATGACGATCAACCGTGCAGCTGCCGACATCAGGGATGAAGCTAAGGTGTTTACAAAATGAAGAATTCTACTCCGTACTCTGGACCTTTCGGTCTGGTCCACTCAATATGCAATTGATTCAGAATAGCCTGGTTCCAGTAAATATCATGACTTTTCCATACTGTAATGTTCATTTGAAAAAGTCCACACTGTGATTGTTGGGAAACTAGAGTGGATCTCTTATTTCAAGCTACTTACCGAAGCTCGAAATACACAAAGTCAATTCGATCGTGAATCTCCCTACGGGTCAGGTTAAATGTTCCTTGTCGCCCCGTAATTATGCACTGTACTTCGTACTTTATCCTCTTTGCCCAACATTGCCCCTTTCTCGCCTCAATTCAGCTTTCCGAGATACTTGAACCCGAAATCCCGATCCAGCATTTACCCGATATCAGCTTTGCCTTATTTCAATGAGCTCAGCAAATTATGCAGTTCATATCAAAGTTCTGGTTACACATGTAAGTTATACTGTAAAGCATGTCTTGTATTCCGCACTGGCGACCAGTTTCTTCGTGTCCCACGGGGGTAATTGCTAGATATATGTACATACAGTAGATAAATCACACGTGGCTTGTGCGAATTTGACATGCACTGTACGCTTGTTCCTTTCTCATTCTCTTCTACTACGTATTTCCTTCGCTTGAAGACTTGAACGACGTAAAATCTACATGTATCCATAGATCAATTCATGACCAACGTGGTTCTATGAGCGATGGATATCAAGGTCTCAGCAAACAACCAGATTTCCAACATTAATCCTTAGGGGACACCAAATCCGTAAAATGATCACGTCTCTCTGTTTCCGCCCCTTCTTTGGCATAAAAATCTGCCACCTCATTCCAACCTCTTGGAATATGCCAAAACTTGATGCTCAACCTCGACCTATACGCCTTTTCTATCTCGGCAAAAAGACACAGCCAAAGGTCCTGGTTTTTAACTGGCGTGCCAGCTCTTGTTTCCCAGCCGTAATGCATCCATGGCCATATCCAGTCCGTGCTACCTTTGACCACATATGTAGAGTCGGTAGCAATGACTAGACTACTGAACCCCTCACCAGCCCAGCTTCGGAACCGCAGAGCTGCAATGACGGCTCGCAGCTCTGCGCGGTTGCTTGTTTGCGGGTGTGGCTCGCCAGTGGGGCCTCTGTTCTCGAGAGCAAAGCTCACGCGGCCATAATATTGGCGCGTTCGAGTTGGCGGTCTGAAAACGGCTGAGCAGCCAGCTCTTGGATTGGCTTGGCCATTGTTCAAACAGCAACCATCAGTGTAGATGAGAAACTCATTTGCGTCGTCTTGATTAATGAAACGACGAGGAACCGGTGAAGCCTTAGTCGTGGTACCAGGTTGGAAAAGTGAATCAGATGTATCATTCCCGTGTCGAGGCACAAATTCCGTGGGGATGCTGGTTTTCGAAATGACTCTAGTCCTGGTAGACTTAAGACCTTGTCTGACGACAAGGGGTGGACTGGGCGAAGCGACTCTAATTCTGCTTCCCCTACAATATTCTTGGTTGGCAGGATGGTCGCCAACCATCACACCACAACTGGCACAGGGACGATCCAAATCCGCATCGCTAAACCTGTGTGCGCCATCCCACTCAAACCCATACATACTGAACCTTGGGTTACAATTAAAATAAAGCAGGAGTTGCGTAGATGGCAAAAAGAGGACAGAATAAAGAAGATAGGAGCAGAACGCGAAGAAAGGGGAAGTAATTCAGTTCATACCCTTATACATGTTGTTAGCGTCCCCGCATGGGGTGCTGAGTGTGTGTTGATGTTCGCGTGCACGTGACTTGGTATACATTTGCTTTTTCTTTTATTTGTTTTCGGGTCTACTTATTTTCCTATTTGTTGCTTTTTATGGTGGCTGTCTTCTGGTTTTTGGTTGTTCATCCAGGCTGTTCTTTCGGATCTTCTTTAGTCCTCAAACCTATGAAGCTGTATAACGTTAAACCAAGATATCTATACATCATACCGATGATTGTATTTTTTCCTGTCTCTAGTTTACTCAGTTAAATCTGATTTACGACAATATCATTTGTCTTCAATGGCTACACATCTAAGCTTCGCATAACTAACTATCTTATTTTACAAACCAGATTGAATATCATCCTCGAGCTCGTTAAATTCAAACCTATTCTCATTACCCTGTCTCACATACATCACATACATAGAGCCATTAAATAACCAACAAATCATAACCTCGTAGCATACCCTCAAACATCATTCTTCTCTCATCCTAGCAGACCGTCTCTTCTCAGACCAAGGGAAATGCACAACAGGAGGCAAGAAGAAGCTATTACTGCTATCCGCAATACCAGCGAAAGCATTATACCAAGCCAAAAACGCACCAAGGAGCGCAAACAATCCACCGGCTTTGAGCAAATTCGCATTTGGCAATGCACCGGTGGGATAGAAATATCCAAGGGCGATCATCAGGATGGCGAGATCGACGAAGAAGAAGAGGGAGAAGAATGCGACGGTGGATTTGAGGGTGAGGAACATGATTATGGTTGTGAAGATGAACCAGCCCTAGGGGAGAAGAGTTAGCTTTTTACGTGGACATTGAAATGAGAGGTTGGTACGAACCATCAGGTATAGAGCGAAAGAATTGTAGAACATAAAAGGAGACCCCCCATCCGCTTCCTCGAGCGCGCCCATTATGTTAAATCCACCGGGGATGAAAGTAATGGCCAAGGAAATCCAGAATCCACCATAGGAGGAGAGGACAGTGGCACCGAATGTATTTCCAATAGCCATTTCCCTGCAGATACTCGTTAGCAATCGCCATCTCAGAACTCCCTCATAAACCCATGGAGAGAGAAAGAAATACATACCACATCCCAGCACAAAGCTGCACAAACCCCCCATAAGCCAAAGCAGGCCCAACAAGAATATTAGGCTGCGTAACACCTCTCACATCCATCTGAATACACCCCAGAATAAAAGTCGTCAGAGCAAAACCGCATAATCCCAACGGCGCAGGATTGGCTATCTTGCGGTCCTTAGGGACCCGCCATAGACCTGGTTGAGCCTCGCCGCCGAAGGCTGCGTAGCGACTTTCGGCAGTGTTGACATGGGCCAGGGGGCCAAAGCGGCCGGTTTCAATGTCGTCATTTGAAGAGGAGGAGGGAGAGATTCGGTTGGTGTCTTTGACACTGATGCCATTTTCTTCGTGGGACATTTTGGTGGTGGATTGTGTATAGAAGAGGAAGAGGGTGGGTGGATAGTTAGGGTTACGGTATAGTTTGCAGAATGGATTGGTACGCGGTATTTGCCTGGGATTATGATTCAACAGACATAAACAGAAGCAGAAGACTCATCTCGATTGCGAATTCCATTGGCTTTATATAGACATCCCTAGCCACCATGAACAGTATAGTATGAATACATCCAATCTCCCAAGGTCCAAGGTCCAAGGTCCCCCCGCATACGCTGAGGAAAGGATCAACAAACTATAACCAGCGGATCAACGACACCCAAAAACAAGAAACGAGCCTATAAACCACCCCAAAAAAGGAGTAATATCGAAAAGCAGTGGAAACAAGCTACAGATCCGTACGCCCTAGCGCAAACGCATCAAGGGATGATCTACGCCAGACCAATCATCTCTGCGCCAACAAAACCATGGGGAAATGCGGAGAACCCCACGATCAACGCGCGGTTTTGGGATTGCGTTGGAGTAGAGTTGGAACGTGTGGAGATTCGGCATCGTGGCAGCGAGTGAGGGTTGCTCGGGTCGGTTCTTGGCAACTTTGTCGATACCGACATTTTATGCCGAGGTGCTTAAATGCGTCACTCGGGCCTGAGAGTGGCGCGTTTCCTGTGATTTCCAATGTATTGGGGTTGGTAGCCCCTGAGATTAGAATTGGAGATGATGTGGTTTGCCGTTTTCGGTTATACTACTACCCACTATTTCGTATAGTACGACAGACAAAAGGCAATTTAATTTAGCTTCCAAGAGAAGTAGAATGGATAGATTCGCACATCTCGCATCCCTAATAATTCTTCTGTACAACACCCCTAGCAAACTCAGCAAAAGTAAGCCCAGGCCTAACCTCCTCCTCCAAATTCGGCTGCGTAAACACAGCAAGAGTATTCCTCGCAATCTTCTGACCGGGGATACACTTCGCCCCCTTAACAAAATGCGGAACGGCCATGAACTTCCCGTGCGTAATAAGCTGCAATGCTTCGCCAGTCTGGAAGGCAAGACAATCCTTAGGGATATTGACCTTGACGATCTCATCTGTTCGCGAGCGGATGTACAGGCCAGCTGAGGGGTCCGGGGATTGGGATAGTTCGGGAAGGATAGATGTAGCGGACTCTACAACCGGTGGTGAAGCCGCTTCGTCGAGGAACATGGCTGATGTCAGGCCGGTTAGACAGCCATGGTCGAGGTGTGTGGCACACCAGTCATCGTCATCAGCTTCGGCATCAGCTTCGGCATTGGCATCGGCGGTGTTGTCGTTTCCGGGAAAATAGTGTAGCAATCTTGCTTTTGTGGTTAGACTGGTTGTTACCACGTGGTGCAGATACCCAGGCTTGTAGCCTTCGATATTTGCTTCAGCGTAGCGATCGCAGGCTTTGGCGACCAAGGCCGCCGTATCGATTATCAGACCGCAGAGGGATTCAATGCTACCCCTGAATTCGGGGAGTTTCGCTGGTGGAGGCCAGATATTTGGTGCGGTGTACTGCGGTAGATCAGGGAATCCTTCCGCTGGCGCACTATCCAATGATGGGTCTTGGTAGAAGGCGCAGTTGACATAGTAAGAGCCCTTGAGCGTGTCGAAGTGACCTGATTTCAGGGTTTCTTTGCCACAGGACCAGCCGACCAGGTATTTTGATTCTGGACTGGTGAGGGATTCTGTGGGTCGTCAGTTGGGTTTTGGTTTTGCGCTCTGGTTAGAGCCTAGGGTATCACACACTTACCTAGTTCGCTTTCTGGGAGTGCGGCGAGATACGAAGCATTGGATAGAACTTTTTTGCGCAGTTCTACAAATGTTGAGGGTAGGTCTTTGACCACGATAATGCCTAGGGAGGCTGGTCCGAAGGCCTCGGTCAGGGTGTCGAAGGAGACAGTTCCTGCATAGTTTAAGATCTACCCTCTTATGTTGCAGTGCAGAACTTACCATCGATGAGTTCCTGCAGGCTCACAGTAACAGCTTGTGCCACGGGCGCCATTTTTCCATCCATCGTGAGGAATTGAAGAGAATGAAGGTTCCCCGCTTCGAGTTTATCACGATAAGTTAAGTTAGCGGTTAGTGGCGGTGCTAAGCAGGGAAGCAGGAAGCAGGGACTGTTCAATGTAACGGTATAATCTTATAGTTTTATGATATTATTCATCTCTACTATCGTACAATCCGTTCACCAATTCTACATCACTCAGCCTGTCCCTGTCCAGCCCGTCTCGTCACAGCCCGGAGATTCCCGAAAGGCAAGACATCGCCGATGCGCTTAGCACCAGTAAACAACATAACGAGACGATCAACGCCACATCCCCATCCACCAGTAGGAGGCAGACCCCACTCCAGGGCCTCGAGGTAACTCTCATCGATCTCGCCAGGCTCATTGGCATCCTTGCTGAACCGCATCTGATCCTCGAATTTGCGGCGCTGCTCAAACGGCGAGTTTTCCTCTTCGTATGTATTAACCACTTCCTTGCCCTCGATGAAGAGCTCGCCACGTGCTGCCACGCGCTGGTTGGTTACTGGATGGAGGAATGATTTGGAGAGTGGGGAGAGGCATTCGGGTGGGTTGATGATGAAGGTTGGGTCGATGCATTGCGGCTCCACGTATTGGCTGCAGAGCTCGTCGAGGAGCCGGGGGAGGGAGGGGTTTTGAGGAAGAGGGAGGGACAGGTCGGTGAAGATGGTGCGAACTTGTTCGAGGGCTTTGGGGTCTTCGAGGTCTGGGAGTTTGCGATTTATGGCCTCTTCGATGCCGGTGATGAAGTCGATGCGGCGGAAGGGGGTTGTGAAGTTGGCTGTTGTCGGGTTGAGTGTGCCTTTTGTGTTGAACTTTTCAATGAAAGCTGCCATCCCCGAGAGAAGCTCTTCAGTCATGGTCATTAGGTGGTCGAGGTTTGCGTAGGCGTGGTAGAATTCGCAGGTGGTGAACTCTGGGTTGTGAGTCTTGTCCAAGCCTGGAGTCTGTTAGCTTGCCGGTCAATGTCTTAGTTGATATCTTTTTACGCACCTTCATTTCGGAATGACGGTCCAATCTCAAAGACCTTGTCGAATCCACCAACAACCATGCGCTTGAGCCATAGCTCTGGTGCAATTCTCAACGACAGCCGACGGTCTGAGAACTCAGTGGCAGTGGTATAGAACGGACGAGCAACGGCACCGCCAGCCACACCTTCAACAATCGGGGTATTGACCTCCAGAAAAGAGCGGTCCAAGAAGAAGGAACGCATATACTGAGTGAGAGCCGAGCGGGCTTTAATGATATCCATCGTGGGACGATCGGCCAGGAACTGAACATGGCGAGGGAAAGGCGAGACCTCATGCTTGGTATCGTGTACGGGGATATCATGGAAACAAGTCGACAGCAGCGTCGGAAGCTGCGTGGCATCGATAGTGAGTTCACCTCGAGCAGTGCGGTGCGGTTTACCGGTTACAGCTATCACCATTTAGCAGGCGAAACAAGACTCTCTCGGGCCAGACAGACATACAGAAAGAGTCACCACGACGCAGTAGACGGAAGAATCTTTTGAATTCGGCAGAGGCGACGCTCTGGATGTTGCACATCACCTGGACTTTATGGTCGTCTTGCCATATATCGAAGAAGACCAGCTTGCTTCCGGCGATTCTAGAGGTATGGACCCTACCTAACTAATCTAAGTACAAGGGCATTGGAACATGGCCAGAGTAACCTACCAGAGACGGAGACTGTAGTTTCTACTGTGTCATTGTTGGCGAGTTCGCTGTATCGAGAGCGGAACTCAGGCACCGTCAATGTGTTTTTGTTCACTTTAAGGCGAGGGTATGGATCTCCACAGATATATTTCAATTGTTGGTATCGATCCTGCATGGCTTTCTCTGACGATGAGCTGTTCATCCGGATGTGCTGTGTTAGTGTCCCGGTAGGCCGACACGGGCGTGCGAGTCGCGATCCTGCACTGAAATTGGGTTAGCAATGCTCGAGAATAAATGAACGAGATTGATCCAAATTGAAAGGAGCTTGTCAGATATAAAATCCAGTAGTGTTCATATGCCCCGAAGGGCATTACTGTAGCGGTTCTAATGCAGGGGGTATAATATCATCATATAGGGGAGATGCAAATGCAAGTAAATGCAATTGTAGCTTACCTTCGCAGCCCATGTTGTAACAACCTGGTTGAGTTCATTGTGAGTTCACATTGTGAGAAGAGAAGAAGAGAAGAAGAAGAGCAGAACGACCGAGTTTTTCCACGCGGGTGGCCCAAGCTTCCGACCAGTTCTCCCGTTCCACCCTGGGCTCCGTAATAGCCATCACCTACACTCTACTTTACACTCTACAACATACCACCTACCATCTACCATCTACTATCATCATGTCTTTCCTCTTCGGCGGTGCCCCAAAGATGTCCTCGGCAGAGAAGATTGCTGCCGCCGAGACAGAAGTTGAGATGATCTCCGACATGTTCAACCGGTAAGTTGCGCGGAATCTCGGGTTAGGAATCGCTATTCTTTTGCTGTCAAGCATTGCGAGACCCTCAATCCAAGCTATTTTAATCCAATCCATCACTGTTCCGACTTTCCAAATCGGTGGCTAATATTCCGTCGCACAGCTTGACCGAGTCCTGCACAAAGAAGTGTGTCCCCGCCGACTACCGCGAAGGCGACCTGAACAAGGGCGAGTCCGTCTGCCTGGACCGCTGCGTCTCCAAGTTCTTCGACGTCAACATCAAGGTCAGCGAGAAGATGCAGGGCGAAGCCGCCGCCAGCAAGCAGGGTGGCGGCATGGGCTTCGGCATGTAAAGCAGTTTGCGTTTGCAGACGACTTGAACTGGGGAGAAAGAAGAATTGAGAGCTCAGTGATTACTATCTTGGCTTCTGGTGTACGGCTATATGACTGGTTCGGCCTACCGGGAACTGGATTTGTTTCAATGATGGTTTCATACGTTTATAACCATCACCGGGTGGACGGCGAAGAACGGCCGATCTATCTGAATATGTACAATATGGTGGAAAAGGGAAAAACAGGAGAATGAAAAAGAGGAATCTTATCATACAAGCGTTATCGGGGTGAGAAGCCAATGGTGCGGGCGATCCAGGCTGTCCAGGATGTGCTGTGTTGTTCTTCGCCTTTGACCAGGGCTTTGATTCTCGTCTCGACATTTACAAGGTGGCGTTCGAAGTCACTCAGGCCGGCTTCCATGTCTTCGACTTTGGACTCGAGGACGTGTAGTTCGTAGTCCAGTTTGGCGCCTAGCAGCTCAACGCGCTTCACGCCATCGGTGAGGTGGTGGTTTTCATCCAAGAGGATGTCACTAGATCGTTCTCGTAGTCTCTGGTAATCGGCGAATCGCTCCAGATAGACTGAGTTGAGCTCTTCATAGCGGTCGTGGAGGACTTGGTTGAGACCGTCCACGGAATCGACCTGCCGCTCAACCCATGGCACGGTGTGCTGGCTCAATTTCAGGATCCGAGAGCTGAAGATACGTCCCTCGGAGGCGAGCATGTCTTCTTGGGCGATGGAGTCTTCCAGGTTGTCTGTTACTTTGATAACTGGGTTGTTGCCTATTGGCTCCCATTTGAGTACCACTTCTTCGACTGTGCTGAAAGATAGGTGTCTCGGGCAGTCGTCGTCTCGTCGTTCGATTTCCCTTTCACTTCTTTGAAAATCTTCGCAGCTTTGTGGCCGCCGTAGAGCCATGACAGCCAGGCCGCTAACTGAGCCTTCACGATCGCGGTCACTTGATGCCGCCGTTGACCGAGACATGACGCGCTCTATATCCGACTCATCGTCAATGACTTCAGGTTGTGGCGTAAGTTGATCGGGTTGGGGCAGTTTATCAAGACCAACAGTAGGTGGTGCAGATTCGATGTGAATTTCGGGGGCTTTGGTCTCTGCAGAGTCGGGGATGCGCGAGAGTTGAGTAGACTTCTCCTCCTGCTCCTCCTCAATGGGATCTTCTATCTCAGTCCCGATCTTTGTTTCCGAAGACTGGAAACCAGAGTCGGTCCGAGCTTTTGAAATGGGCATCTCAGAGTCGCTGTCCATTGATGGGCGGTAAGCAGCATCATGTGTCAACTCCGCGCTTTCTCGGGATTGCTGATGATGATGTGAGCGTAGGCCCTGTAGTCCTACTGCATCTTTGAAGCGTCCCAAGCCTGCGCGGGCATCGGAAACACGTCCGCTAACACCCTTCTTGCGATGTTCTTTTTCTTCAACAGCCGATGGCTCTGGCATCTTCCAAGAGCGATCAAAGGTGGAGCTGACTCGCTCATGCAGGTCTTCTGTCGAATGATTCTTGCGACTGGTCCAGACATAACCGCCCTGTTCATCGGTCGTAAACATCATGTCCGATCCAGTCCCACGCGTGAAGCCATCCTCAAAGCCACTCTTGCGTGGTCTACCCAACCACAACCATTTGGCTCGTTCTCCGTTGCAACACTGTACAAAAGTGTCCATATCTAGCGTTTCAATATCGGCAATGCCGCCCTTGTCACGCCCACGAACCATCCCCATGACCATTTCACCACCTTGTCCACTGAGCTCCGCCATCGTAGACTTCACCGCATCGGTCCAGCCCTCCGAATTGGCAGCCTTGGCTGTGGCGCGGTGTAATCGATCCAATGTATGACGGTCCAATCTCCGGGATTTTCTCATTTTCTGAGATTTTTGAAAACTCCCAATGCCCCTCTTCAAGTTGGCAATGTCAAATGCATCTTTGCCCACTGGGGCACCGTATGCATGCAGACGGTTTCGCGCTCCGAGGAGCGTCCCCAGCAAAGCAGCCACACTTGTTGGTCCCAAGCTACTGTCGCTTGGCTCAATGTTGTACAAGTCTGTCCCTATGTCTGTCCACCAATCGCTGATGGCCGCTTCGGTCACATCGCAAAGTAGCCCGTCCACATATTCCGGGGCGAGCTTGTCAAACATCATGAGAGCTGTCTGACACTGCCTAACCAATTCCATAACAGCAGCGTATAGCGGAACCCGTTCACTCGTCCGGTACAACAGATGAAACTTGGCCTCGGTCGCAGCCGACGGAGCTTGAAGCTTTAAGCCCGCACGGCCAGCGCAACCGAGTCTCTTCAAGTCCTCATTCACAATAAAATCCTCTCTATGTTTCTTGAGATCGCCACCGGGAACAGGAATGACACTCAAAGCGGACGGGAATGAGCTCAGATCCGTAACCATAACAGTCCCTAGCGGTGTCTCCTTCTTTCGCGCGTGACATTGTTTCATAGCATCAAAGTACATTCGCAGCCGCGGCGACCATGTAGCTTCATTCGTCGGGACGCTTAGTACCCCGACAACCACAGTGTGCGAAGGATCACCGGTATAAGTCGAGATAACAAACGTAGGATGCACGCGCGAGCAAGCCCATTGCTCAACGATGTAGATCTCATAGCCCTGCAGCGTCGAGCGTCGGTGGAGCACATCGGTCGAGGGATCTTCTTCGAGGTAGCGGAGGGCGACCATGTCGGTGAAGACGAGTCTCTGATGGCCTTGCGGGGGCTGGTGGTCGATTGCGTCGGTGTTGGAGGCGGGGTTTCTCCTGATGCCATCCGATGTCTGCATGAAGTCGGTCCGTTCCACCGATGGTGTAGCCTGGGCACTTGCCTGCATGATGCGCGGTTTCCCAATCAGGGCTGTTTGTTAGGCGGAAAATGAATAGGTTGGGGGTTCATTTGAGCCTCCAGCAGGCTACCTCTCGAAGCTCAAGATGCGAAGGGAGGTGCCGACCTTCCTGCGATCCTCCTGCGCTTTGCCTCAAGTAGGAACAATCGTGACATATCCAGGTAACGAGACTTTGGTCATATTATGAGCCCGGAATAAAAAGCAGCAGGACTGGGCGAGGGCCTTGACGACTTCCGCGGACATGAAAGGTGAACTCCGAGAGTGAAGCGGCGACGTCACTAGGCGGTGAGTTAGATCTACAAGCGTCAGTGAGAAGGATGATTGTCAACACTCCATCAACCCCTTTGTTTGACAAACAATACTTGGACATAGAGGTACGGAATAACCCTGCAAGTTCGGATTTATGTGCTAATTGTTCTACAGCAGTTCAGATTCCCAAAGTCAAAAGAACCAATTCATTCAAAGCCACCATCATGCTCGTCCAGCGAGATAGCAGTTATATTGCGACATAAAGATGATTCCTCAAAGACATTGTGAGATAGTAAATGGCATTATTAACTCCAACGGGAATCGTCCGCAATGATGGTATATCCACCCCGATCATGGCAATCAAATTATCCATTTACCAACCACCATGCTATACGAACGTCAGCAAAAGTTCTTCCATCAATCAATGAGGGATACACATACACCTCCCTGGTGACCGCCAGGGCCACCGGGACCTCCAGGTCCACCATGGTCTCCAGGTCCGCCATGAGGTCCGCCAAATCCACCTGGGCCTCCTGGGCCTCCGTGGTGACCCCCGGGACCGCCAGGTCCACCCTGAGGTCCGCCAAATCCAGGTCCTCCCTGGTGGCCGCCAGGACCGCCGAATCCTCCAGGACCACCAGGGCCACCGGGGCCACCGGGGCCACCGTTATGTTGAGGGCCACCGAAACCGGGACCGCCAGGACCGCCGGGGCCTTGCTGGGGACCGCCGTGGGGAGGGCCCTGGTGGTGGTCGTGATGGTGGCTGAAGAGACCCATGATGTATGATTGAATGTGGTGGTGTGGTGTGGTGTGACGGACAAGGTAGGGAAGTATGAGACGTGAGTATGAGTAAGAGATGTGAATATGATTCCAACAAGAGGAAGGGCCCCAGGTCCCCTTTTATAAACAGCAGTGGCGTCAACACCAACCAGGATACTAACAAGCAACTAGGATACTCTAGCCAGGACCTAGTCTCAAATTGGGAACAATGTCACCTCTTACGACTCCCATTATGAGATGTGGAGTAGCGGAGGCCTATCAAGGATCAGACACATTCCTCCACTTGAATCAGCATCGATTGATAGCGCAGGACGTCACTAGGTGCTACAGCAGATCGTACTCGCACGTCTTCACGATCGGTTGATCGGATACTACGTCTTTCTATCTCGGGGTTCGGTGAAGCTGTATGAGAGAAACCAACCTTGTAGCCACCCGTTATATCTACCCGCGTATATTGACAAGCTTTCCCAGACAGGAATGGCATAATATTGGGTTTTACAAAGTTCCCTTAGAGCGCATCAATTGCTGGCGCTGGACTTCTGCCGAGTTCTTGGCGTTAGGGCTATGAGGCGGATGCGTACGTACCACTCCCCACAGCTTCAGCCCTGTAGCTGAATCGGGATCCTCATTGCAGCAATTCGGTAGCCTAGGGAGTCGTGGGCAATCCTCGGATGTATTAGCTGTTATTATTAGGCCGAGATTCGGCCTTGGGGACTGGGATGGGAAAGCGGGTGGAACGCAGTGTAGGCCAATGCCACTAGCCTGTCTTAATTTGGCAGCGCTATATTGAAAAGAAGTTCACGAGACTAGATGTGTTCCTAGTGTAGCTTGCTAGAGTCATTGGTTGATTGTAGCCGAGGATCTACCTCAAAGCCAAGAGTTGAAAGTCCGAGATTCATGTCACGAGCGTAGAAGTATATACATGTTAATCACACCTGGCAGGTAAAGGAACGCTAACAAATTGCCAAGTCTATATAAAAGAGTGAATCGGAGGTGGGCTATGGGTGGGCCATCCCCATCTCGAGTTGCTCATAGCCTTTTTCGGCATGGAGCTGTTTTTGAGTCGATGGAAGTAGATCGACGATGAAGGAGAGAATATAGCCAGTGAACACGAAGGCGATGACTAGGATGCATGTTAGTACAGCTGAACAAGACCAACGAGAAGAGTAGAGAGAACATACCCCATTCAAGTGTGGCAGCCATGTTGTTCTGGTTATAGTGGATGGCCTCGGTGACACGGAAAACGATGACGAGGGAGAGTTCGACGATAATGAAGGACAGCTTGATCACAAAGCTTGTAAAGATCATAGGCTCTCGCAGGGCATGCGAGATGCCTAGATGGACATAATCTAAACACATCAGGGCGGCACTGATTAGATACCCCACACTTTCGGCTGTCAGCAGTTGCATGATATGATATCTTGGCGGAGACTTACATGAATATAGTGACGAATACATCATGTGTCATATGGTGGTCGATGTTGTCGAAGACGGATAGCAGGATCAAGCCTGTGCTTCCCAGCACTGTAAAGAAGAAGGATGCGTGTGTGCAGAGCTTGTTGACGTATCCCTTGTTTTGGATGAATTGATAAAATGAGAGGTTGAGAAGCAACACTGTGGTGATACATCCAATCATGAACAACGGCTTCAATTCCTGGGCTCCTATATCCGAAATGAACCTTTGGTCTGTTAGTTTCACCCTGGAGTACTCTGGTACTAAGACGTCGTAAGGAAAAATACTCACGGTATATTCTGGCCCGGTTTCATGAGGCCATATCTCGGTTCACCGATCATGGTCCAGTGCCCAAGCATAGCCAGCAGCATTGCTAAATCCAGCGGTTAAATCGATGCCAACAGCGACCGTGGACAATTGGAAGAGCTCACCTAGCCAGGTAGAGGCCGAAATGGTCGGAAAGACCCAGGGAGGAGGCGAAAAGAGCGACATGGCGTATAATGAAGGGTGTTTTGGCAATAATCATAGTCTATAAGGAACGACAAGAGATGGACGGCTGGTGAAGTTGGATACCAGCCACATCACATCGGCATTGAGCAGAGGATAAGGAGAAGTTGACCTTGCGTGTGGAATCAGGCGACAAAGAATTGTGCCTGTCGATCCTTACTCTGCCTCCTGATGACAACAGATATGGTATGTGGGTCTATTAAGGAAAACAGGGACCCTCGATTGTTTCGGATAAGACACTCGCGTTTTGTGGGAAATGCACAATGATTAAGAACAACAAATTTGAAACGGGGTGTGCTATATATATGGGTCTTTGTTTTGTCGCCCTTGATTGAAATGCCATATACTACGCCGTGGCTGCGAGTACAATGTTGAGGAATGTTTCACCCATTTTTGGTTCCCCACACCCCATGTTTACCTGCAGCTGAGAGAGTGATTGGAAATTTGGATGGCAGTGAAGATTTCATAGGTATCATGTTGCAAGGCGAGACTGTCTTCCTAACAAAAAGTCCGAAGCTTTGTCTCGGGTCGTCATAGGCGACGATCATGGCTACATTCCAGGAGGAATTCTATGAATAATACGCCGTACTCGTATACAAAGGCACAGTCGGGTGGGGTTAGAAATATGCATAAAGCAATCCATGGATGATTCATGCCATAGCTCAAGATCAGCCACCCGGGAGGAGCCGTAAAGATAACAAACCTTTCAACGGCTTTAGCGCGCATGCAGGCTGCTAGATTAGCAATACTGGCGCCTTGGCCTTGGCCGACCACTGGGCTCTGGACATGATAGGAATATATCCCGGACTTCTGCACCGGAGCAATATCCAGTCTCCAAGAATCATCTGTGGTCAGGAAACAAAGGAGTATTATAGGGCGGATATGACACTCGGCGTCTCAAATTTTCAAAGGGGGTTTTTTGGTATTAGACGTATCTCTAGCGGATCCAAAGGAGGCGTTGATAATTCGTTTTAGCGGCGTTCTGGAGAATGGATTATTGATTAGATTACCGGCCTCCGAGACTCTGGGAAATAATCATGAAAGAAATCATTTCCCGCTCAGGCAAAGCCTATAGTGGCATGCTACTTCGAAGTTGTTCATATATTTCTAGATGCATTCTCGCGATATATAAATAAGCTAGTCGTGACATTTTCATTGATACACAAAGAAAATAAAAGAGAAACAGGAACAATGTGGGATCCTGCAAAGTACAGGGGTCGTTATAATTTAGATTGAATATTGCGCCTCAGCCAAGGAAGAGGCGCATCATTCGGGGCTAGTCACAAAACGGACAACAAAGTCGCGTGACTTAAGGCAAATTATGTCTCTTCAAATCGGACTTAGAAGAAATGAATTGAAATAGTAAAAGTTGGTAGCATATTGACTACTATCTGTACTATTCTTTGTTAACAGTACTGGAACTACGGAGAACCACCTACTCTTCACAAGATTCGAGCCTACAGTACGCAGGGAACATTCGATGCAAAGTACGTTATCAGCAAAGAGATTCCACTTCCACGGGTTATCCCATGATCCTCCGTGTGTTGTGTATAGTCGGTGACCTCCTCGGAGCGCGTCTGCCCAAGCAGATGCCATAAGCTCAGTAGCATGGTGCACGATCAGAGTCGGCTGAAAAGGAGTATTGTGTTGTACGCTGTCTACTTAGGAACAATACCGTCCACATCATCATGGAATGCAATGTGCAGGGTGGTTGGGACAAGCTGATCTGCAGGTCAGCAAACACCATATTCGTGTTCGAGCGTCAGAATGACAGCATCAGGAACCCTGCCCTGATTCATGAGAAATTTGAAAGGCTCCATCAGATCGCAGCAGGGCAACTCATTGGCACTGAAAGGAATAGTCTCTGATGATCCCCAGGCTAATGCCTCCTAGCGTCTCGCGGAAGCCGCGATGGGTGGAGAGAGCAGCTGGGGGCTGGGTTGGTATTGACGAGTGAGAGACAGGGTAAAGGGGCATCTCCATCGGTTCAGCCGCACAGAGAAACTGCTTGGACTGATTCGTGCAACTGTTGGTAGGAGTGTTGGGCGTCCACAGTAAGGACACGACACTCTGTGACGAGACGCCGCACTGTAGGAAAGTGATCGACAGACTGGAAACAAGCCGATGAGAACAGGACAGCTTGCCAAGATGTAGAAGAAGGATCACATCCACGAGGCTAGCGCCGATGAGTATTCAGCGCGAGCGGGAAAGCTTTCATCGAGAAAGTAACATGAACTGCGAGGGCGAGCACCTATCGTGGGGTAGGCGATGATGACAGGGTTTGTTGACGCGATCGGCGCGGTGACAAACATTCTCATGTCAATAGAATTTCATTACACGATATCTACACTACAGACGAGCAGCTCTCTTCTCCAAAAGCCATCGCGAGGACGACAAGTGATGAAAAGCAGACCGTCATGGTATGCGCGCGGTGGCTGGGTATAGCCTCCCATCGTGAATACCAAATCTGACCTCGATGAGAAAGGAGGATCAGGGCATGTATTGTTTCAAAAATTCCCAGTCTTCCCCAAGGGGCCGACTGAAGTGGTCAATTTGGTAGTTTTCAACTAGCAAAAACACGATCTCGGATGTCTCCTCACTGATGCGTGTAAAACCCGTGCACTTGGATGAAGAAGAAAGAAAAAGAGAACGAAGGTTGGGGGGGCGCAGACGTATTTATACCCGCGAGTGAGCAATCATTGAGTTTGCGCTAGTCTTAATTGGGAACTTTAGCCGAGTCAAACACTGGGCGCTCATTGGTTGTCCAGACACCTGGCAAAAAAGGGCGGTGTATGAGTCCCAGCTGACGGTCAATCAATAGTTTCGGCAGGGCAGGGGAGAATAGTATCGAAGGAGAACAACCCTTACATCGGACACCTGGCACTCTTAGTACTCCTGGAGATGCTGGAAAGCGAAGGGAAACCAAACAAACATCTTTGACGAGATGTCACTGCTCGCACTCACTTCCGCTTAGAGGTAAATCACGTGGACTATGTCGTCAGGCGATCAGCCGGAACAAGATTAAGCTACTGTATTCGGGCTGGGATATCTTCCCCTCATATCCAATCTCCATTGCTCTACCGCGTACACTCCTACTCGACGCTGCTTGGAGGCCGCGCCGATAAACCATTCTTATATCTCCTCCACATGGCAAGCGGAATCGGTGTGCGGTAACCACATCACCTCCGCGATATCGGGAAGCATGGAAGTAGTCCAGAAAGAACACGACCGGCTCCTGAAAAGGGTCAAGGCATCACAAGGCATAAAGAATGTCCAGTCGACGATCGATCTACTGCAGTCTGCCCGCGATGCCATAGCTGCTGGTCAGTAAGCCATGTAGAAACCATCCCCGCTCACTTCAACTGACGAGGTTGTTCGTTGATAGACCCAGACTCGGCGCCGGTAACCATGGCCAAGCTTCAGACGCCGGTCAAATCGTCCTTTGACTCGATCAATGACAGCTTGAAGGAAACCCATAGCGGCCTGAACAAATACACCAAATCTCTCGATAAGGTATTTGGTCTTACATTCTCCATTCTCAGCAAGACCCCTCTCACATGTGAATTAGCTCTTCAAAGACCGTCCTCTTCCAAGTACCGATCACGATGCCCTCTCCTCACAGGAAAACCTGATCAACCGCGCGATTGCGATGCACCTCCTCCGCGAAGGTCAGTTCGCCGTCGCCGCAACCTTCCTCTCGGAGATCGCCGAGCACAAGATGGATACTCCAACGCAGCAGACAAATGAGAGCGCGAGTGCCAGCGCCAGCGACCCCGCAAACCTCCTCGACCTCGACGAAGTCCCCTCAACTGAGATCAGGAAACAGTTTGCCTCGATGTACTACATCCTCCAGCAACTACAAGAACACAAGAACCTTCTACCCGCTATCGAATGGTCAAGGGAACACCGCAACGCCCTGGAAGCCCGAGGCAGTAATCTGGAATTCGAGCTCTGCCGTCTACAGTATGTGTGGCTGTACCACGGAGGATCGAGCGGCCAAGACGGGCCAACAGGCTGGCAGGAAGCTCTAGCATACGCCCGCCGTGAATTCCACGTCTTTGTTCCTCGATACCTGCGAGAAGTGCAGCAGCTGATCGGTGCCATGGCCTACTCGCCAAACCTCGAAGCCTCGCCTTATGCATCTCTCTTCAACACTGCATCCGCCTGGGACGATGTGGCCCACTTCTTCACGCGCGAGTTCTGTTCTCTTCTCGGGTTGTCGGCTGACTCGCCACTTTACATTGCTGCGACTGCCGGTGCGATCGCCTTGCCAACGCTGCTGAAGTTGCAGACTATCATGAGAGCGAAGCGCACGGAGTGGACATCTGAAAACGAGCTTCCGGTGGGAGAATCCTTCCCTCCCAACCAGCTGTCCATATTCATGCTAACACTTCATTTCTTACTAGGTCGAAATCTCACTCCCGCCCTCATACCTCTTCCACTCGATCTTCGTCTGCCCCGTATCCAAGGAACAAGCGACAGATGCGAACCCACCAATGATGATGCCTTGCGGACATGTCATCGCAGAGGAATCACTGAAGCGTCTTGGGAAGAGCAACCGGTTCAAGTGCCCGTACTGTCCAAGCGAGAGCCACCCCAAGGACGCGCGCAAAGTGTTCCTGTGAAGCTCTTCTTTCTCTCGATCTCTTTCTTGTCTCCTTTTCTTGCACTGGCATATGGCGCCTGGACGGAGGAATTTGGAATACGGATGCGGGGGAGTATGTCTTTCTTTTTCGGGGGCGTTAAAGCATCGGCGTTCGGTGGCCATTTGAGTTATTGCATTGTATTGTACCTAGTGCAGGTTTCATTCAGCTGTACATGCAATCAAATTTTTTACCTTAATCTGTTTCCAATTTGTAGATGCAGCAGTAGTAAGGGGTGCAGACCAAAAAGCACCAATGCTAGACCTCGGTCGAATCCACTAATTTGGTGATTCCACACGTCACAATTCAAACCCCTGAACAGATGATCTATCACTTCTTACTCCGTCAAGTGCAATCTCCGAATATACCCACATCCCGTGACCACGCGCCCCTTTTCCACTTTACGCGTTACGCGTGTTACTAGTCGTGACGCGTCCTATCGAGTCACTGACAGCTTTAGCGGGACGATCTGCCGTATATAACATGTCATTCCGAGTGCATACATGTATACAGAAGCTGAAACTGAAACTGGTTTGTATCTTGTATCTCACTCTTTATAAATAGGTAGCCCCTGAACCCCAATCCCAATCCAACTTGAAGTCCGTCTCTCTCTCTGTATCCTGTCATTGTCTGTTCCCCTTTGATTCCAATTGAAATACAATACTAGAACAGAACGCGATCATGCTGCGCACTCCCGAAACTCCATCTATGCCTAGGTATCGCGCGGGCAAGTCTTCGGCTTTTACGCCTCAGTCGCGGAGGGCTGTTCAGACGCCGAGGGATAGAGATAGGAGGGAACGAGAGCGAATGCGGGAGAGAGGAGGGGGAAGAGAAAGAGATGATTCTAGTTCTTCGGACAGGATGCGTCATCTTGAGCGAAGGAAGAGATTCGAGAATCCTCCCGACGTAAGGTACATGAAAACCCTCACCATCTACAAAGACCCATCCATCCGTCCAACACAGTGCAATATAATGCCATCCCAACTCCAATTCCAAAACGAGAACCAACCCAAAGATAAAAGCTACCCAAGCTAACCAAAATATATAGATCACCCCCAACATCCCCAATAGTAATGCTCCGTGTGGGACCCCAAAAACGCCTCTTCGCGGCCCACGAAGCAATCCTGAGCGCATCACCATTCTTCGCAGCCCAAGTCCAGTCTCAAGCCCAAACTCAAACACCGACCCCAAGTCGCACCCGCACACCTCCCCGCCATCCAAACAAGCTCATCGACCTACCAGATGAACAAGCCGAGGTCTTATCCTGTGTCCTGGAATTCCTCTATAAAGGAGATTATTACCCGCGACTGAGACACAACGCCACAAAACGAGCCTGGGAGCTCGAGGATGTAGACACTGATACTGCAGGCAGTGATGGAGATGGAGAATTGAGCCAGGGTGCAATGGCAACAGTGTATCATCATCTGGCTGGGTGTGTTATTTTGCGGGATACGGCTATTTAGTATGTTCCTCCCTCCTCATACTCCCCCATCCCATACTCATCCACTCCCCCATCCTCCCCTCTCCTCTCCTGCCACATACTAATATCTATATAAAACAGCTGCGCCGCCCAGAAATACAACCTCCCCGTCCTCCAACGCCTCTCCCTCCGAAAACAAGGCCTGCATACAAACATATCCTGCAGCACGATCCTGGCCAGTGCGCGCTTTGCATATGAGCACACACCAGATACAGAGTCGAGGCTGCGAGCCCATTATCTGGCGCTGATTGTTAGGTCGCGGTCTACATTCATGCGGAGTGGGACTATGCAGATGGAGATGGAGCGTGGGGGGTTGTTGTTTTTTGATCTTTTTGTTGCTTTGTGTAACCATATGGTGAGTTCTTTTCTCATCCCATTAAAGTTGATGATGGCGTGAGGGTGTCAGGTGTGATTTGGGTGGAAGTGAGAGTGGGAGTGGTTTGCTGACTTGGTTTTATAGGATGATTTTGAGACTGGTGAGTTGGTTTCTAGTTCTGTTTCTACAACTTGTTAGGCTGGGTATTTGTATTTGGTATTGTATGGATAGGTATGGATGAAATGGATATGATATGGGTATGGAGTGCTGGTACGATTGGTTGGACATTGGGTTAGTTTAGGTTTACTGCGCATATACTCGTGTACTACTATACTTTGCTAATAGAATCGAAGATAATTAAAAATTGTTTGATTTCGTTGGTTATCAATTCGTAAGTTCGTGATCCATTGTGGCTCTGGTGGCCACATCATCCACAGTCCATGCACGAAGGTATGGACCGGAGGTGGTTTGGTTGACCTTTCGTCTGCATTATGCCCAAGGATCACACACTTAGCTGGATGTACCATCTGGGTCAGGATTAGCGTTGTAGCTATTCGGATCAGTATCTCGAGTACTGCGGAATGTGGGCTGAGGAGGATGTCAGCCGGGTTGATGCAAGTCCGACGCGGACAGGCTCAACATAATCGAAAAATTTGTCGATACGTGCCAGTTGATGGCGAATGCCATTTTCATTGTTGCCACCGAACTTTTAGACACCAGTACCCGGGAAAGCGCCTTTCTTGTTCAGGACGACAATGCCACGTTCACGAGCAATGTATCCTTTCATGAGGCCCTGGAGAGGATAGTTAGTTAATGAGCCCATCATGAACACCGACATGGCTTACCTTGTAAATGAGGTTGGACAGTAGGCATTCCACCTCGTCGATATCCACTCGGGATCGACCAGTCGCGTTGGTGCCAACTTGAAGAGCAGCGGCAAACTCGGCCACAGGAACACGGCTTCGTCGAATGGCTGGCTGGTCATCCTTGGGCTCCTCGAAGCCTCCAGCGAGGAAGACTTTGCGGAACAGATTGCGAAGAGCAATATCACGTCCACGCTCAAGAGGCAAGTAAATGCGTCTCTTGACAAACTCCTCCTCGCCAGCGGTCATGGCCTGGTCGAATCCGACCAAGTCTCCCTTTTTGATGCAGGTCGAAAGAGACCGGAAAAGTTGTGCAAGTCGTGGGAATGGCGCAAGAAGTTCCTTGGTGGGCAGTGTATGAGTAGTCACGAGGTGGCAGGGAATAAGATATGTGAGGATCAATCTACCAGCTTGTTAGCGAAAGCAGCTTGTATTTAGCTATAGGTACTGACTCTCGGTTCTTGTACGCATCTCGGTGGCACATCTTCCAAGCCCATGTCAGATGCTCTTCGGCCTGCACATAAGATCAGTCTCGGCAAATGCCCATGGCAGTCTTTAGACTTACCTCTGCGTAGTTCTCATCCAAAAAGTGAATGACTCCAACGTAGTACTTGAAAGTGACGATGTGGGCTTTGGGGAAAGCATCGAGAGAGGGCAAATCAGCCGACGAGGCTTTGATGGCACGTAAAATGTTCTTGGTAAGGCCAACAGAGTTGATCTAAACGACAGACATTAGCGGGTCCCTGCGATAGTAGGCAAAAGCATACCTTGAAATAAGTTTTGAACAACAGATTGGTCATCTGGTAGATACCCCATTTGCGAGATTCCTCAATGGGTGCCCTGATCTATTAGTAGGAATGGTCTGACAGATCTCATCAGTACTTACCTGTCACTGAGACAAAGAGTAAACATGCGATTGATGACCTGGGCCGCGTTCTCCAGGTGGGCATTCTTCTCAACATCTGCTGCGATATCATCCTGGAATCCAAAGCCAGCCGAGACCAAAGATGAGGCCTCGAGGTCGGCATTGATCGCAAAGATGCGCAGGTACTTTCCCACTGTGTACAAACATGGCAGTGTCCAAGCAGGGAGGCTAGAAGAGCTGGAGTACCCTCTGATCAAAGTGTTGGCAACTTTTTTCCACGCATTGAAAACGGAGACAATGCTGGCACCGGGGTGACGATCTTCACACTTCAGGATCTCACCAATAGCTTCCCAGAATGCCGAGAAAATGTCTACCCAGGCACTCTGTTCGGCCTTGGGAATTCTCAAGCTTTTTCCATGGAATAACGCGTATTGAAGGTCTTTAGAAAGGAATGCGGCGTTGGAGAACTGGTAGAAGGAGCGCAGTCGGTTCGGATCATCGGGCGTCGCGATCGGAGTGAGCACTGCAGCTAGATGCGGGCCAGATCCACTGAGGTAGGCATCTTTGAAGTCGGTCGCAAAAATGCTCATCTTCAATTTCTGTCTCACCGACCTTAGCGAGACACAGAACGGTGAGTTGTGAAAACAACAGTGTCCGGGGAGGATAACACCGTGACTTACAGAAAGCCATTGATTGTTGGAGACATGTGGGGTAGGTCCGGCCCTGTGGCTGGTGAGGGCGGTGAGGGCGGTCTGGCTGTGGCGCATGAAAAGCCCAGAAGCAGACTAGCGTGAGGCGGAAAGCCTCCACTCGCTTAGGGCAAGGGCGGTAACCCTAAGCACAATCGGAACCTCACAATTCTCGTTTTCCACCGACGGCACACTAACGACTCAACCACCACAGCGACAATCACAGTGAGTACCTCTGGCTCAATTTATTGAGAGATTCATACTAACATTTAATTCTTCTAGATGGGTGAGTGATTTCTATTCCCTTCCCGATATTCCTGGATCATTCGAGAGACGGTGCGCGCAATTGTTGGACGAAATTCGAGATGCAACAAGACTACACGATATCGACATGAGGATCACGAAGAGAAGGATGCAAGGCAATCAACGGCTGTTATCAACTGCAATGGAGGGAAATCATACTGTCGATCTGGGTTATATATCGAATCTCGAAATTTTCAACATCCACAACCGACCCCTTGGACTTCTCGAATTCTCGCCAACTAATTTCGCGCACCGCCATACCCCTTGAATTGAATATCTGGAGATTCGAAATCACATTCAGAACCATGACTGACGGAACATATCCAGGGCGTCTTACTGAGTACCAGGTCATCGGGCGTCACCTGCCCAACGAGGCGAACCCCACGCCCAAGCTGTACCGCATGCGCATCTTTGCGCCCAACACCGTTGTGGCCAAGTCGCGCTTCTGGTACTTCATGTCTGCGCTCCGCAAGATGAAGAAGGCCAACGGCGAGATCGTCACCCTCAACGTGGTATGTTGGAATGGAACACCCGCACGACAAAAGCGGTGCTGATTACTTTCTAGATCAACGAGAAGCGTCCCCTCAAGGTCAAGAACTTCGGTATCTGGATCCGCTACGACTCGCGCTCCGGTACCCACAACATGTACAAGGAGTTCCGTGAGATGAGCCGCACCGACGCTGTTGAGGCCCTCTACCAGGACATGGCTGCCCGTCACCGTTCTCGTTTCGGTTCCATCCACGTACGTTTTTCTGATCAGCCGAGACTCGAACTTTATTCTAACAATTTCTACAGATCCTCAAGGTTGTTGAGATCGAGAACAACGACAGCATCCGCCGCCCCTACATCAAGCAGCTCCTCCAGAAGGACCTCAAGTTCCCCCTGCCCCACCGCGCTGGTGGCAAGGTTGGCAAGAAGATCTTCACTCACTCTCGCCCCTCGACCTTTGCTTAAATGTATCGTTCTGGGTTTGGGTTTGGAGTGTGTGGATGAATGACTGTTTTATGGCCAAGCATGCATGAAAGATGGTCTGTGGAAACCACTGCCCGGATGGGCGAGATGGTTGGATGTCTCTAGTCCCGTATGGTGGCATCTCTAGGTTATTTTGAAAAAAATCATCGGGTTTCTTGAATCATTTATATCCCAGTAGGGTATTGTAGATTTTATATCCCTCATGCCATTACGATATGTCAACTTCAAGGCTCAGATCACCCGCATAAAATGTACCCCACTACTGGAACCTTGACATCAGATCGTGCATAGCTAACTTATCCCACTCGAACTACATGTAAATACAGGAATGCCTACGAAAACGTACCTGTTCAAGGTTTTATTATGTCGATTGCATTTTTCATTTCAAGGGAGCAGATACCAATGGGTTCGAGAAGACCATCGTCCAACATCTGATTTGTCCTATCGAATGATCTCGCTTTCCTCCTATCAAATCGAACTCGGTACATGTATTCGGCGTCCGAGTCGAACTGTCCGGGAGTTACCGAGATGTTTGTGGCCTTGGTGCCTTTATGCCTTGCAAGTTAGGTGTCGATTTGTGATTTCCGACTGCCCTATATAATTTGCAAGTTGCCAAACTTTCGGTCGAGCAAAGGCACTGAACTTCTAGGTACCCAAGTAACTGAAATGCAGACACATTTCCGCAAATCCGAGATGACAAAGTAATCCAGGTACCGCAATGGCGTCATGCTCGGGACAGGGGAGGCTGTCCGCTTTTGCATATGTAATCCGAATTCTTCCACTTCCTCCCTTCCACACTCCCCCAATTCATAGCCATCATGTTTGCCCGTCAATCATTCCGTTGTGCACAGCCTCTTAAGCAGGTAAGCAGGCATCACCCTGTCTATATATGCTCAAACTAAAACAAGTCACAGAGCTTCCGCAAGTACTCTGCGGAGGCCGCTCCCAAGAAGGCCAACTTGGCCCCCATCTACGTCGGTGTTGGTCTTGCTGGTCTGGGTGCTGGCTTCTACCGTTACAGCACTAGCGCTGCTACCGAGCCAAAGGACCGCCCCAAGGTCTTCAATGGTGAGGATTGGATCGATCTTAAGGTTGCTGCCATTGAGAACCTCAGCGGCAATACCAAGCGTATCCGCTTCGAGTATGAGGACAAGGATGCCGTCTCTGGTCTTCCCGTTGCCTGTGAGTAGTCTGCATCAAACTGTTATTTCCTACCACTGATATCATATACAGCTGCTCTGTTGACCAAGTTCAAGCCCGAGGGCGGCAAGGCTGTCATCCGTCCCTACACCCCTACCAGCGATGAGGGTAAGTTCAACCATGTCCGATAATTATTCCTTTGCTAAACGGATCAGAAATCCCCGGATACCTCGAGCTCGTTGTGAAGGCCTACCCCAATGGCCCCATGTCCGAGCACATCCACTCCCTCAACGTTGACCAGCGATTGTCCATGAAGGGTCCTATCGTCAAGTACCCCTGGGAGGCCAACAAGCATAACCACATCTGCCTGATCGCCGGTGGCACTGGTATCACCCCCATGTACCAGCTTGCCCGCCATATCTTCAAGAACCCCGAGGACAAGACGAAGGTGACCCTCGTGTTCGGCAACGTCACCGAGAAGGACATCCTCCTCAAGAAGGAGCTCGAGGAGCTCGAGAACACCTACCCCCAGCGCTTCAAGGCCTTCTACGTCCTGGACCAACCCCCCAAGGAGTGGACTGGCGGCAAGGGCTACATCTCCAAGGAGCTGCTGAAGACTGTCCTCCCCGAGCCCAAGGAAGACAACATCAAGCTCTTCATCTGTGGTCCTCCTCCCATGTACAAGGCCATCTCCGGTCCCAAGGTCAGCCCCAAGGACCAAGGTGAGCTCGAGGGTATCCTGAAGGAGCTCGGCTACAACAAGGAGCAGGTTTTCAAGTTCTAGATGATTGCATAATAGATAGCCGGAAATACGTGTAGGATAGACGTGTATATTGGTTTCTTTTTTGAGCGCACTGCTACGTATTTAGGCTGATATTTTATCATTGGATATTGAAGTAAATATTATAACAACATATCTGCTATTATCTATACCAGTTGGTTTTATAGGATGGTAAGTATTAAGTAAAGCGATAATAAATTGTGGTATCATAAAATGGAATTGCAGATATATATCTTGTAGACCACCGAGGCATTCTACTGTAGAAGGATGTCTGCCATTGAGAATTTGCTATTGACCAAAGTGTCAAGAGAGAAACTTCAGAGGGCATTAATATTCTAGAATACGCCGACCAGTTCAGTCCACAAGTTGCGCAAAATATCACGCAAAGTAAATAGTATACGCGCCAGGAAGAGGGGTAAGCGAACGAAGATATAGAGCTCTAACAAGGCGATAAGTAGAGAGGAAACAGGAAGCCGAACTGTAGCAACTCAAAATTCGAAGTCTAGACATATCAAGACAAGGGCATTTGTTCATACTGCAGCATCGACAGTTCGGGCAAAGTTGGATCCCTCATAGGTATTCTGCAGGCCTTCGGCGACCCTGAAGAGTTGAGGGGTAGGCGGGGCGCCCAGCCAGCGCGACACCTCCCACCCTCCCAAGAGCGCAGCAGCATTCCCAAGGCTCTCCATACGACCGCATGGACGATATTAGGAAACGAAACATGGACTAGGAAACTTCCACAAAGGCAAACGACATCAATTACGTATAGACTCCATCCTACAAAATGAAAGCCCTATCATATGAATCACCATGGCACCTGCTAGGAACCGTCATGAAGAAACCAGACACACCCATCTAAAAAAGCCGATAGATTCTTAAAAGCACGCCTAAATCAGTCCAAAACGCAATCGACACATCTCTCCACCCAGACCACCACGGGTATGTTTTAGAATTAAGAAAAAAAAAGAAACATCAGTGTCACCACCTGGCCCCAGGTGCCTAGAGGGGCATGTCACCGGGGCAAGTTGGGGGGAAGGACGGGAGCACCGGTGTTGCCCAGGAATCCCTGAAGTTTGGGTCTCATGACAACAGTAGAGAACCTAAGCCGAAAGTAGCGGAGCATGCCCGGTGCATTCGGGGGGTCGATGGCCAGTGGGCCCCTCTCTCGGCTTTCCTATTCCCCCCTTCCCCCCCGAAAATCTCTTTTTCATCACCTTCAGACTTCATCTCTGCAGAACCGCCACCATGCCCCCCAACAATGAAGCGACCGTCGAGGTCAACAAAGAAGAGCTCCGTCGGGCTGGTGACTTGGTATGTTCATTTTATATTTCTTTTATGGCCACGTCTTTTTCTTTTTTGTATTTCCTTTTCGCTTTTCTGTGTTGTTTTCTTGTGCACTGCGCCGCGCTACGCGTCGCACACACACCCTCCCTTTTTGTCTACATCAAAGCTATACAGTGAGCTTTTGGAGCTTTACAGATATTCTGTGAGGCCTCATTAGTATCATACTGAGCTTCTTGTGCGCAAATCACACCTCGCTGTGATCTTGCCACAGTCCAAAGTGTTGGCGCGTAGCTTGACCAGCTACGCGCCAAACAACCCCAACCCTAAACCATTACCCCAAACCCTCAAGCGACGAAGCACTGTTACCTTACCTATATAAATAGCATCACTAATGATACTAGATCGTCATGCGCCTGATGGAAGTCCAAAGCTACCTCGCCGACCTAGGCAAGGCCTACGTACAGCACGTGAAGAGCATCACCGACGGTGAAGGCGCCACAATCGAGCTTCCCCTCGGTCCCACCTTCACTGGTGGAGACTTCCCCGGCCGCGCCAGCAGCCCCGGAGCCAAGTCCGAGGCCGGCGCCCCCAAGAAGCGCAAGCGCGCCCCCGCCGACCCCAATGCGCCCAAGCGCGCCCTGACTCCCTACTTCCTCTTCATGCAGACCAACCGTGCCCAGATTGCCGAGGACCTGGGCGACAATGCGCGCCCCAAAGATGTCGCCGACGAGGGCACCCGCCGCTGGCAGAACATGGACGAGAAGGACCGCGGTGTAAGCATACGATTCCGCTCTCAACCAGATGATACACATACTCATACTAACCCACCAATGCAGGTCTGGAAGCAGATCTATGCTGAGAATTACGAAAAGTACAAGAAGGAGATGGCCGCTTACAAGGCCACGAAGGCTGAAGAGGACCACGACCTCGCCGCCAACCAGCTGCAGCAGGACTTTGCCGGCGCGGAGCAGGAGCACGAGGCCGAGGCTGAAGCCGAGCCCGAGCAGGCCCAGTCCGATGAGTCTTCCGAGTCTTCCGAGTCCGAGTCCGAGTCCCCTTCTCCCCCCAAGGCGAAGACTCCCACTCCTCCCCGCAGCACTGCTAAGCGTCCCCGCATCAGCAAGGCCAAGGAGGCCGAAACACCTGCCAAGTCGCCTGTCAAGAGAGGTCGCAAGGCTGCTGTTGTTGAGCCTGTGTCTGCTAGCAAGGAGAAGATTCCTGCTGATAGCAAGCGCAAGAGTGGCAAGAAGCGCAAGAGCGAGACCTCTTAAGTCTAGGCAGTATTTGGGGACTGGCTGTGTAGCCCTGGTTATTTTCGGCGTTAGGGAAAACTGAAGGGAACTTGAACTGTATTTAGCTACCTCATCATTACAATCCATCACATGACACATGTCACTCCCCAGGCTCCAACGTTGTGTTTGTATCACTCTCTCTTTCCCTTCATTAATCCCTCGTCTCACCCATCCAGTTGATGCTCTTCCCTTCTTTACTCACTGCCTGTCTCATCCTCGTCATGGCAACCACTCGCTACAAAGGCCCTCCCCGAGGGTGTACCTATCTTGGAACCTGTCGAAGAAGGCCGCCAATTCCAAGCCACAAAGGTGAATGCCAGTATGTGGCCCGACAATGGTGCTTATTACATGAAGAACCCCAATGGCACTGTTTTCGCCGTGGCATCAGATGAAGTATGTGAATACAGCCGACCGCGGAGAGGCCGAGATCGAAGCCATGATTGCATCGGGCGAGCTGTCGGACGATGAGCCATGCCACTTAGGAGAAGGAGGAGGACGCTGTCAGAATTGTATCAATGCCAAGTCTGGAAAGGGCCACAGTGGCCCTTAGCTATTACTCATGACTTATACTTTCGGCACCCGAGCCTAGAGGGTTGTGGGACATGGTGTGATGATGCTTAGACTAGGTGAAGAGGTAAGTGCCCTTTATCACTGCAGATGGTGGGTGTCTGTTGTTTTTAGTTGAAAGTGAGAGCCATTAGGGTAACGTATGTAATGCAGAAGTAACGTTATAAAGTATAGAGTGAAGTATAAAAGGCTAAACAGTTAACCATCAGATAAGCGGGTCTCAGCTTCACAGTCTCCTCCACTCACACACATTTATTTCCTTTCAATTTCAACCAATTAGCAAAGCCTTGACTAAACCGGCCAAATAGCTTCGCCCGACCCAATCGGCCTGCGCGGCACTTATCAAAGTGCCTTATCTCGGGAAACAGACGGCAGTCAAACCTCCCCACATCCCTCATTTTATGTCCTTTCTTGACTTAAGCCCTGTCCTGGAAATTCATATACCTGTCACCGGTCACCCCTCTGTCTTACCTCTCTCTGTTCTCTATATCTTTCATATAGTGTCAACCCTACCCTGCACGCCAAGACCCGTGTTCGGGTTCCACTGCCATGCAGCTCGTTCCAAAGGAGGTAGGTGGCACGGAACACTCGACATAGCAAACAACTGACATCCTTGGTAGCTTGACAAGCTCACTATTGCGCACCTCGGGTTCTTGGCACAGAGGCGTCTAGCACGTGGAGTGCGGCTCAACCATGCAGAAGCTGTGGTATGTACTTCTCAGCCTTGTGGGATACAGTATGCTAATCTCCACTTCTAATTCCCTAGGCCTTGATCTCCTCCGTCCTGCACGAGGTACGTACACCTCTTCATAATTTAGCATACAATTGAACAATTGGACTAATAGTCACCAGCTAATCCGCGATGGCCAATACTCCGTCGCCGATCTCATGTCAATCGGCAAAACAATGCTAGGCCGCCGCCACGTCCTCCCCTCCGTCGTCGCAACTCTAGTCGAGCTACAAGTCGAAGGAACCTTCATTTCCGGCACCTATCTCGTCACCGTGCACCACCCGATCAGTAGCAATGAAGGTGATCTCGAAAGAGCGTTGTACGGCAGTTTCCTGCCCGTGCCTGCGCCAGAGGCCTTCCCTGATCCCGATCCCGAGGACTTCCGCCCGGAGAAGATGCCTGGTGCGGTTATCCCCGCTAAGCATGCTCGTGTCGAGTTGAGTAGTGGGCGGAGGCGTATTAGGTTGAAGGTTATGAGTAAGGGTGATCGGCCAATTCAGGTATGTCCATGTACAATCCATGCACGGGAACTGGGATTGGGACTTTGATTCGTGAAATTAGTGCCGTCGGATTGTGCTAACTTGTGTACAGGTTGGATCGCATTACCATTTCATTGAGACGAACCCGCAGCTGCACTTTGATCGCATTCAGTCTTATGGATTCCGGTTGGATATCCCCGCTGGTACATCCATCCGTTTCGAACCTGGCGATACCAAGACCGTGACGCTGGTCGAGATTGGCGGGAACCGAGTAATTCGCGGTGGAAACTGGTTGGCGAATGGACCTGTTGATCTGAACCGCGCCGAGGAGATCGTGACGAAGTTGCAGACTGCTGGGTTTGCACATGTGCCCGAGCCCCAGGCGGATAGTGTGCTTGTTTCTGGGTTCTCCATGGAGCGCGAGGCGTACTCGCGCATGTTTGGTCCTACAACGGGTGATTTGGTTCGATTGGGCTTGACCGATCTGTGGATCAAGGTTGAGAATGATTTGACGAGTTATGGTGATGAGTGTGCCTTTGGTGGAGGTAAGACGCTGCGAGAGGGTATGGGTCAGGCGTCTGGTCGGGGCCATGCGGAATGCGTTGATACTGTTATTACGAATGCGTTGATTATCGATTGGACTGGTATCTACAAGGCCGATATTGGTATCAAGGATGGGCTGATTGCTGGTATTGGCAAGGCTGGAAACCCCGATGTCATGGATGGCGTGCATCCGGATCTGGTTGTTGGTTCCTCGACGGATGTCATTGCTGGAGAGAACAAGATTATTACTGCTGGTGGTATTGACACGCACATCCACTTGATCTGTCCCCAGCAAGTCGAGGAAGCCTTGGCTTCAGGTATCACAACCTTCCTCGGTGGTGGAACCGGTCCTAGCACTGGATCAAATGCGACAACTTGCACACCCGGACCAAACCACCTGCGCCAGATGATGCAAGCATGCGACAGTCTGCCGATTAACATCGGCATTACAGGCAAGGGCAACGACTGCGGACGAAAGAGCATCGAAGAACAAATTCTAGCAGGAGCAGCCGGTCTGAAGCTCCACGAAGACTGGGGCTCCACCCCAGCAGCAATCGACAAGTGTCTGGAAGTGTGCGATGAATACGACGTACAGTGCATGATCCACACCGACACACTCAACGAATCAGGCTTCGTCGAACAAACAATCGAAGCCTTCAAGGGCCGCACCATCCACACCTACCACACCGAAGGCGCAGGAGGCGGCCACGCCCCAGACATTATCTCCGTCGTCGAACACCCCAACGTTCTACCAAGCAGCACAAACCCAACCCGTCCCTTCACTCTCAACACCCTGGACGAGCACCTGGACATGCTAATGGTATGCCACCACCTGTCAAAGAACATCCCAGAAGACGTAGCCTTCGCCGAGAGTCGCATCCGCGCCGAAACCATTGCCGCCGAAGACGTGCTACACGACCTCGGCGCAATCAGCATGATGTCCTCGGACTCGCAGGCCATGGGCCGCTGCGGCGAGGTCATCCTGCGCACGTGGCACACGGCGCATAAGAACAAGACCCAGCGTGGACCGCTTGGAACGGATGCCGATACTGGCGCAGATAACTTCCGCGTTAAGCGTTATATCAGCAAGTATACTATCAACCCGGCCCTGGCGCAGGGTATGGCGCATGCTATTGGTAGTGTGGAGGTTGGAAAGGTGGCCGATTTGGTTATGTGGAAGCCCAGTACCTTCGGTACGAAGCCGGTCTCTGTGCTGAAGAGTGGTATGATTGCCGTTGCGGAGATGGGTGACCCGAATGCTTCGATTCCGACGATTGAACCGATGATTATGCGGCCAATGTTTGCTGTATGTATTCCCGAGAGTCTTGGAGTTGGTCTGATTGATACTAACGAGTTGATAGGTCCGCGTCCCCGAAACATCCATTATGTTCGTCTCGCAGGCTTCTATCGATGCTGGAATCGTCCAGTCATATGGATTGAAGAAACGCATTATGCCCGTTAAGAACTGCCGCACTGTCGGGAAAAAGGATATGAAATTCAATGATACCATGCCAAAGATGAAGGTTGACCCGGAGAGTTATGTGAGTTTACCTTTCCTTACCATTATGGCAATCCATATAGTTCCTTTGGTTTACCGTACTAACCTCTACCCCCAACAGACCGTTGAAGCAGACGGTATGCTCTGCGACGCCGAACCAGCCTCCGAACTTCCCCTGACGCAGGCATACTATATCTTCTAGTTATTGCATTGTCTTTCTGCCCCTTCTCTCCCGCTTGCATATCACCCTCCCCCCGCCCCCTCCCATCCCCTTACTAGCATTCACTTCCCTTCATTCCCTGCAACTGATACGTTATATCTCATCGCTCGAGCGTCTGCTATTTTTCTTCATTTCGGAGTTGGTTGATAGCGAGCTAGCTCGAGTTTTGGCTTGGTTTCTCTGCGTGCATGATAAGTTACAGGTTTCTTATTTCATACGAACGTGACGATTTCTATTTATATCCTACTTACTCTTATATCACTCTTGCTTTTCTCTTTGATCCTACTCTTATCTTTGATCTTTGACTTATTGGTCTTCGTCTAATCCATATCTTCAATATGATATGAACTAACCCCCCAACCTCGCAACAACCCCCTCAATTCCCGAAATGACAATAGTATCTGTCCTCCGCCCATCAGGAAAAACAAGCATATCAGCCCAATGCAACAAACAAGCAACGACATCATCACACATACGTGGTATCTCATAACCGAAATATCCAAATGGTTTGGCAGTAACGTATGGATTGAACCGTGCAGACTTGACCATTGCCATCGATGCGGCTTTAAGGGTTTGCACTTTTGGGACGAGACCTAGGAGGGCCTTTGAGACCTCTAATGCTGTTTTTGGATTTACTTTTAGGGAATTTGATTGCGATAATAGCGATATTAGGAGGTTCGCTTGGGTTTGTTGGTAGGTTGTTACTGGGCCTTGAGGCATTCTGATTTTTGGTGGATTGGTAGATTGTAGATTGGTTGAGTTGTTAGAATAAATCGACAGAATCGATGAGAGGAGATGGAATGGAATGAGATGTACGTGACGTGATATCTTTGGGATCCTGTCTATTTATAAGATTGTAACAAAGACATACAGACTACTGTCGCTGAGAAGGTACAGAGAAGACCGAAGTATTGTTCCATCTCGTCGTTGTCTGTCCGTCTTATACTGTGCTCATATATTTCACGGTTATCAAAGAAGTCTATTGGCTTGTTATGTTATGTCTCAACATCTCTGAAAAATTTAATCTGTCTCATTGGTCAACTATTATAATGAGGTACAGGACCATTGTTTGAACTGACTGGCTTCTTTGTATCTGATACTATCCGCAAGTAGATACTTTGATTGATTAGAATAGTAATGACAGTATGAAATGCCTACGTACCATGTCTCGGCCAACAACATAGGGTTACATTCAAAGACCTTGCTCTTCACAGCTAATACGGTCATAGGCCATAAGTCCCTCCACACCTCCACAGTTACACAATCTACCTGATGAGCCCGAGACCCTCGAAAATGGGTGAAAAAGAGGTGAAAAAAGAAAAGCCAAAGCAGGGCGAAAATGATACATGAAACGGTATACTCGCTTCGAGGCTTTCGTGTAGAGACTGTCCAATACTTCATGACTATATACACATTTATGGCCCCCTATTGTAATAACAAGAAGACAGGCGCTTTGTATCGACAGTCCTCTGCGACTGGTGCCACAGAAGGCGAAGTTGCGAAAACATGACCTATCAAGAAAGAAAGAGATTGAGTGGTGAAATGAACTGGGGTATCATATAGTTAACAACAAGAAATAGCAAGAGTACTCCGTAGCAAATAAGGAATATAGATCAAGAATAGAGTAACAAGCAATTAGCTTATAGCTCAATCTCCTCTTCGGTATGATTATCTCTCGCGGAAACAAGCGACACATCCGTCCACGCAGAGTAGGTATCCTCTCGTGCAGCGAGATAAGCAGCAATACGAGTATGACGCGAAAAACGTAGACCGGCATCATCCTTTTCTGGGGGTTGCGTTCCATTATCCATCAGTCTCCGGTCTGGAGACCCGAGTGCTGACTCAGAAATGGAGAGGGGAAATGAATCCGTGAGTTGGCTTTCTGTTTTTTGAGTGTTGAGGTGTATGGGGGAGGTGATATCGTCGCCGGTTAGATCGATTATGCTTGGCGTCCTTGGTTCGCGGTTTGGGGTGGTATGATAAGGTTCTGCAGTTTCTGGACCCAGTGAATTCTGTTTCGCTCCCCTGATACTGAGTTCATGGCCATCTTCATTATCCGTGGAACATGTAGATGGTAGGATGCTGGCTTGGGAGGAATGGGCTGAGTTTGCTTGTGCTTGGGGGTGCTGTTTCTGACGGATATTATTATTGTCGAATTTAGTGGCGCCGTCGAATGTATTCGCTTGGTATGTGGGGATTTCAGGTTGAATATGCTGGCTCATATCAATCGTCTGAAGACTGATGTCTCCAATCCCATCAGATGTATCTGTGGACTGGGTGGATAGGTCCAAGTCAAAACGAGGTCTCTTCTTTGCGCGCAAACCTTCTTCGTCACTCTCATTTGCCAAAGTCCGCCGCATGTGCTCATCATGGGAGAATTTATTCCCTGAACAGAGGTGCCCGAACAAAGTTCGGATGGAGACATTCTCGTTCCAAGTCGATGGATCCACGGTGCATGGATGGATGTCTTTGGGTCGGAATGCAGCGACAAACTCACATGATTCGGAATACGAGGAGTGTCGGGAATATGGGAAGCGCTATAAACTTATTAGAGGGATTGTAAAAGCAAAACAAAATGAACTTACTATCGTGTTAGGCAGATCGGGGTTAGAGGACTCATCGAAGGAAGCTGAAGGACCGCGGCTGAGAGCAGTTACCAGATTCTCCAGTGAAATCTCCCCTTCTTCTCTCAGGCCGTATGTATCAAGTGAGAGCGCCTTTCTTCTCGACTGAAAAGCATTCTTCAGCGCATTTCGCATCTGAGACAACGCCTCTTGATCCTGAATGTGCTGGGAACAAAGTTTCTCCAGCTCGGCCATGGCAGACTCATCCGGCAACTCCAATTCATGGGTTTGGTATAGATCCCCGACACCACCACCTGCGCCGACATCGGGGATTTCCGTACCGGTAGGGGTGCGGTTGACAATGGGCATGATATAGACCGATTTGGGTCCACGGGATGATGCACACGCGACACCAGGTTCACAGCTGTGAATTCGACTGGTCTCATTGTTGCTTAAGCAGCCTTCCACATCTCTGTTTCCCAGGTCAAAGCCACACAGGGCAGGCGCTTCACTGGCACCCTTGTTTCCAGAGATTCGTGTCAAAGACCGATAAAGACCCATCTGGTAGCGATCTACGTGTACCTAAAAACAATTAGCATGTATTCAAACTGGAGAATTGACAAATTAATCACCTTACTGTTCAGCGCCGCTGACAGCGCTATCCACACATCTTCGTAGCCGAATGTCCATGCGCGGAAATAGAAGACCGTATCACCGGAATAGGCTTGAACCTTCTGCAGCAGCTCAGCCAGACCCTCAGCCTTGGAAGGAAACTCTCGAAATGGATTTTTCTTGCTCGCGAAGGTGGTATCCAGGTACAACTTTTCCAGCCGTTTCTGACCCAGAGTGTATGGTATCAAGATGGGGTGGCGAATCAAGCTGCCGACCCACCATTTCTCAGCTAAAGGTACTCAGTCATGGTATCAATATAAACAGGTTGTATACTTACCTCGGATGTCACCCGAGTAGATGATTGCCTTGCCGTCTCCTTCGATCAGAAACATCACCGCCCCAGGACAGTGATTGGCATCAAACAATGTTACCCTAACACGTCGTCGAGGTGTAAGGTCAATCTCTGTTGGAGTATTCAACGGGATGGGGCGCTGTTCAAGGATAAGCTTTGGCTTCAACCGAGAGAGTTCAGAACACGATACCAGAAGTTTTGCGAGATGTTTATAATGCAATCTGCGTGACTCCAGGATACCTTTGTTAAAGTTCATCCTATGCGGATACTGCTCAATCCGTAATAATACCTAAGTGAGGGTAAGCGAGAGTGATATCAGTGACGCCATACGACATACCTCGCGCGTCGCTGGCGAACAGTAAATGAACGGCGCTCGAAACGACTCGAGGCCCTGCAGATGGTCACTATGCACATGGCTGAGAAAGCATGCCAGTGGCGCAGGCCGCTCAGGGCATTTCCGAAAGTAATCGACTGCTTCTGTTTAGCTGATATCGCCGTATAGAGGCAAGTAAGGCTCACTCCGAATGTCGGGAAACTCTATCGAACGGTTAACACCGAAGTGACGCAGGAGAAATGGGTCTCACCTTCAACAATGCCATCAAAGGTCGACATGGCCACTCTTCTTAGGTCAGACGGGATGCAAAGACAAGTCCACACCATGTATGGATGAGTTGGATATGCACGTGACGTGGAAGTAAAGAAAAACGAGGAATATCTTTAATCTTTATTGGTCTAAATAGAGTGAAATGCATAGTATTGACCTATCTTGTTCGAGTAAATCGTAGTTCGTACCTGTACTCCGTACCTATGAGAGTACTAGTCGGAACAGCTGGCCGTGCAGGACACCGGATCTAGCCATTTGCCAGCGCATGCGTTATATACGCCCCATTCTTCCGATTTTCTCCCTTCTTCTTCTTCACTTTTCCTCTAAGAGGTCTCAATGTGTATAGTTCATGCCTGTGAGACCTCCAATCCTCAAGGGTCAAAGAGCCGAAACGTCAGCTGGGCACCTGATCGGTCTTTCTTTTTTTCTCTGAGGACTTCACTTTAACATAGTCTCAGAGACTCTCTCATTTCTTGCCGACAAAGGGGAAGGGATCCGGATTCCTGGACATTCCAGGGACCTCCTTAATATTTGCACTTCTCACACTCACCTCGCGTCTATTCTCACCATCAACATGCGTAAACCGTCGCTGGCCCAGATCGTTTATAACGCCACGTTTCCACGACCTCGCACAAACGAACCGGGGTCGTTTGCTGCTCACATTACCCGAAATCTCGTCCCTGAAGTGCGCGTCGAGACATCTCATTTCTACGGTTCGCTAGACTGCATCGAAGCGCAATACCCAGGGCTGGACTACTCCTACGGGCCGCATCGCATGCGACTGAGTCGCTTCCCATGGCATCGCAGATTATTCCGAGTCTTTGATGAGCTCAAATTAACCGAGGAGGAGATCTCCGACCTGTGCCGATGGGAAGGGACCAAGTCAGCGCGACAACGGTACGAGGCTGAAGAAGGGACCAAAGTGCGGGACACCACTGCCCAGTCGATCCGACCAGCATCACCCCTACCGTTTCCCTCCATCGAGGTCCACTACTTCGACGACTTCTGCAGGGCAGAGGACCAGGATCAGATAATCGAGACCCAGAGTAACGACACCGTCCGTCCAAGCGCTTCTCGCACCCCGAGCACTCACTCCTCCGACAGAGCAGAGCACGAGGTCGAGGAGGAATACAGTGACGAGGAAATGGAGAGCTGCGGTGTTGCACTGAACAACCGGCTTCTCGCCGCAATGGCTGCGCGCGACCAAGGGGCCGATGTGCCTCTCGACGAGGACTGGGAACAATGGCTGAAGGAGGCTGGAGAACGCGGCGGATACGGCGACATGGTTCATGCCATTCGTGCAAACCAACCCTTGAGCTTCGGCTCTGATACGCGCACTCAGCGCCATCGTAATGGGGCTCGTGTTGTGTCGATCGCTGCGTCTCTTCCTGATTCATACCTGTTCTCGCTGCCAGAAGACATCCTTGCAAGCCCGGCCCTTCCACCTACCTCCAATCCTGCTTCTGGCACGGCTCGATGACTGCTCTGACTTGACTGTGACCCTTGTTCAAGGCTTCGCTATAACTGTATGCATTTCTTCTGGCGCATTCTTTTCTCTCTATCATTGTCTGAAGTGGACTGGCTCCTTCTTCTTTTTCCCTTACTTTCCCCGTCTTTTCCCCATTATCCCTTTCGATGTTCACAAGAGTCTCTTGCTGCTGCATAGATTTCCTTGGCTATCTGCGTCTCACTTAATACCCGTACCTTTCATTGCCTTGCCTCTATTTCTCTGTTCTTTACGGGTGCTCTGTTTGGACTTGAAACCGGCAAAAGTTATTATTCATCTAGCACATTCTATCTGATCTGAATGCTCAACATTCCATACTCCATACTGTGTTCCTGTAGAGCGTTGATGCAAATAGAGCAAACACCCGATAAGCTCGTAGCTCATCTCCGCATCTCCGCATGCCACTTCACATTGTACATTGTTGCTGGCTCCCTGGCTTTATGTGACCGGGTCTGATTGTCCTCTGATATTTGCGCTGCTTTATTGAATACTGAGTCCGCCTCATGGTCCAGCAGTGTCCCTCCAACCCCTTGCGACAGCACCCCCACGATGATCAAGGCAATCTTCTACAGCAAATTCGACACGCAAGAGGGTATGTGAACCCCTGCAATGCATTGTCAACTACTAACTATCTCCAGGTCCCAAAGTCGTCCACCAAGTCCCTGATGGAGCCATCGTTCCCTCCCCCACGGCACCTGCACAGTCACTCTACCTGACCTTCTCCGACGTCTCCTTCTTCGTGATCCCCCGCCAGGAACTCTGCGGAAACCTTCTGCAAGTCTGCACAAATGGATACCGTATCCTGGGCTACCCAATTTGCATGAAGTCGGCGCGATATGATCGCAATGAGTTCATTTTCAACTTCTGCATTGTTCTCGCCGAAGAGGACGACTTTAGCACGTATAAGAGTGTGGTACAGAAGATAGCGGATCTGATGCATGGCCTAGAGGAGCAGAATGGCTTTCTATCCCGTGATTTCTCCAGAAGTGGGGAGGGGAAGGTGCATAGTCTCTGTGAGATGTTGATGGAGGACTTGAATAACTACTGCGAGTGCATGGTTCCCATCGGTATGTCCTTGAAATGCATACACAGTTCCGCTGCTAATCTCTGGCTAGATGAGTTGAATACTCTCAACATTAAGCTGTTCCCGATCTATCCCTCTCCTCCGCAAGTCAAGGCATGGCATGTGCCGCTTTTCACCCTGCGATATCAGGCCTTTATGGATGAGAACTGGGACTTGACCATGCAGCGGGTATGTGAATCGATGCCCTCGTTCTACGGGCCACAATAACTGACCACATCAGATTGTCCCTCATATCAACGGCGTCAACAGTGTCCGCATCATTTCCATTCTAGCAGACACAGACTTCTCTCTCACCTGCCGTGCAATCCGCCACCTCCTTTACTACGGCTGTCTATTCCTCCTCGACATCTTCTCCTTCGCAGCCATATACGCCCCGACCGCCCAAATCAGCGCAACAATCGGCTGCGACGAAGCAATGCAACTAGAATGTGCTCGCTACGTCAACCTCCGCTTCGCACCACACCTCCCAATAGGCCCAAGCTCATCCTTCCCTGCACCCCTCGCCCCAAGCGGCAGCAGCACAAACGGCAGCGGCACGGGACCACTCTCAAGCTCCCTAACCGACCACGCCCCAAGTATAACCCGCGACGACTCTCGCTTCGACGCAGAAGAAATATGGCCCCTCCTCGGTCCCGCAGAAGACACAGACGACCCCACAGACAACAATAACAACAGCACAACCCCAGCACCTTCCTCATCCAGCGATACCTCCACTTCAAACAACCAAACAAACGCCCTCCACAAACCAGCTATAGTAGATGGAGTAGGCCTAGTCGAGCTCTACGCCAGCCTAAAACAAGGCCAAAGCGTCAAACAATGGTACGCACAACACAGCAGAGCCCTAGCAAACATCGACATCCGCCGCTTCATCACCTTCGGCGTAATAAAGGGCTTCCTCTACCGCGTCCACAAATACGCTTGCGCTACCGGCCACACTGCGCCCGCCCCGCGCACGGCGGGCTCTCCTTTCATGCCTACGCCTACGCATACGGCCACGTCCACGGCAACTCCTGTGGCTACGGGTTCCTCGTCCCGTGTTACGACGGGGACTACGACGCCCTATACTGTTTCCAGTGTTGGGGATGAGGGGCCTCTTCCTGGGAGGGAGTCGAGCTGGGAGAGGCCTGGGTCTGTTTTTAGTGGGAGTAGGAACGGGGTTGGTGCGGGTAATTTTGAGGAGTATGAGGTTGAGGAGGTTGATGATCGGGTTTTGGAGAGGTATCTTGATGGGACGCATTGTTTTGATCAGATTTGTACCGAGTTGGAGCTTAGTGAGAGGGAGTTGACGGCGAGGTTGAAGAGGTATCCTGGGGAAGTTTTGATTCTGCATCGGTGAGGTGAGTTACGGGTTTGATAACGTGTTGCATTCCAAGGTTGGCGTTTCTTTTGCTTTTTCAGTGTTTGGTTGTGATCGATACCCCTAGTTTTACTGGTTATATATACCCTCGATGAGTCTCATGATATCGAGGTCGAAATACAATTTAAGATACAGAGTAAGTCTGTGAAGAGATTGATCACTTATTGATAATAATAAGCTAAAGAATAAAGGTACATTGTCACATCTGACCAGCTAGATATACGACGCTGTAGAGAGACTACTCTCTTCGCGCGAATACAGACAAACACAATGTCATCCATCCTTGATAAGCACAGACGAGACCACGTCCGATCTCCGAATCTAACTTGGCCGTGGAACTGAGAAAGGAAAAAGAAGGTATCCGCTAACGCCCGCCAGCCCGTCATGCCATTCGTATCGTATCATGCAAGAAAAAGAATCAGAAAAAGAAGCCTCCGCGAAGCAGCTAGAGAACAGAAAAGGGAAGAGACACAAGACCAGTCAAGGGAGAGGAGAGATCCAAGTCAAGTGACGGATTTTACTCCTCCTCCCAGTTCTCAAGTTCAGCCTTTTCATGCTCGGCCATAACAGCCGGGTCGAAGATCGACTCTCCCTCTGAAGGAATCGTAGTCTTGATATCATCGAAGATAGGCAGGAAAGCCTCGTTCCAGCGCCGACGACGGTCCATAACAATCTTGGCAGCGTCTCCAACAGCAGGACGAGACACGCCTGCAGCGCCAGCGACGTGGCTGCCGCCACCTGCACCGCCGGGTCGGTGCTTAGCCTGAGCGCCCTTCTTGCTCTTGCCCATGGTGCGGGTGCGCTTGAGGTAGGCCTGCTGGACCTGAGTGTCGAGGTCGTCTTGAATGGTGGTGAATTCCAGCATGGCCATGTGCTCCTGGGCGATCTTTAGGATACGGGCCTTGCGCGCGTTATTGGTGACAATTTGCTTCTTGAGCTCGCCTTGTAGCAGGCGGAGACGTTCGGCAACCTCATCGTCGTAGTGTGCGTCGTAGTCTGGGTTATCGTCCGCGCCGAGGAATCCAATATATCGAAGCTCGGCCTTGGCACGTTCGTCGAGTTGGGCGTGGTCGAGCTTTGCGACTGAGGTCTTGAAGCCATTTGGATCGGCGTCGCGGAAGGCTGTTGCAGGAGGTTGTGATTGTTTCTCGGTCTTGTTCTCTGGTTCGCCGTTCGGCTGGTCAAGCTCCATTGCGTCTCCGCCGAGGCCGCCGTCGCTTGTGGCTGAGTTTGCATTATCGTCGGGAAGGGTTCGGTGCTCGTAACGCAGAAGAGAGCAGAGTCGGCTCAGGAGGGGCCCAACGGAGACCTCGTTGGTATCCGCTTTATCATCAGTCAATGTGTCGATGCTACCACGACCTTGGTTCAACGGAAGCTGATCCTTGTCATCTTGGCTGGAATCGTAGGATACACCATCTTCCTCTGCCCATAGCTGACGATAGCTTTTCTTTCCGCGACGTGGGATTATAAATGGGGTAACGCGATCTCCCTGTATCATGTTAGCTTGTGTCGCAGGGCGATAGTTGCAATTGACCTACCCGTTCCCTTAACCAGGCAATATCCTCCTCAGTAAGAGGCCGAACGTATGGCTCAATGTATGTCAGGAAAGTATTGGCGCTGACTTGATTGGATGGCTTCGCGTTGCTAAAGTCCTTGTCGGGTGCAACACCAGCTAGCATGTGAGCGAGGTCGCTCTTGGGGAATCGGGCAACGCTGTAAATCTCTTTCTTATCTTCGTCGGTCATATCTGGGAGAACATCGCGGATGTTGTAAATGGTAGGGTCGTCAAACTTCAGCGGATTATCACCGAAAACTTGTATTTGAGGGACAGCCGGGGCAGGCTCAGGTTGGTGTGACTCGTTACTGGTTTCAGACCCGGGGGAGCCGGGGGGGGCTGGACCATCGCCAGCGGTGGTCACACCATTGGGAGACATCATAGAGGGTGGTGAAAGCGAGGAGCTGTCATCGGATGCAGCGCGCTTGGAGATTTTCGATGCTGGTGAGGCCGCTGGAAATGTCAGTACATGTCGAAATAGTGGGGAATATGGAGTAAAATGGAGGGTTGAGAAGAGGTGAGTCGCAAGTGAAAACAAAGGATGGAAATAAAGCGCCGAGTTGGTTCTCTTACCTCCCTCAATCTTAGTTTCAGCACCATCCTGACGCCCGACCTGGTGAGCTCCATGAGTCAATGGACGCTCCTCCTTCCCACTTGCGCGCTCTTTCCGCTTTTTCAGCTTCCCGCCCTTGTGGATATCATCCTCTTCTTCTGTCTCGCGCTTCAGTCTTGCTCGGTCTCGGACTTCACGATCAAGTTCCTGGTCCTCCATTACTTCCTTGCGCTTCTGAGACATCTCCCGCATTCCCGCATTGCAAACCTCACCCCGAGCATCAGCCATGTCACTGAGGCTCTTCAGGTGTTCCACTAAGGCCTCAAGCGTTTTCGAATCTGGGATATTCTGCGCGGCCAACAGGTCCAATACATCGGCATACTGGCCATTAGCCAGGTCAATGAGCTTGGTTACATCATTTTCCAGGTAATTCTGAAGCGGAGGTCCTGGAATCGTAGGGGCACTAGCGCTGGATGGAGTGGTATTGCGACTGCGCGACTGGCGTGCGTCGCGGCCTTTGCCTTTGCTCTTATATGCTGAAGGCATGTTGTTTGAGATAGATGGGCGGTGAGAGGGAAGGGATGGATTGATCGCAGCGGTACTTGCTATCAATCAGACGATAAATCGGTCGACAGAGGTGATTCTAGGAGGTATGGATGGGGCTGGACCAACGCATGCTGTCGTTGGTCACTTGAAATGAAGATGAGTGAGAGGAGATTATGCCACCTATGAGGTTATCACAAAGCGAAGCTGACGCGGTTCTAGAGATCCTCGAGGTCACAGATGAACTACAAAGCTAACAGGTGACGATGTTGGCGGTCGAAACCACACGTGACATGTTCTTTATCATCACGTGCGCCTTTATCGAGGTTATCTGGGGAACTACTGTACACACAGTATAGCTTCTATGTTGGTTCCATTAGAAGTGTGCGGAATATAGACTCGTGATCAAGCCTCAATTTCACACATGGCTCAGCCTACAAGAATGTGCATGGCGTTTGAGCTTTGGGGCGGATCTGTATAGACCGAACATTCTGCGGAGAACACCGAATGGCCTTGGCGGCAACTCCGAAACAGGAGCCTCCCGAAGTGAGTTCTGTTTTTACAAACCCGAACAGGCAAATAAATTGCCAGCATATGCCCAGACTGCTTATGAACTGATCGATGGCACTCCTATATGTACTTGTACTGAACAGTTGCCTGTGGCGATCATTTCCATAAGCGTCACTTCCGCGAACGGCGTAGTCCAATGCGGGAAAGTATAGAACAGCAATGACCACGCGCTCGGCCATTCTTGCTCGTTTATGATGTTTTCTTCTGAATCTGAAACGCAGATCCTGGGGAAAAGGCGTATTTGCCTCCTGCCTCGTGGTCGGGACCAGTGTTGTTCACATTCTTGTGCCGGTCCCGATTAAACTCTCGCATTCTTCCGTTGTAGGGCTCAATTTAGCGGTTTTTGGCCGTGATCGATCAAATCCTATACTTTGTATTTACCTAAATATACAACAATGCCGTTTCCTGACTCCATTTCAATCTCGACTTCTTTCCTCGCTCAAACCCTCTGGGCATCAGCTCTTCTCACTACTTTACACAATCTGAGAGCCCATTGCTCAACATTCTATATACCATGTCGACTGTAGGCATGTCCCGAAATACGCCAGATGAAACGGTGGGGAAAGTGGCCTCGCTTTATGCAGGCCCCGGGCACGCTTCAAATTTTACCTCCACTGTCAATGTGAGTACCCTTTTTTAAAGATACCAGGGAAGCACAAGGAGAAGGACCAATTCTGACGCTATACAGGACTATGTCAGCTATCGATTCGTTCTGAATCACAAAGTTCAGACGATATCAAGCAACGGTATTCCCGATAGCGGGTCAGTTGCCGGTCTCTTGTTCGTACCGAGTCTAGAGCCTGAAGATCCATGCAACAACATTACAGCTTCGTCTGTACCATCAAATGTGACCCGTTATGAGGATGTGTCGGAGTTTGGATACTCCCTTATTGGTCTCGCTCCCTGGGTTACCGCCGAGTGCTCTTCATCCTATCTAAATGCCGCACGGAAAGCTGGATCGCATGGGCTGATCTTTTTCCAACCATCACTCAATGAGACCGACATACCGCCTTCGTCAGATGATCCCAGGTGGTTAATCAACGATGGTAATCAGTGGAAGATGGAGAACAATTACCCAGTTTATGCCATCCCGGGTGCAGCTGGAGCGACATTAATAAGTGACCTCTCTCACTTTTCGGACAACGGGTCAAATATCACCACCAAAGGCAACTCCAGCGAGGGATTTGCTGTACAGCCTAATAGCGATCGATTGTTTGCTAGAGTGGATATCGGTATGTCATAACTTTCCATCACTTTGAAAAATCGTATACTTATATATCACAGACACATCCTCATCTGGACAAATGCCGAGTCTCTGGGCTTTTATTCTCGCAATTGCGGGAACGGTCCTGGTACTAAGTCTGCTGCTGGTCGTCATCTACCGTCTTGTATTACGGAAGAGAAGAGATATCCTCTTGAGACGTATCAATGACGGCCAAATCGACATTGAAGCTTTGACAATGACTCCAATGAAGGCGCCTCGAGAGGTGGTTGACAAAATGCCACTCTACACCTATCTCGAGATCCACCCAGAAGAAGAAACAACAATTACTCGACTGAATACACCGGACGACGACGTGACACTTGCTTCTGGTTATAATACCGCTCCGTCGTCTCCCAACGAACATCACCATCTGGGCGATGCTGGACTCAAGAAACCGGAGCCAGTATACACAAAACCCGAGAAAGGTGATACAGACGAGTGTCAAAAAGCCAAGTACAGACTAAGCCATACTCAAACAACTTGTGCTATCTGCATCGATGACTTTGTCGCTGGATCGTCATTGGTCCGTGAACTACCGTGTGGCCATATATTTGATTCAGGATGCATTGATCCATTCCTTATTGAGAACAGCTGTTTGTGTCCTCTATGCAAGAAGAGTGTTTTACCGCCGGGAAGTTGTCATATTGCTGTGACCAACGAAATGGTTCAACGAGAGCATCTTTCGAGGCGCTCCGTATGAACGCAGAGTGGGTGTTTGATATTTTGTCTGGAATATATTCCGAGAGACGTTCACAATGGGTCCTATACTGGGATAGAAGGAAAGAAACGAGGGAAACAAGCGATGGATGAAGAAACGGTTGTATATTTGCATTGATCTAGCATTGCGGTTTTGGTGGCGATTGCATGGAATATGGCGTCTGACTTGCGCGATCGAGCATTTGATGAGTTTCCCTTACCATATGAATTCAGCATCTTCCTTTGATGAGAACTTTTTCAATCAAAAGTATGCAACTATAGAGTGTAGCAGGGTCACATATTGTATGGTAGCATTTGGCCTGAGGCAAAAATCTCGGTTAGAGCCTGACTTCCAAGGCCACAATCCCGTGATTGGCTGTGGACCCACACTCGGTTAATCACTAGCGTCCCACACACAACCCTCTGCCTTTAGTCGTTTTCTTCCTCGAACTTTTCGCGACAACGACAACCGACGACCTCGTGTAAGCCGACAAGGTACGTTCACCTTTTGCAACATCCTATTCATCCCGCCAGTGCATTCATCTAACATTGAACCGTCCAGATGGGTGCCCTCAAGTACGTGGAAGAAATCCAAAAGAAGAAGCAGTCCGATGTGATTCGCTTCCTGCTGCGCGTCCGATGCTGGGAGGTGAGAGAAACCCCATGCCCCTCGATTGCCTAACATCTCCGCCGAGCGCTCGTGTGCGCTGCCATAGGATATGCCGTTTTATGTGGTATTGCTAGGTGGCTCGAACGAAACTCATTCGGCGGAAATGATTGTGGCACGCAAGAGATTCCTTTTTTAAAGGCTCATGTGTCTTGCTATACACTCGTTGAACTTTGCTGAGAGTGCATAATATAGCTCCGCCAGCTGAACGCCATCCACCGTGCCTCGCGCCCCTCCCGCCCCGACAAGGCTCGTCGTCTCGGTTACAAGGCCAAGCAGGGTTACGTTATCTACCGTGCCCGTGTCCGCCGCGGTGGCCGCAAGCGCCCCGTCCCCAAGGGTGCCACTTACGGTATGTTCCTCTTGATTCGAAACAGACCAGATGGAATTTTTGGTCTGGTTGAAAAATTGTCGAAAACTCTTACTAATGTGTGATTGTGTGAATAGGCAAGCCCACCAACCACGGAGTCAACCAGCTCAAGTACCAGCGTGCTCTCAAGTCCACCGCTGAGGAGCGTGTTGGCCGCCGCGCTGCTAACTTGCGTGTTCTGAACTCCTACTGGATCAACCAGGACTCTACCTACAAGTACTACGAGGTCATCTGCGTCGACCCCCAGCACAAGGCCATCCGTCGTGATGCCCGCATCAACTGGATCTGCGCTCCCGTTCACAAGGTGAGTTTGATTCTGGATTCAATTGCATGCCAAAAGAATTTTACTGATCAAATTTCCTCTACAGCACCGCGAGTCCCGTGGTCTCACCGCCACCGGCAAGAAGTCCCGTGGTATCAACAAGGGCCACCGCTACAACAACACCAAGGCTGGTCGCCGCCACACCTGGAAGCGCCAGAACACCCAGAGCTACTGGCGTTACCGTTAAGTGCGGTAATGCACTTCTGCAGCGATTTGGGTTGGAAAATGTTGGTCACAGCATATGGTTTTTTATCCGAACACTTCTTTCCCAGACAGTGTCACCCACGCTGGGCTCAACTTTAATGCAGACCTTCCGGATCTGTTGTTAGCCAAAAAGCCATCTTGTTAAATGTTCAAATTCCCCTATTAACGAAGTATGACTGGTTCAACTCCGTGCCGCTGGTGATCGTAAATTGTAGTCTTGAGTAGTGATTATGTCTATAAATCAGGCCTAGACGTAGTCCTGGAGAGAACTGGCTGAATACCTCGCCGTACTAGTCCTAGGGCCGGATAGTTTACCTTAGCGGATCGCCATGATCGCCAGCAGGGGCTTGGAGGTTAATGGGCATTTGACACAATTGATGGCCTTTGACCCGCTATTTTATCCTGTTCAAAGCTCGAGGGGCACACTGTCTCAAAAGTATATCAAAAATAGAGCTGCGATTTCAGGTTGTCCAAAAATAGGCATTGATGCCTGAGGCCACACAAGGAACCTTTACCTCCTCTCCGGCGCTTTCCCAATCCGTCCACGGGGACTATGAGATACTGCAACTTCACCTTTCCATTGGACTCTCAGGCGAGATTGCTCTTTTAGTGAACCTTGACCTGGAACGCTTATTGAGGCATCCCTGCCACAGATTTGTCCTCCATTGAACAAAGAAGCTGAACTTGCGTTACCGTTACTCGACTGCCTTACTCTAACTCCGTCCACCGACTCGCATGTGTCCAGTACAAGTGACAAGCTCCACGAGCTGGATACCTTACTGGAGTGGTTGAACTAGGTCGTCATATCAAGAATAACCCGTTCGATGCGCCTCCATGCCGTCTTGGTCTGACCGTCCTCTGCCGCCCATCCCTCCGATCTCGACCTCTGGCAGCGCTGCCAATCCTCCACACCCTTCACCAGTCACTGGCCCGGAAAGTAGCTCGCGTCGCCAGCTCCGGCCTCGCGATGCTCCCAATATACCATCCGTAACTGGCAACATGCCCAAGAATTCATATCACCGAGGACACAACCGCTCGATCAGCAACCCGTTCGCGGGTTTCGGGCGAAAGCGTGATAAGACAGCTGTCAAGTATGAGACTTGGGACTCGGATGATGAGGACGACGATGTTACCTACCCCATCGAGCCCGAGTCGTCAAGTCCTCGGAAAGCTGCAGCCCGCGGAGGGCATGCCAGTGATCTTGCCCAGGGCAAGTGCCAGACGTGCGATGCTACTGTGCGGTGGCCCCAACACTTGAAAGTCTTCCGATGCACCGATTGCTTGATGGTTACCGATCTTGAGCCGGATTTCCATGAGTCAAAAGATACGGGGCACAACGGCATTCCTTCGCAGGGCTCTCAGGCCCAGCCGAAGCCGCCAAGCAAAGGTATTCACTACCAATACTCTTGTCCCATTATACCCGTATAATGTACTGATCTGTAATTGCAGTTGCCCATTTGTCGGCCCATCAAACCCGTGGCATGATTGGAGGGTGTCTTAACACGTATTTCGAAGGCCTTCTAGATGAGAGCTCTCGGTCGTGGTTGTCGCTGGACGACGACAAGTACGAGAAGCCAAAGCAAGATTCTTCTCAAGCCTCCAATACTGGCTCGAACTATCTATCAGTGCCGGGCGCTGGCGATTCTCGTAGCCGCAGTGCTTCTCAGTCTAGCAACCATGAAAGAGTCGGCGCGTCAAAGGAGAACTTGATGCATCTACCCCAACAGACTGTTCGCTGGGAGGGAAAAGACACACCCGTCAGAGTTCGCGCAAATTCCGACCTTCAATCATCCCCGAAGCCAGACCGTCATCCTCAAGACGGTTCGCAGTCTGCTCATCCTGATATTCAAAGTCGAGAGAGTCAAGTGGAAATCTTCAAGCGGCTGGAGAATACCATCATCGCTGCTTTCAAAGGCTGTGACTGTCTCAACGAATCTTTCACGACTCATCCACCTCTTCGATCAGCCAGCAGTGGCAATCCACCGAAAATGAAGATGGACCCAGCGCCAATGCCTGTGCCAGCACAGGATGCCCCTGTTTTCGAGCCAGATGCCAAAACTCTCCTTTTGGGAGATTTGACCGAGAACTCCACTTGGTGGATGAACGAATGGGCTGAGGCCGAAGGGCAGACCCCAGTCTCTGCCAAAGAGAAGGATACGCCCAAGTCTCGGATGGTGTCATCACGAAGCCCTCGGATCAATTGGGCCGAAGTATCTCAATGGTATCACTTAGTTTTGAGTGCGGGGAGTTCGTGGGCTGAGCAGTGGGCGGCTAAAAAGCCTGACCCCCAACGTTCAGAGGCAGACATGCTACGAGCCAAGAGATGGGCATCCGTTGACCCGACCCTCATTGGGAGACAAATCAGCGAGTCTCGTTCGCACCTACAACGGACTCTGCTGAAGGCCACTGAGAACCTCCTCAAGCGGCCGCGCCGTGTCCTAAAGAAGCCAGAAGACACGAGGTTCTTGTTCATTCTGCTGGCGAATCCTATCCTGTCGTCTCCTACATCTTATCCCCAGCACGCACCGACATCAACATCTCATCGCGAGGAGAGGCGTCCATCGCACCCAAAAGAATATCCAAAGTCAACAGCCCGAAATGGCAAGCAGAAAGACTCAACCAAACCCCTTCCTCGTTTACCGAGCTCCAACCACTATGGAATCATCAAGCGAGTATTGGGCCTCATGTCCAATTTACCAAACGATTGCCATCACTACTTTGTATCTTGGTCTGCGCGTTTCTCAATAGGCCACTTTGAGCGCCTGGTGGAGCTCATTGGTGGATTCCTGACCTACCGTTTGAGCCGACAGCATGGAAGGAAACCTCCCCAGAAGCCTCAAAATGGGGATGACCTGATACCAAGCTTTGCTAGCGCCTCGGGTAACACTCCAGCTGAGCTTCATGCTGCTATAAATCGAAGGGGCCCGAACAAGAAGCCTGCCAAGAAGACCGAAGATCCAATAGTCTACACCGAGGACTGGCAGATCCGAGCTGCAGCAAGGATCATGTCGTTGCTTTTTACTGCGAACATTTCTGGCTCTTCGAGGAAATCCGATGGATCACCGCGCCACGTTGAATTACCCAAAGCCCCAGGCCCTCGTCAAGGCCACGTGATCCCTATCAGTGCGTTCTATAACACACTGCTGGACTATTCAGATCTGATAGGAGACTTTGAGATCTGGGAGTCTCGAAGCTCGAAGTTTTCGTTCTGCCAATACCCATTCTTCCTCAGTATCTGGGCAAAGATTCACATCATGGAGCATGACGCACGCCGTCAAATGGAAGTCAAAGCCCGCGAGGCTTTCTTCAATAGCATCCTCAATCACAGGGCGGTCAGTCAGTATCTCGTACTGAAGGTACGGCGCGAGTGCCTGGTTGAAGACAGCCTTAAAGGTGTCAGTGAAGTTGTTGGTTCCGGCCAAGAAGAAATCAAAAAGGGTCTTCGGATCGAGTTCTCAGGCGAAGAGGGAATTGATGCCGGTGGTTTGCGGAAAGAGTGGTTCCTATTGTTGGTTCGAGAGGTCTTTGATCCGCACCATGGATTGTTCATCTATGATGACGACTCGCAATATTGCTACTTCAATCCTTACTGCTTTGAGTCATCTGAACAGTTCTTCTTGGTTGGAGTTCTACTTGGGCTCGCCATCTACAACTCTACCATTTTGGACGTTGATCTCCCGCCATTTGCTTTCAAGAAGCTACTGGCGTCGGCACCGCAGACCAGCGGGCCACAGCCTGCGAATTCTATGCGTTCGAGCTTCAAGTGCACACTGGAAGATCTTGCTGAGTATCGACCGGTTTTGGCCAAAGGACTTCGAGGCCTACTTGAATTCGAAGGGGATGTTGCAGAGACTTTCTGCTACGATTTCGTCGCACAAGTTGACCGCTACGGAGAAAACATCTCGGTTCCGCTCTGCGCAGGAGGCGAGAACCGACCGGTGACCAACTCCAACCGACGTGAGTTCGTGGATCTGTACGTGCACTATTTGCTAGATACCGCCGTTGCTCGACAGTTTGAACCCTTTAAACGGGGTTTCTTCACGGTCTGCGGTGGCAATGCACTATCGCTGTTCCGACCAGAAGAGATTGAGTTACTAGTCCGTGGTTCTGATGAGCCACTCGATGTGAACTCTCTTCGAGCAGTAGCCACATATGACAATTGGTCATATGCACAGCCAGAGTCAGTTCCTGTGGTACAGTGGTTCTGGGATTTCTTTGAAAGTGCGCCACCAAAACAGCAGCGCAAGATCCTATCTTTCGTCACCGGCAGCGATCGAATCCCCGCAATGGGCGCTACGAGCCTCAGCATCCGGCTTGCCTGTCTTGGAGATGACTCCCCCCGCTACCCGATTGCACGTACGTGTTTCAACACGCTGGGTCTGTACCGCTATTCTTCACGAGATAAATTCCTACGTCTGCTCTCTGATGCAGTTGTTAACAGCGAAGGATTTGGCTTGAAATGATTTTGTTTATTAATTGGTGATTCTGGTGCTTGCACATTTGTACAGACGCTGGACGTTGACTTCCAAGGGAGCTTTTGGTACTTGGAGTCGTGACTTTTTCTGTTCTTTTCGGTTATGGCGTCCCTTGCGTTTTGTTCCTGTCTCGGTTTGTGGAACAGGCGCACTTTGCTGGATTAGTCTTCATGACTTTATCCCTATTTGCATAAAGTCATGGATGTATGCTACTTTGCGAATACACGAAATTCATTGGCTGTGATCCTTAAGTGTTTCATATTGCAAGCAGATCGGCTCGGCAGAAGCTTAGATAGGACAAGCTTCTCGGAGCCCCGGCGGACTCCGCGTCTCCAGACCTCGCGTAGCTGAAGAATTAGTGTCGTATGAACCCACGCTTTTGTTGTTGTCGGCATTGCCATGTAATTGGAGTACAGGCTGACGCGTCCAGGAACCAGGAACCAGGAACGACCACAAACACGCTGCCTAATGATCCTGAGGTATCTCCACGCCCCCATACACTTTACTTATGAGGTATATCGGCTAATTTTCCACGTTATTAACTGATGGAATGTAACCCTTGTATTGTGTTTACTCAGGAACGCGGAGTTCCGTCGGTTTATCCCAACCAAAGATCAACACAAACCACGCTATTAGGGCGAGTGGCGTGTTGTGCATAACTAGTTGCCGAGCACGATACATGTACTCACGCAAGGTGTGATGAGCTAACAATCCGCCAGATAAGTAGACTAGTTCCTCCTGAGCACGCCTCCCCAAAGTCTAGAGACGCCGTGTACAGAGAACAGACACAACATGCATCCAGCCATCTACACGGGGCTACTCTGCACCCTAGCTGCACCCACCCTGGGTGTAGTCTGGGAGAGTCTGGGCGGAGGCGTACCCAGCAGCTGGAATCTCCAAGAAACTCCCTCATCGGACTCAACAATGGCCCTTTCCATCGCGTTGAGCCGCCAGAACCTGGACCAGCTAGAATCGAAATTGACCAAGCTCTCAACCCCCGGCGAGGCCGAGTACGGCCAATGGCTCGAAAAGCACGAGATAGACACCCAATTCCCTGTCGTGGACGATACAGCAGTCGTGAACTGGTTGAAGAGTGCCGGAATCTCGAATTTCGCCCGTGATGGCGCCTTGCTCAATTTCACTGGGAGCGTTGAGATTATTGGCCAGCTGCTCAATGCCAGCTTTGCCTATTACAGTAATGGTGATGTGGTTAAGTTGCGCACGACTGAGTATTCGATCCCTGATGATCTGGCTAGCTATATCGATCTCATTTCGCCCACTGTTTTCTTTGGCAAAACTCGCAGTGCTGTTCCGGTGCCGTCGCCTTTGCAGAAGGTGCAGGAGCGCAGGGCTTCTTCGACTGAGGTCTCGCCCGCTTGTCAGACTTCTATTACACCTTCTTGTCTGAAGGAGATGTATAATGTTGGTGATTATACACCCGAGCCTGCGGCCGGTAGTCGTGTTGCATTTGCGAGTTTCTTGAATCAATCTGCCTCGTACTCTGATCTGGCTGATTATGAATCTCGCTTCAATATCCCATCGCAGAGTTTCACCGTTGAGCTGCTCAATGGAGGAGTGAATAATCAGAGCGCGAGTAAGAGTAATATTGGCGAGGCCAATTTGGATGTGCAGCTTATCGTTGCTGTTTCGCATCCTTTGCCTGTTCATGAATTTATTACTGGCGGCGTTGCGTATGGAAGGTCGTCTCTGTTTGGCTTCTATGGATATGCTAACATTTGAAAGACCTTTCCTTCCTGATGCCGACGAGCCTACCGAGGCTGATGACTCGAACGAGCCATATCTGATTTTCTATGAGTACTTGCTCTCTAAGACCAATGCCGAGCTGCCTCAGGTTATTTCTACCTCTTATGGAGATGATGAGCAGGTTAGTTCCTACCAATCAATCATTAGTCGACGGTTTACTAACTGTATACCAGACTGTCCCCGAGAAGTACGCCAAACGCGTCTGCAATCTCATCGGCCTAAACACACTACGCGGATTGACTATCATCCATTCTTCCGGTGACGAAGGTGAGAAGGGTGCTCTAAATCCTCACTGAAATGCATTCTAAACTAAACCCAATAGGCGTTGGCTCAGCCTGCCAGGCCACGGACGGCGTAACACCCCAATTCAACCCAATCTTCCCAGCAACATGTCCCTACGTCACTGCAGTCGGCGGTACATCAGACGTGAGCCCGGAAGTAGCCTGGAACGCCTCGTCCGGCGGTTTCTCCAACTACTTCTCTCGGGCTTGGTATCAGAACTCCGCTGTCGAGAAATATCTGACTAACATCACCCACGAAACAAAGGAGTATTACTCGAAGTATGCCGACTTCAAGGGTCGTGGGTTCCCAGATGTTTCTGCTCACAGTTTATATCCCGAGTGAGTCCACAAAGCTATTCCATAATGCCTTCTATACAAGAAGCCAAACATGTCTAAAATAATCCAGTTACCAAGTCATTGCTGCTGGTAATACCTCCGCCTCAGGTGGAACATCCGCCGCGGCACCTGCATTCGCTGGTATAATCGGTCTCCTCAATGACGCCCGTCTGCGCGCTGGTAAGCCGGTTCTTGGTTTCTTAAATCCGTTCTTGTACTCGAAGGGATTCAAGGCGCTGAATGATATTACTGCCGGTGCTTCTTATGGATGTGGTGGTATCAATCCGCAGAGCAATCGGGCTGTGCCTGGTAGCTTGGTTATTCCTGGTGCGCATTGGAATGCTACTGAAGGCTGGGATCCGGTTACTGGACTTGGGACGCCTGATTTCCAGGAATTGAAGAAGCTGGTGTTGGCTCTGTGAGGTTAAAGGTCACGACGGGAGACTCTCAATAAGGATAGTTCTATTTTTGTTGTTGGTTGAACTATCAATATCTGTAGTATATCACCTTTTCTTCTTCCACTCCCAATCTCAAGATTCGTCCCTGTCATCTCGGCGCCGTTGGCGCTTTGAAGCTGATTGGCGGCCATAGATCCAAAAGGCCAAGACCAATTTCTCCAACAAGGTGGTCGCCAATGCTCTCAAGCGTGGTGTGAATATCCTTGGGAATTTGGGCCATACTGGCACATACCAGGTTGATCATATTCTCGTTTTCCCGCCGTATATTACGACTGAGGAGGAGCTTGAGAAGATCGTGGCACATGTGACGGGTGCTATGGTTGAGACAAGCCAGTCTTTTATTTAGCTGTCAGCGTCGACAGAAGAATGTGGTTAGGTTTGGAAGATAATTAGCTAAATGTAAAGCCTATCCCAGCATCAGGCCATGGATAACATAGTAATAAGCCGCTGTACTAGCTTCGCATCCTTGAGGCTTCCGGCTTTCTACATCACATTGTGGGGTTAAGATCTGCCTCACTTTTATCCATTTCCCGTTAGTACACACTTGCATAGTACCCCCATCCTTGAGTGTTGCAATTACAGGTCAATGTCAGAAGTGAAGCCTTGTAATAAAACGAACGTACAAGTCATCTGGGCACCATGCAGTAAAAGCCTTCTACCCCTGTTTCGGACAATTATATAGGGAGTTCGAGGCTCAACCCCCAGCCCAATGAAGAGAATGACATGCGAGAAATTTAAAGACCTAACCAACATCAGATCATATACACAGTCCTCAATAAAACAAAAACAGACCCAGCCAAGCACTCCAACCATCAAAAAATAAGTTGAGAACACATAAAAAGCAGTGAAACGCAGATCCCAACCGAACCATGTCAATCGCCCCCGAAATAGTTCGGGGTAAAAAAAGAAAAGCAAAGAAAACGCCCAACAGCAGATCCAGTGTGACCAATGCATCTCTGTCCTACACGTACAGAATAGCCGATAGCCATCTGCATCTGCACTCCCCTCACCGGCGGTCAAGAATCCAGCACACACATGTTTCGACGAGTCGAATTGGGCGCCTCTCAGACTTCCCGATTTCAAAATTAAGCTATCAATATCCTCGTGATCGTGGCTGCATTTGGTGGGCTTGGGGAAGGTTGCGGAATTGCTTCTTTGGGATTTGGGTAAGGGGAGCGGTGAGAGTATTGGGGTGGGATCTGGTGCTTTTGCTTCTTTGCTTCGAGATATTTGCTGGGAATTTCCGAGGAGGTTGGTCAGCTGAACTGCAGAGACTTTCTCTTTATTTGGGTTTGTTGTTTTAGGGACTGTGCCTGTGTCTGTGTGTCTGCAAAGGGAGTGACACGGATATTGTGTGAGTTTGGTTCAGGTACCGAGTTTGATTGAGATGGAGACTGTGATGAAGCTGCTCAATGATTTAGCACACGTTACAAGTTGAATTGAGAGATCGAGAATAGGAGAATCGTTGCTCCAGTCAAGGCTCATCTCTGAAGCGAAACCCGAGATGAAACGCTGCAGCGCGGGGCTCTCCCACTTTGGCTTCACTTGGCAACGTAAATTCCATAAATTCCAACACCAACGTACTGTAAACGAAAGCTTTGGAAGTCAGAAGCGAAGCGAAGTAGACCAATTCGAAACAGAGATAGTGGAGACAAACGTATGACACCTGCCGATCTCGACTCCACCGGACGTACTGTAAGTGTCGATGTAGTATGTGAGCCTGTATAGTTCGGAGGCGTTTGAGGGCATCAAGCGCTTTGAAGCCAGACATTCCCCTCTTTCCGTGATTATTTAAAAGGCCTGTACAGCTTCCCCCTCTTCTTACTTGTCTTTGCTTTCTCCAGATTCTTTGCTTCCTCTTGTTCATTTCCCTTTCCTACTTACCACCATGGCCGACATTCCCAAGACTATGCGGGCTCTGATGTACACAGAGCCCAAAAATCACAGCATCGTCGAGGTCCCTGTACCCGAGCTGCGTGAGAATGATGTCTTGGTATGAAATGAAGCTGATCGACTCGTGAAGAAGGGAGCTGACTACTCAATCAATAGATCAAGGTCAAGGCCTGCGGTGTTTGCGGTACTGATTTGCACATCCACGAGGGTGAATTCATTGCCAAGGTATCTCAGGTCTTGAACAAGAGCCGGTCAACTCATTGGATGCTGACAAGTGTATAGTTCCCTCTGATCCCCGGCCACGAAACCGTCGGCGTCGTCGCGGCCATCGGACCAAAAGTCAAAGATTTCCAGATCGGCGAGCGTGTTGTTGCGGATAACTCTGAGCTGTGCGGAACCTGCTTCTACTGCCGTCGTGGAGATGAACTGTTCTGCGAGCACTTCGAGGCCCACGGCGTGACGATGAACGGTGGTTTCGCCGAATACTGCGCCTACCCGGGTGAGTAAACATAATCATGATCTACCGGTTGAAATAATCAAAGCTAACGTATCACTTTAGCCGGCCGAGTCTTCAAGATCAAGAACCTATCGGACATCGACGCGACCCTCCTCGAACCAGCCTCCTGCGCCGCTCACGGTTTGGACAAGATCGCCCCGAAGATGGGCTCATCCGTTCTAATCTTCGGTGCTGGACCAACCGGTCTCGTGCTGGCCCAGATGCTCCGCCAGAACGGTGGCTGCAATGTAGTCGTTGCTGCTCCGCAGGGATTGAAGATGAATCTTGCTCAGAAGCTCGGCGCCGGTGACAAGTACATTGAACTGTCGCGCCAGAACCCGCAGGCTCAATTCGATGCATTGAAGGCTGAGAACCCATACGGCTTTGACATCGTTGTTGAGGCTACTGGCAACCAGAAGATCCTTGAGGATTCGATTAACTATGTTCGCCGGGGTGGTAAGCTTGTTGTGTATGGAGTGTACTCGAGTGAGGTGCGGGTGTCGTGGTCGCCAGCCAAGATTTGTGAGTTTTTCTTCTCTTCCTTTGTGCTGCTGGTGTTGTGTTCTCTTGCTGATCCCTTCCAGTTGGTGATGAGATTACTATCCTTGGTAGTTTCTCTGAGACATACAAGTTCCCTGCTGCTGTTGATTACCTTGATTCTGGAAAGGTTAGGGTGGATGGTATTGTCAACAAGGTGTACAAGATTGAGCAGTGGGAGGAGTGCCTTGAGGCTATGCGCAACAAGTCTGCTATTAAGGCTGCCATCACATTTGACTAGATTTGAGACCGCTGTGATTGGACATTTCTTTGTTTCATAGAGGTTGATTGGATAGAGAAATTGACAATTCTTCCTTGGAGTTGGGGAATCAGTACCTTTATGTAGGGTGAGGACCTTGAGGGACATCACCAAGGTAGCGGGGTAGATTAACAAAAGAACTAACTCTATAGGATGACACGCCAACATATAGAAAAAGAGACATAAAACCAAGGACCGGATGATAATGTAGAACCGTTGACCGGATATAGTTCCTGCTTAGTCGTCCTCCCCCCACCCTCAGACCCACAGCAGCAATCTCGATCTCCAACTTCAACTCCAACTCCAACTCCAACCTCACACACACGTCCAAAATGGTCAAACCCCTAACATTCAAAGGCGACAAGCCCAAAAAGCGCAAGGTCCGCACAACAGACAGCGAAAACCCAACCCCCAAAACCCGCAAAACAACCGAAGCCGCCGACGAAGACACCAACCCCGAAGACCAAAGCTGGGTCTCAGCCGACGCAGCAAGCGACATCGCCGGCCCAGTAGTCCTAGTCCTACCATCCGACGACCCAACCTGCATAGCCAGCGACGCCAATGGACAAGTCTTCGCAAGCAAACTTGAAAACCTAGTAGAAGGCGACCCAAGTACAGCGGAGCCACATGATGTGCGACAGGTTTGGGTTGCGTCGCGGGTAGCAGGGACGGAGGGGTTTAGTTTTAAGGGACATCATGGGAAGTGAGTATCGCCTCTATATTCCCCTTTCCCACTCTCCAACCTTCAATGCCCAAGCTAACCGATCTACCTCCCTCCCTTCAATAGATACCTAACATCCGACAGCCACGGCCTCTTAAGTGCAACAGCTTCAGCGGTAAGCCACTACGAAAGCTTCCTGGCAATTCCCTCCCCAGAAGTCAGCGGCACATTCTCCCTCCAAACCCACGGCGGCGACGCCGAATCCTTCCTCTGCATCAAAGAAAACAGCAAAGCTGCCGCCGGCGTGGAAATCCGCGGGGACGCCAGTACCATTTCGTTCGAGACGACTATGCGCGTGCGCATGCAGGCGAAGTTTAAGCCTAGGATTCGGGCTAGTAAGGAGAGCAAGGCTTATGAGAAGATTAGTAAGAAGGAGTTGGAGGGGATTGTTGGACGGGGCCTTGATGAGGATGAGGTTAGGAAGTTGAGGAGGGGGAGGAAGGAGGGGAATTTCCATGAGGTTTTGCTTGATGTTAAGGTTAAGGGGAAGCATGATAAGTTTGCTTGAGTTCTATGCTATGTGTTTGCAGACGCGCTACTTTGACTCGAAGACTTGACAAGAAGGGAAAGGAAAAGAGAAAACTACATAGAGCCTTAGAATATTGGTAAGAATATTCAAAATATATCAATTCATAACGATCTTCCTTCGTTTTCTATCAAACGTCTCATTTTTGTTGCCTTGCATATCGTATCCAGCGAGAGAGAAGAGCAGAAACAATCAAATCAAAATTGCAATCTAAATTGAAACGCATCTCCATAGATACTCGACCAAATCCACATGCCAATTCTTTCTCAATTTGTATTTAACGAATATATAGGAAGGAATACCGAAAGCAAAGAGCAGAGGTATGAAAATAAAGAAGTAAAAGAGGGAATTTCAAGCGTGCATTCTTTTTTTTCCAAATTCAAACGATCAAACAAACAACAAATGAATGAGGGAAAAGAACATAAATCAAAACAGAATCCTTTTATAGATTAGATCAAGATATGGATATTTCTTCATCTGAAACGGATTACGAAAAGGAAGAAACATTCGTCATGCAAGATCGAATCTATGGCGAATAGAGTAAAGGAAATGAAAACTGGAAACTGAAAATAGAAATAGAAATACTGGGCAAGTAATGGTAACGACCGAGCGGGGAGTTGGTTGTGTCCTGTCCGGATTTTCTGGTACATGGTTTCAGGCGACAGGACCCAGGGTATGAATTCTAACATTTGACAGTAGTACAGGAAATAGCCACAGAGAAAAGAAGGGATGAGTTTCTGATGACGATTGAGGGAGAGGGGTGGAGGAGGAGTAGAGGGGAGGTAGTAAGTCTTGTGAGGGTATGAGAACTGGGAAAGAAAAGAAGAGAAAAAACGCAAGGCCCAACCACATACCGTAGGAAACATTCTTTGAGCAGAAAACAATAGCAAAAAAAGCAGAGGGAAATCAGGGAGAGACATGCGCGGAAGCCGCAAATGAAAACGAGGCTGATCAGGTCTAAGTTCATAAATCTCTTTCGTGTCGCGAGGGAAAAGATTGGAAATAATAATGCGGCACGCAAGGATGAAAAGAAAGAGGACGGATTGTACACAAAGAAGGAGAAAAGATGGAAGGAAGAGATGACGTATATGATTGAGTCCAGGGCACGTCCGGCGGACTAGCCCATGTTGTCGGCGTCTTTGTTCTATCCAAACCGCGATCGATTCCATGCGGAATCCTTTCGATATGGAATATCAGGAGTTGAGGGATAGACCTTGGAATCGACCGACCCATTCACCTTGCGCTGGGTGCATGCGTGTAGCACCGTTGGAGGCGGCACTGACGGCACCATAATCGAATGCTCCATCGAGAGGACCATATGCCGGCGGGGAATATGCGGCGAAGGGATCCGACTGGGATGAGTCTGGCTGGCGAGAAGGCTGGGTGAAAGGCTGGTAGGTGTCGCCATAGGCTGTGCGGAGCATGCCCACTGGGTTCTGCATGTCACGGCCTGTGTCGACGGGCTCTCGCACTCCATGTTGTCTGCCATCGTGTTGATGACGGCGGTCTGGAGTCTCTTGGGTGTACAGCGGGTTAGGCATTGAGCCTGGGCCTGGGCCGGGTAGACCGGGGGTTGGGGGAGTGACGAATGAAGCCGGGTTGATGGCGGACATCCAGATGCGAGTTTTGTAGATCTTGAAGAGGTCTGTCACTAACGAGTTGAAGTTGATGTATGAATCCGCAAAGTAGTAGAACGTGAGCTTCTTCCAGTCCCTGCTAAAACGTTAGTCGCTGATTCGTATCAAGACTGAGGAAACTTACATTTGGAACTCAGCATCGAGGATCTCCATGTTCAGACGATGCTCAACTACCTTTTGCTGGCAGACACGTTTGGCCTTGGCCTCGTTTCCTTCCTTGTCGCGCAAAGTCAGGATTTCGTGGGGCTGTGCTAGGCGTTTGATGAGCTTAGGCTTCAGGTCGGTTGTAGGCTCCTGCACACTGTGTGGACCATGAGGACCCATGCCACCGGTGGCACTTCTAGCATTCGGGCCTGTGGGGCTGGTGACGTTGGAACCTTCAAGCTGACCCTGCCGAGAGAACATCATAAGCCACTTGTAATGCTCTTCAGCGTATTGTTGCTTCAACTCTCTGGCCTTTTGTAAAGAGATGTTTGCATGTTGAACGGTGCCCAGGTCTGTGCCCCGGTCCGCCTCAACAATGACCAAATCGCCCTTGTTCACTTGGAGACCGGTGTCTTCTTGGATGTAGAAAACGTCTGCGCGGTGACACTTGAAGGTGACGATGTATAGAAGCTGATTCTGGTGGGCGTGGGACAAGGCGGGTTGCTGGCGACCATACGCACCCGACATGGCGTATTGGTTAAGAGAAGCAGGAATACCCGAGGAGCCATCGCCACGCAAGGTCTGTTCACGGGCATAGTATGATGCTGCAAACCTGTTAGCACGTAACAAAATAATGAGTGGATGTACTCACGGTTAGAGTAGTCATTGATGCCATAACCATCTTCGCGATCTCCCATAGCTGCACGAGGAGCGGCAGAGTTGAGGGAGTCAACCGAACCGATTGAACCATGCCGCATCGGAATATCTGCAAAGGAGTGACGGCGGCTCTGAGGCATGTCGGCCATACGTCCAAAGCCGAGAGAAGTCTGCCAGTGAGCCTTGCGCACATTCTCCAGAGCACGGTTCTCGAGCGGGGGAGCGAAAGACGAGAATGGCGGTTCCGGGTGTGGTGAATGTTCAGAGAAGCGACGTCTATTATTGCCGTGCATGTTGTATCCAGAAATATCACGCAATTCTCCCAGATCTTCCACGGCCAAGTCTTCCTCTGGAACACCACCTCTAATGCGATGCAACGAATGAACTCCTCCGCCTAGAGACGCAGCTGATCCAGCGCGCTCGCGGTATCTATTGTCTGCTTGACCTGCAGCAGCAGCTTGTCGTAAAAGTGCATTCTCACGTGCAAGCTGCTCGATCCTTCGGGCCTGACTAGCCGAATAGTTCGTGTCACCTTCTGAACTGTTGAGGCTTTCGTCACCATCATCGTCCTCGCGGACCTGACCGAGCATGGCAGGATCGTGTCCTAGTTCACCCAGTACACTGGGACGCGATGCTCGAGGCTGAACAGCCGACATCTGTCCTGGTCCGCGCGAGCGACCACCCGCAAATTGGCCAGTACCAGCGCCCGCGCCAGACTTACCAGTGAGGCCAACGAACTCAGGGTCCATTTGACCAACAGAATATGACTGGGATCGATAGGTTTTGGGAGTAGGGTGCAGCGGGATAGAGAATGGAATAGCGGATTCACCAGAAATGGTACGAGTTATCGGGCTCAGCATTTCATCTTGCATGGTGGTGGCAGGAGCTGGATTCGTCATAGTAGGAGAAGGGACCATTTCTGACAGGCGGGATGGCGGTTCCTTGCGGGATTCGGTATTCCAAATGCCTGTACCTGGAGCCCAGGGAAAGGAGCTTCCTCCGGTTTGGTTCCAACTGAAGGAGCCAGCAAGCCCGGGACTTGTATTTGTCGTCCAGGGTGCCTGTTCTGTGGCGGGACTGGTAGGATTGGAAGGAGCAGATGACAGGAGACCTCCCGGTAGGGAATGTTTGCGTTGGGCTGAAAGTGGTACCTCATTCAGCCACGAGGTTCGGCGTGCCGGTGGTCGGGTAGTAGGTGGGATTATGTTCTGGGCTTGGGCCACATGGTCTCCGTCGTCATCTGAAGAAGCAAGCGCGTCCGAGTCAGGAGTCGAGCGACGCACACCAGGGTGAGTCTTCTCGAGAATAGCAGAGGCAGCCGCCGCAGCAGGCGGCGGGGACGACTGTGCCGGAACTGGTTTCTGAGATGGCGCAGCCATAGCTTCTTTTCATAGAGGGACACTGCTGTCAAGTCAGTCAAGGCTTTTCGAAGTGTGTGACAATATGATTATTCCCTGCTGGCTGTGTCACCAACAGCGCCACTTAAACACCCATTGAAGCGACACAACCAGAGCGGGGTTGTTTAATCAAATGATAGTCCGAGGGTCTGGAAGCACGGGCGATTGACTGACCTGTCTTTGAACTACAATTGCGAGGCTGTACGGTATAGACGTGTCTTAGGTTCAAGGAATGAACACACAAAACTCCAGTCTATGTTCCACGTGCTCGATGAGGTTGGGGTAAATAGCCAATCTCGATCTTTCAAAGACACGATGGATGACTGGGTATATGCGCTATGTCCACAGCTAAAGAAAGTTAGCTTTGTGCATCTCAGGATGAAATAGTGAACCAGAAACGAAACGCTCAAAACGCTCGAAGAAAGAGAATGTGGGTGGCATGACAGGAGCCGCAGCGCAAAGCGGGGATATGCATATCTGCAAGTCCTCGGCCCCTCTTCTCAGGGCCCAGAGGCACCGGAGCCCCAGAGTGGAGGTCAAAGTCCACACCGGTGTGCCCCAGCCCGCAAGACGCCCGCGGAAGCCCGCGAGAGGCCCACGAGATGCCAGGCAACCCCCAGCGCAAGGGAAGTAAGGAGGAACAAATAGACAAAAGCCCCACCGTCACGCGAAAAACAAAAACCCCAGCGCAGTATCGAGAAAAGCCGCCTCGCCACAAAAACTCGCCTGCGATCGCAGAACCAGACCAGTACGTACCTAAAAGACCCGTAGATATCTAAAAAAAAACCTCAACTGTAACGCGGGCGACGATCAGACGGCTCGAAATCAGGCGACTATCAACGAAATGGCGTCGGGGGAAAAAGCAGTCGTGTGATCGTGATTGTGCCTGGGTTGTGATTCCATGCATTAGCCAGTCGCATTCGGAAGAGGAGGGAATGGGACAAATGCGCGATTCACGACTCACGACTCTAATGGTAATGGATTAATGGAATAATACGTCCATAAGAACTCCGGGAATCTATTCAAATCAAAGTGCGCACGTGTGATCGTGGGTCTCGTAAAGAGCGACAAGGCGAGAGGGTGAGCGATGAGGGTGGGACGACAGCGACAACGGGAGGTGAGCTCCTCTGCGCGGAGTGGAACTGAAAGACGAAGATGCAGCTGGAGCAGCTGGGGGGAGGGAGAAGGTAGAAGATAGGCGAGAGGAGAGGTTGGTAGGGTAGAGTAGAGAGGTAAGAGGGGGAAGAGGGAAACTGGGGTAACCTCTGACGGATCTGGCAACGTTGCGATGGACACGGACCACGTAGAAGTACAGGGGGGTGTGTGTGTGTTAGTTATATGTTAGTTTCTAGTTAGTGAGATAATTTTATTTTATTCTTTCACTTTTACATTCTTGACTTCTTATGTTCTTCCCAGTGGGGCAGCGGGTCGAAGATCTGGGGAACGTAGCCTCCCTCTCTCTCTCTCTCTCTCTTTCCCTCTTCCTTGCTCTCTCTCTACTCTGGTATACAAAACGTCACACAAAAAGCTTAAACGTCACTGTTACCCCAAATCCCAATATACCATATACAAAAAGTGAAGTAATGCCACATCAACTGACCCCCTACATCCATGGAAAAGAGTGACAGTCTTTGCGGGGAGAGCTTTCCCGTCCATGCATGCCATGGGGCTAACAGCCTCTCACAGCGCACCCAATTCCCCACGCGACTAATATCCTCGGGTGGCGGGGGTCCGATGCATCTGGACCGTTGTACGGAGTACAATACACAGAGTAGAGCACAGAGTTCCAGGCTACACAGTAGGGAGGGATATTGGGGATATTGCCCCTCTATGAGTCTAAAGAACCGATGTCTTGTCCCAATCACACCCCACTCCGGACCTCCGTATTCTCTGTCTTGGCACTACACGACATGTTTGTGGCTCCTAGCTAACTTATTACCTTGGAACTTGCTCTTCTGAGAATATGAACTTGAAATTGAACATGTATATTCAGTCTCAATTTCATATGACTACAATTCACGTCTCTTTTGTACGTTGTTAGCATATATGTGCCCAGGTGGGGTTGGGCCTCGGTAGCATTACCACTATACCTCAGACCTGCAGGTTAAGCTGATGAATGAACGCATAGTTTCCATTAGACCCCTAGAGCATTATTAGGGCCCATTTAGGGGAGAGGAAAACATAAGAAATTTGTTGCCTAAGAACGAAGACATCTTGACCCTATTCCCTAAGTTACTTGTGGCAAATAAGAGCCTAGCCACTAAGGCCGCTACTCAGCAATACGGACCATATAGCAAGGTGGCATAGATGCGAAGGGCGCTGATCTAGTCTCCAGTCCAAGTGGAGATCGACATGTGAAAGCTGTAAAGACCAAAGTAGTCATCCATTTAAACCCAATTAATGTACACGTATATGCATCCTCTCAACCCCTCACGGGGCACTATCTAAGGGAGCAGAGGCGGTAGCAGCAGCGCCCTTCTGCTGGCGCAGCTTCTCCTCAAACCGAGCGAACTCATGCATAGAAACAACTTCCTCCTCATCCATAACCTGCTCAACACCCTTGACCTCCTCAATCTAGAGTCCAAGTCAGCATAGAACTTAAGAATCAACCGTAGAACAAAACTCACATAATGCATCAGCATAGACTCAATGCCATTCTTCAGCGTGACAGTACTGGAATCACAAGTCCGGCAAGCACCACGAAGCTTCAACATAACAATACCATCCTCGAAACCGCGCAGCTCGATATCACCACCATCCTCCTGGATAGCAGGACGGATTCTCGTCTCGAGGAGTTCCTTGATCATGCCGACGACTTCGTCATCATCTTCATTGTAGCTGAGCGAGTCCTCGACACTCTCTTCGCCGTCAGCACCGGCTTCGACTGTGGTCACGATCGTCTCGCCGGATGTCACGGCTTGGGTGATGATGCTGAAGACTTCGGGCTTGATGTGTGCCCAGTTGGCGTCGCCAGCCTTGGTCACCGTGATGAAGTCGGCGCCGTAGAAGACGGAGGTCACGCCTTCAACGTCCAGCAGCTTGGCTGCGAGAGGGGAGGGGTGGGGTGGCGCGAGGGTTGAGCGTGGTGAAAGGTATTCGAGGAATGTGATTGGGAAGTCTTCTGGGAGAACGCGGTGGTTGGGGATGAATTTCAGGGCCTGATTGTTGCTTAGTATTGTATTATATTCATCTGTAGCTTGGACTTACATCGGGGTTGGGGGTGTTCTCAGTCTGGATGAAGATGGTGCGCTTGCTCGTCGGCGAGAGCCCATTAAGCGGGTTCTGCGAGACAGGCTGCTGGTTTGGTCGCATGGTAGGTCGGCGACGGGTCTCTGATGCTGTGAGTGTAGGGAGGCGGGCTGAGCTGGAGACATTTCTGTATGCTGCAAAGGCCGGTCGGATGGTTCGCGCCGTGCACTCGGAGGTGGCGAGGCGGCTGCTCAGAAGAGCCCGGCGGAACATTGTCGTGGATGTGTTGCTCATAGACATTATGTGAAATGAAGCAAAATGCTCAGATAGTTGGTAGTTGAAGAATCCTAGAAAAACACTCGAGGCGTTTGTCCGATGGCCGACTCTGACGCAATTTGATCATCACGTGACCTTCAATCTGACAAATAAAGATGGGCTCTCCACCAATCAGAGGCGATGCTTTTTACCATTACATATATGGATTCGCCGAATGTCGGAGGTTAGAGACCAGTGGTTTATAGGCAATTGTCAGTCTTCACTGTTTTGAGTTGATTCTATGAAAGATTAGTACGCCGCTGATCTTAGATGCTCTTGCCATCTGATAACTGCTTTATCATTGATCTAGACCATATCTTTACGTAGCGTTCCACGAGCGGCAGCCAGATAACTGAAATTGATATCGGTCTTGGCCATCATACGACCACAATGAAGCTTAAAATCGAAGGCATCACGTGGGAACTTGATGAAACACGTCGATCATCAGTCTGGGGAACAGGTGGCGCTCCTAGCTTTTTAGTGTTGGCTGGAGACAACATGCGCAGTAAACTTTGTTTTTCTTTTTTTGCCACAACCTTCATGTCATACATCTGATTTGATTGCAATTTAGGCTCTAAGGGTTGATGTCTAGAACAGCAAAAATTACTTCTATAACTAATCTTAGGTCTGGTGATAACATGATAGGCAGAGGAACTGAAGGGATGCACAGTGGTGATCTATTCAGATACCAAAAGAGCTGAGACTAGAACTAGGTCTACCTGCTAGTCTAGGCCCCTGGATATAGATGCCGTAACAAGATATCCCTATCCATTTAGTACTCCCTTATTCGAGGTAAAGCTACAGTACTTCCACAGACCTCGACAAGGAATCTTGTAGAGGATCCTATCACAAGCCAAATCACCGACAAAAAACAAACAAAGTGTGCAACAAACTGAATTGAGCGTCGAGTCAAATCGGGAAATCAGGATCCACTCGGAGATGGACTGACTGCTTTCACTACCTCAAGTGGATCTCATAATCGTGTACTGACTCTGTATGGAGTGAGATCATGCCGTTGCCCATATGTTACCTGTCGAATTAATCTCAAGGACATGACTTCTTCCACAGACGTGGCCGTTAGTGATGCATCTCGTGCATTCTGGCTTTGTTTCGTCGCACTAGACCAGGGGCTAGGATTGTATTGGACGCGGAAGATCGTGATCATGCCACACTTTACTTCCAGGTGGAGATTGTAGTTCCACCTTGAGTTTTCGTATCCGGGAGGTATTTGAGCCAGTCGATCTATATGATGCGCCACTTCTTATAGTGCTTGGCGGGGCCCATGGAGGGGTGGCCACATTAGAATGAGTGTGGGTTTGTCCATGCCTGGGATGTTTGCGTTGTATTTTCGGTCACAGCAACCTATGCCAAACCATGCACAGTAACTTAGCAAACAGAATATACATGTACTGCAGTGTGTCACGCGGAAATCTTTACTTAGTTAACTTAAGTTAGTTAGCTTATTCACGTCAAAGGGCATTCAGGCACCAAGGCAGGAAAATTGGCCTGAGGCAGCATTGTCTGAGCTTTATCGAGCAAATCGGGAAGTCACTCAGCTCCCTGAAAGTTTTCCACTTACTTCTGGACCAGTCAAACATAGTGGACCAAGTTTGATTGTTGAGCTCATGGGTTCTTTAGGAAACCGTCACAATGCCTGGTTCCTGTGAGGTTTGCTCTTCGGAGCCCTCCAAATATCGTTGTCCCACCTGCGAACTGATGAGGTACATGATTGCCATTCCTATACGTGGACCACTTACTAACCTTCCTTGTCGCTCTAGCTGCTCGCTTGCATGCACCCAGTCTCATAAGATATACTGTGCTCTGAAAGCCCCATCCAACGAGGGATCGAGCAATCCACCCGATGCCGATCCATCGCTTCAGAACGGCGAGGTCAACACTGAAAATGCCGAGCGAACCGAGTCGAAACGGCCGACGAATGTCGCGGCTGTAGCGACATCAGCGGAGATCAAAGAGCTCCTCGAGAAGTACCCTCAACTCCGCAGCCAGCTACAGGAAATTTACCAAGCAACGCTGGAAGAAGAATGGGTGGAATGGCACACAACTCCCATCCGCGGACGTGGCCGTGGACGAGGACGAGGTGGTCCCACTCGTCGCAGTCGGGGCTCCTGGACTACCGAGAAAGGCTTCAACCGTGGGCTAGGCAAGGTCCGAAAGCTGCGACAGGACTGTGAGGAAGGCACAGAAACTGGTCAAGCCGCTGAGGCATTCATGCGGTTTATGGCGCTTGTCAATCAGGGCCAGGAAGCACACTCAGCCTGAGTCAGATGCGGTCTCTTTGGGGGAAAAGGAAGAGCATACGCGGTGGACTTTCGAAAAGAACCATGTCAGTGAGACATGCAGATGTTGCATCTACATAATATCAAGGGGCGTCTTAGTTGCGCCTCAGGATGTCCCAATAGAGTGTCAGCAATCCCCTTGGGGGACACAAGTCTACGTCCACGGGTCTGTCAGATTGATTCAGATTGGTTTCTCGGCATTTGAAGAAATCCACTGTCTCTGATTTCTGTAAATATAGGGTATCCTGTATATCCCAACGGGTCAAGCCAAGACTGAATGGCGGGTTAGCGGCCCTTTAGCGTACCAATCCAGGCGGAGCAACGGCCCAGAACTTTGGAGATCGGTAGAAAATGCTGAATTTTTGGGTAATTTCCAGGTTTCTGACGAGTCAAATCAAGGCTGAAAATAATGTGTTGGATGCATCTTAAAAGTGCGAAATCGGTACTGTATGAAACTTGTGGAGTAAGATCCGAAAATACCAGTCGCCACTTGGACAGCTCCAGCTGCGCGTTTTCAGCTGTACTCCGTAGTAGGGACAAAGACCATCTCGCTTCCGGATCCAGCTTCCGCCAAAGAACGGATCTCGCTGTGATCTGTCCACGTTTCTTTCTCTCAACTCCCTCAATACTCCAACCGAGCTCTACTTCCCCATTGACTGGCCTCGAACTTGACCTGTCCAAGACAACCATGGCACAGCAGTGCTTCTCTGACCTTACACAGTAGAGCGTCACACGGGGATTGCTTCACTCCGGAGAAGCTCTATCCGACTGCTTCCGACATGGCATCCGCATCCCCATCCCGCCGAGAGCGGGCCCAGAGTGACAGAGCTCAAGCAATGCCCGGAATTGCTCAGCGTCCTGCTATGGGAGGCCGAACTACCTCGGCCCCGGTGGGTGAACTGTACAAATTGGATGCGCGGAAACCGGGAGGATCAGTTAATACTTTGGTGGAGGAGGATGAGGGGTCACCGACTGCCGATGAGGCCCGCAGGTCCCGTCAGAACGAGGTATGTCTTGATTTGATTGCGAGGACTGGAGACTCAATTTCTGACGGTGCTTTTTCTACAGGACTGCAAGGCCGGATTCCCCGAAGTGACTATTGCCGTGGTGGGCGAAGAGAACGCTGGCAAGAGCAGCTTCGTCAGATGTGCATTGGATATGAAGAGCTCACCTGTCGCTCCTTCGAATAAGAAGAAGATGTCGTTGGACGGGTCGGTCTACATCGTGCGGCTACTGGAAGTCGACTTGGCTCAGGTTCAATTCGACCAGGAGAACAACGTCCTGTGGCCTCGGACAGGACGTGACAGAGCTGCGCCAGCTATTGATGGAGTTCTTGTTCTGCATGATGCCACTAAACCGGACAGGCTTTCGCTCACGACAAACCTCATCTGTAGGTCTGCCATGGGTAGCTTTATTTCTCTTGCTGATCATATCCAGACTCCTTGGCGACGTCGACTCTGCCGTTCTTACAGGTCGCCTGCAAGTGCGATGTCCACCCCGAACCTCTGGAAGAAACCGTGGATGCAATCCACGAACGATATGAGATTTACCGCACATCTTTTTCCTCGCCGCGATCACAGCGAATGTGCATTGCGTTGGTACTGCGGGCGGTGATCTCGACTCGAGAAGGTGAGCACAAAACTTTGGGGTGTGCCTTGACCCCCTGGAGCGGGCCAGGTGGGTCGCAGTAGTAGCGTTCGCTACCTCTGTCAAATGCCACTCTCCAGGAGACGATTTTATGGACAATCTAACTCCTCACCAGACCTTTTTGAGCCTAATCCTCTCCCTTCCCCTCCGAGAACCACCACCAAATCCTTCCAACCTCACCCTCCCGAGCATCACACCCGTACCAACTCCGAAAACCCCTCCGTGTTCACAGCCGCTGGCGGCCCACAACCGACGGTTCCAGATCGATGTGTCGATGGAGACGGTGATCGTTCCTCCAGCGACCACTTGAACAACCTAACGCAAACCCCAAGTTCCACCCACTATGCCCAACGTAATTCGCAAGCGTTGCGACCGCAAACTCCCCCTGGAGCACGTTTGAACCCGCGCAGACCATCAGCAGAAGCGAACAACTCCCCGCGTCACGACAGCCGTCAGCAGCGACTGCATTCCGCCTGGCGACATAGTGGAGGGTCGGACGCCTTCAACAGCTTCTTAAACATGGAGGACGATATTGATGATGGACAGAACCGACCGCCGAGTCCTGGTGCCGTCGTGCGACCAAAGCCGAGCAGCGAGAGCAATTCCAGCGCCGAGACAGGCTTGTCTTTCGACGAGCTTGTTGACCGTTTGATTGCGCTACCCATGTCGAAGCAGGAGCAGAAGTTCGGGTCCATCTTCCTATGTCTATACCGCAAATTTGCAGCCCCTGGAACCCTCTTGACTGCCTTGATCAGTCGATTCGAGCGAAATGAGCAGAGCAACGTCGACCAGCTTACCCGCATGGCAGATCAGCTGCGCTTGTTAGACGTTATGGCCCAGTGGGCCTCGGAATATCCAGGGGATTTTGCTCACCCTAAGCTACGCAAGCGCATAATCGACTTTGTTGCTACGCTCGAGAAGAGCCACTTTTATATGTTCGCCGCCAAGGAAATTGGGTCACAGTTGGATTCCAATGCAGAAGACGACGATGTTGGCTGGGCCTATGGCGGTGATGTCGACCCCGATGATTCTAGTCTCACAGAGACATTTTACGACAACTCTGGCCGAAGCTCCCCAGCGCCGGTTCATACTGGCCTGGACATCGGCACTGGCGCATACGAAGACGAGGAAGAACAAGATCCCATATATAGTATGAGTGCATTGGATCTTAGCGATGGCCCGCAAGACTCTACATCCCGACTTTCTGGCACTCTTTCGGTTTCTTCTACTGCCGACAAACCTAATACCATGACAAATCAGTCATTCACACTCCTAAGTCTCGAGGCAGCTCAAAAAGAGGCTTTGCGTCTCGAATTGAGTCCGAAGTATCCACTTAGCAAACTCCAGTGGCGATTCTTCATGGAGACGCCTGACGAGGAGTTCGCCCGAGAATTGACCCGGATTGACTGGGTCATGTACAACTCGTTCCGGGCGCGTGATCTGGTCCGCCATGTCAGCCTTTCAGGCATAGACAAGGACAAGATCAAGAGCCTGACGAACGTCAACCGCATGATCAAGCAGTTCAACAACCTCGCATTCTTCGTAGCGAGCATGATCCTCCTACGAGATAAGCCCAAGCACCGCGCGAAGGCGATGGAAAAATTCATGAACATCGCAGTAGTATGTCTACCCCATACAGTCCCGAATCACGCCCGCAACTGACCTCTTTAGAAACTCCGCCGCCAAAACAACTATAACTCCCTGGGCGCCGTAATCGCCGCCATAAACGGCACACCAGTCCACCGCCTAACGCAAACTCGTGAACTGATCCCCATCCCAGTTCAGAAAGAGTTCATGCGCTTGGTTATCCTTATGAGCACGCAAAGAAGTCACTTCGCCTACCGTCTTGCCTGGGAAAACTCGTTCTCGGAGCGAATTCCCTTCCTTCCTCTCCATCGTCGTGACCTTGTCTCTGCCGAAGAAGGCAATAAGACTTTTGTTGGCGAGAACAAGTCTCGCATCAACTGGAAGAAATTCGAGGTCATGGGTGAGGTTGTTCTCGGTGTTCAACGTAGCCAGAAGGCTCCTCATCCCCAGGCGCAGAAGTTCGATGATGTGGAACGACTGCTTCTGGAATCGAAGCTCTCTGGGGACGAAGAGGTAAATTCCACCGTCTCCACAGAATATCGATCGTTCAACTAACGTTGTCTAGGACTTGTATGCTCGCAGCTTGCACGTCGAACCGTCCACAGGAGCCGAAGGGCGAAGGAAGTTCGGCTGGCTACGCTCTTAGAAAGTCTGAGAGCCCAGTCACAGCTCTCAGCCTCACCCCGCCTATATTGACCGACTTTCACGTCCCTCTTAGCATCCTCCACCTCCCCACCCCACGTCACCCCTCCTCTTACCTCCCCTGCCCCACCAACCTTCTCATGTCGCCACGCCCCTCTATGATTGATAAACATTGCTACTGTTCTTTGCCCGCTTTTCGTTATGAACTCAGTTCCCGAGAGAACAGATATGACGCTTGGAGCGGCGATACATCTAAAAAAAAAGCTCCCTACGACGTTTTTGTACATATGCGCCTGCAGAGTATACATACCGGAATTTCCCTGGCAAGTGGGGCTTTCCTATCTGAGCAGCGGCTTTTACGAGGTACCTATGTAGACATTCTGTTTCGTATCAACCTTGAAATTCGTAATGATGAAATAAGTCGTTGTAGTACCGCCTTTAGAATGTTCTGCGTAAACAGATCAACCATAAGCTTTTCGCGCCCACAGAGATATAGCCGTGAAAGGAATGATGTCCTCAGTATCCTTCACCTCGCAAAGACTACGTACCTGGTCCTCTAACTTATGCACATCATACCCTCAGACTCTATCCCTGATCCTCATTATGATGCTGTTGCTGTTTCATCACCTCAGTCACACCATTTACACCCACGGGGTTGCTGGCGTACAAAGATTCAGCGGTGTTCGTGAAGGTTCATTCCGATATTCAAGCAGTTGAGTGCCATGATCTTGGATAAGACCAGGGAGAAACGACGTCCATCTATCGATTATTGTTTTAGCACTTTGCCATATACCAGTTTCTCGGTTTCCGCAGGTGAGGGAACATTCCCAAATGATATTAGTCAAAGCCAGAAACTCTTCGTATATTTCCAGAAATTTCTCAGTGTTCTCCCCATAGCCCGAGAATATATCTTTAGACGTATCTTCCATTGAAGTAATCCACTTGGTTCTAGCTCATTCGTGTCAGATATGAACTGAACCGGAAAGCCCGAGTAGAACAACATACTCAGAAGAGTCTTCGCATTTTCGATCAATTGATGAGGATCATTATCCCAAATAAAAAATGCCCAAAGACGTAGATGTACAATTTCATATCGTCCTACCTTGCTGGCGGGGACAGTAGCAGTATCGCCAAGTGTATCAAAGGTGTGAAAGGACATATTGTCGGGTACCCTGTCGGGTGAGATATCGGCGCCGTTGAGGTTTGTTGTTGGTGGGAGATGTTCTGCTATCTCTAGCAGCCATACCCTTGTACAAGTAAGTAGTTAGCTCGAGTGGTCTATTCCATATATATCTATCTTTTGATATTTGACTCTCTTTAAAGTGAAGTTGATACACGTAGCCGTGCCAATCCCACACCTACTCGGATGGAGTTGGACAAATTCTAGGGTCTCAGACAATAGTGAATCCATTAAATATGGCGTTGTTATATGCACATACAATTGAGAACCTTGATACGTAAGTAGCGGTACTCCGTATATACATGTACAGCTCTTATAAAATCAACGCTAAACCTTTGTTGGCGAGACTCCACATGGATCACGTGCCACAATCGATCTGCTCAATCTGATATCCAACCAAAGCCACCCTTCACATCCAACAAAGGAGCCAAACCAACCTCCAAACCAAGCCAAATAAAGCCCAGCTCGACCGCTCAACCGCTCAGCCCCTCAAAACCAACCCCATCCAAAAAGCCACCCACCATGCCCCAACACATCAAAACACGAGCAACCTACCGCGCCCTCCTCCGCGAACTCCCAAAAAGATCCCTAAACACCCCCAGTCCAATCCACCAATCCCTGCGCAAAATCTTCCGCTCAGAGCCGAATGCCACTACAACAACCACTACATCTACATCCACATCCGGATCCAGCGCGCTCCCCTTCTCGGCACCCAAAACACACGAAGAATTAACTCTCCGCGTGCAAGAAGCCGAACAATTGGCTCAGTATGTCCGCGCTCAGCGCTCATACTGCGAATTGCTAGAGCGGTATAACCCTGGCATGAGCATGGATGAGGAGGAGAAGATTCGTCTTACGGCTAGACGGGTTGGCTTTGATTTGCCTCAGTTGCATACTGCTGAGGGGAAGACTGAGTAAGATTGGTTTAGTCGAATTGGATATGGGCTCTGTCGTGATTCCTTTGTCCCGAGCTCTTTCTCTGAGTAAAGTCTCGGGATCTGGCTTCATGTCTTTGCCTAACTGGGCCTGAAGGGCTTAACCGATCTCGGTATTGACGGACGGTGCTGCCATGGCATGTCACCTCCGATTACTGTATAGATAAGCTGGGATGCATTGCATTGGATGGATCCCATGGAAAGGGCGTTTTTTGTGATTATTATTGGGTATTTGTATACTACTACCAGCGACTTCGTGAATAAACTACCCTCGACTATGTATAATGTTCATATTTGAGAATCTCTCGGACTTGCTCTATGCTATGGATAAGCTCTAGCTTTGGTGCCTTGAGCTCTGCTCTAGCTTTGTAGGTTGCTTGTGGGGCTGGGCCCGACATGTTGAGCTCCGTGATTCCAATCTTAGCCTGACACGTATGGGCTGCCGTGCGGTGCAATGATACCGACTTAGGTACTGCCTTTCAATGTGACTTCACGGAGGTGCATGTAGTGGCGTGGCAGGTACGATGACCTAGGCGATATGGCTGTGGTGGGAATGCTCAGGATCCTGACTCCGGTGTCTGTGGAGTTTGACCACTTGGGCATCGTGAATAGATGTGCTTCACTGATTCATTGTTCAGGTAGCTCCAAGCTGAGCCCGCTCCATCTGCCTCATCAAAGTGGAACTACCTTCTTCGTCCTCCATACTGACGCCAACTTCGATTGCCGTCTTGGGTCGGTTCCGGTTGAGGCCGTCCAGGAGTGTGCAGGCTTTGCAGATCCGCTGACTGGAGATGTAGCCACAGCGCTCACAGTGTCCCATGGTCTGTCCCTTGATCTGCTTAGCAGGCTTAGCCGGGCGAGACTTCTTCGATGCAGCAATTGGAAGCTTGATCTCAGTCTCGCGTGACTCGGCAGCGTCGTTCTCAGTGAGTTGTTTCTCCATAGCGGCCATTTCTCCACCACTTGACCGACCGTTTTGACTACCACAGCCGCCGGTAGATTCGTCCTCTGCTCCGCTCGAATGCTTTGATTTTCCAGAGCCTCGAACTTCCACCGGCACAAGCGCAGCCATGTCCTCGCCACTCTTGACAATATCAAGGATTGAACTAGGACGAATCTTCTCCAGGTCTTTGATCAGGGTGCGCGCACTACCGCGGAATGCCTCAGGCGAGTAAATACATTCAGTGCTGAAGTAATCGAGTTGCCGGTGATGAGCGTAGAGGACAATTTCCTTCTCATAGGCATACTTGAGAGGCTTGCTGCGCTTGATATCCGAGGCGTCGGAGTCGGTGACGATACTGGTTCCGCGCGATAGACGGGGAAGATCACCACGCAGCAGGTTCATCATGACAGTCTCGGCGACGTCGTCTGCATTGTGGCCGGTAACAACATGCTTGATACCCAACCGAGCAGCGCCTCGGTCGAGAGCCTGTCGCCGGAACACACCGCAGTAGGTGCAGTTGCCCTTCTTGCCAACTTGTGCCACCACTTGATCCATTGTCCAGCCGTAAAGCTCGCCATATCCCACGATCTCGAGGGGCATCTCGTATTGGATTGCATTGCGCTTTACAGTTTCAAGACTGTCATCGCGATAGCCGCGGATTCCCTCGTCGATGGAGAGCAGGCATAGGTCCAGGCCGTAATCATATCGCTCGTTCAGTGTTTTCAGTACTGCTGCCAGTACTGTGCTGTCTTTGCCGCCGCTGGCTCCGATCGCGACTCGCTCACCGCGGAAGAAAAGTTTGGTGCCGGTGATGGTCTCGTGGACTTCGGTTTCGAATATCTGAATGAAACAGGCCCGGCAGAGTTTGTGTCTGTTCTTTGGCCGGATGATGACGGCTCGCGCCTCCTTGCAGTTGAAACACGCTGTGGGAGCCATGATGTTGTTGCGAGACGGTGGCGGGCAACAAGAATTTCTTTTCCCCCGCGATCAGTGAAATGGTCCGTGCACGCATATCTAGATGTCCCCTCGGAACTATGTGATTTTGAATAGCAGGTAATATGAGTGATCTTTTATACAAATATTACCTCATGCCTTAATCTATCGACAGTAAAGTATTTGCTTCGACTTTGACATCGGTCAGAAAACAAGATCGCACCATTCGAAGATGTATATATAGTTCAGGGCTAATGAAAGTCGATTGTGCATCTCATATAAGTCTCGCTATTTTGATAATTTCAAGTTCAGAAGAAAGATCGGACATAAAATACACGCCGAAAAAACTTTGCTTGGAAAATCCCCAAAGAAAAGAAGATACAAGAACGTACCTTGAAAGTGCATCAGTCCATCCAACTTTACGCCTTCACATTACTACCCAAATGAGTCACAGGCTTCCCTTTTCGACAAAACATTTTAGCATAAAAAGCAGGCCACTTATTCGTCTTAGCATGCTGAACAGCCATATGATGAATATGATGTCTCCTCAAGTGCAAAGAATAAAGCAGAGACCGATCCGCAAACAACATAAGATCCTCCTTCCGACCCCCCAACTTCTCCGCCACCTGAACAGTTTTCTCCTCAGAGAAAGCAAAAGAAGTCCCAATAATCTTGAACCGCCTCGCAATCTGATGAAGATTAGGCGAATGCCAATCCTCAGACGTCCAAGCAAGCTTCACATTCCAAGGAATCCGCCTCTCTTTCTTGAACGCACGCCACCATTCGTCAACAGATAACCTACCCTGCTCTCCGCTGACAGCATGAACACATCCACTCGTCCCCACCGCTACATGAACTAGCGCCCGATCAACCACCACATCCACGGGGACTTCATCGATAGTGGCTTCTTGACCTGGCTTCTCGCATCGAGATGAAAGTGTGATCCGTCGCCCTGGGTGGAGCATGTATGCCGCTGCAACGGCTGTGGAGGGTGTACCTTTCAAAGTTGCATAGCCGGGGTATGGATGCTTGTCGGCTGGGCCGATGACCGAGGGTCTGATGATGAGGACTTTGTCTAGCTTGCCGCGTTCTGATGCCTTTTGCAGGACGAGTCGCTCGGCTAGGTGCTTGGCGTAGGCGTATGGCCAGGGAAAATCATGGGCGTCGTATTCATCTGATGAGCCAGTCTTTTGTACTTCGCGCCATGAGTCCAGTGCGCTTTGGTAATAGTCCTCGCTTTCGGTGCCGAGGGGGTATATACTTTCGTCGACTCGCACATCGGAAGAATTGCTTGTCTGCCATAGATGGGCGTTGGCGTATGCGGTTGAGAAAAAGACAAAGCGTTCGAGGTTGGGGAATTTTAGGGCATAGTTTGTTAGGCACAGGCTGGGTGCCATGACGCTATATGCTAGTTCTCGGAGAGAGTTTTGTAGTTGGACTGAACATGCCGCGTGGATAACTATGTGCACTGTTCGTTTGAGCATCTGTAATGTTTCTTCTGGTAAATCCATAGTGGCTGTATCACCCAATTCACCGTCGAGAACAGTCAACAGTTGACTCTCGGTGAGGATCTTTGCAGTAGACGCTGGAAGCATGCTGGACCATTTTTCTTCTGCTTTGCTATTGACCTCAATTAGATATTTGCATCAGAAGAAGGCCCAAGAGCACTCACGCATATCCACCTCGACATAGCACATACACTCGTTCGGGTGAGGATTGACTCAAGAGTCGCCAGAGAAGTGCGGTCCCAATGAATCCTGAGCCTCCCGTCACAAAGAGGACCTTGCCATCGTAGTAGTCCCATACCATGATGAAGACTATAAAGTACCTGTTTAAAGTTTTCTAGACAAAAAAATACCAAAATATGCAAGTAGGAGGATATTTATCAAACCAAGCTCGTGCAGTTGAACCCTAGGTGGGTCCACCGACATGTTATATAGTAGAGACGACCGTCCTTGATGTCAAAGAACTCGACAGTGCAGTCCCAAACCGGCTGCATGCAGATCTGCAACTAGAGGGACATTTTGTGCAACCATCACACGAAAGGCCCTGCGTCAGCCAGCCACTCAGATGGGCAAACGAAGCATAGATATCCAGCACTGTAGGATTGAGCCGAACAGCTCCTAGCGTTTTTAAGCCTTGGTCTGTTATGACGCAGTCTCAGCATCCAGCCGCTACGGTCGTACATGTGCAACTATGCGCTATGACGGCAGGATTGATGTCGGTCGACTTGAACTTCGAGTGATCTGCCGTCAAATCAAAGGAACCGTCTTTGATAAAAATAAATAAGAATAACGAGCTCACAAGAGAGAAACCAACAATGCAAAAACTGGATATGAAAAAATTTGATCAAGCACACCGCTTTATGCAGCACTTTGCCAGGTATCAACGGACGGAATTCAACCTCGACTCGTATCCATTCAGATTTTTAGGGTGCATGAGGTGCATTAGCCCACGCCCGATCTTGAACACTATAACACTATTTGCCAGGTCTGTAGCAAGATCCATGCCGAACGGATCGCGATCACCGCCTCTGGTTTCCAGATACAATGACCAAGGGTCGAGCTTGTCTTGATCAACGAATCCAAATGATGATTCCTGCATGCATGATGTCGACACTCCGTGCTCGACTGTTAAAATGTGCAGAGATCATTTGTGATGTCCCTTCCCTCTTGCGGTTCAAGTAATTTACTCCCAGTATTCAACCTGATCATCAGGACATGTTCAAGCTTCCCACATACCCTTTGAAGCAATCAATAGCACAGTAAGATGTGATAAGCATCTCACTTGGATGTTCTGCACTGATGCAGCGGCCCTTCCCGCCCCTTCGTTGCGCTTTGACCTCGTTCGTGAGTCGCTTCATCCCTGCTTCACCTGCCGTCTGATCGGCCAATCATTCCCTTTGGAGTCTTTCCTCAAAGATAACCCTTGCCCTTCGACAAGCAATGACATCGCTGTCGTCATTCCCGCCTTGACACTGGCTATCATCGCTCCTCCAAACTTTCTCAAATTATCTACTTCCCTAATCAGCAGTTTCCAGGGGAATCGTTGGTAATTGGGGCCTCAAGTCCCGTGAATCAAGCATACCTCGAGCGAGATTGCACACGGATCCTGATTGGGGATCGCTATCTTGATATATCGGTTATTTGTCTGATTGCATTTGTCCAGTGCGTCTGAAAGGATCACCTGGGGAGAAGTTCAACTGCCATCACAACCGACGATGTTATAACCGATACCGAAACAAGCTGGAATTTGTGCCTTACAGAAATTAATATTTAGGGAATGACAGGTTACAGCTAATTGGCTATAGGGCTACCGGTTGTAGTATCCTAATTCCCGTCAACCATGCTACCCCGGCCTTAGTGGGTAATTATGAGCGATAGAGACGTCTGTGCAAGGGCAAAGACATCGCCTAACATTCCAGAGGTGCCGCTGCCATGGCACGGAATTCCAATCGTATAAGCCAAGACGACAGTAGAGGCAGAAGCCGATCACAGGTTGCGCATTCCAGAGGGAAGTTATGTGGAGAGGGCCATTAAAGTTGTGATAAACAAGCGAAAATCATGTACTTCTTGTCTGTTACGGCCTCATTTTCCTGATTATTGTTGATATGGACTGCTAGATTGAGTTCATACAAGGACAGTCGTTCGTTTTCATCTTTTTCTTCTATCCAATCGCTGATATCCTTTTAATTATCTTTAATCTTTTCTTTCAACATGAAGCCAGGACCGCTGGATTTGGGTTATGCTCGTCCTCTCGAGTTTACCCTGTCGGTCATCGTGAAAACTAAGCCGAGTCCATTGGATTTTCAGTTCGCTGCGGATACACTTGTCTCACAATGGCCTGTGTTGAACTTGCGAATGGACCCGCTGGTAAGATCTGCTGCATCTATAAACAACAGAACCAAGGCTGACATGTATCAGAAAACAAAATTTCTAGAGCCAAAAGATCCTGGTGATCTAACCGATGTCTGGGAAGGGCGGGAGATGCACCAAGACCTCGATGAGATCCTCTACGTATCCCCCGAGCCGGATTTCCCACAGATGATCGATACCGAGGCGCTGGATAAGGCATTGGATTTTGGTTACGGAATTTTGCAGGCATGGAAGCAGCGAGTCTTCTCCATCCGAACAGTCTTCTTGAACGACGCCTGCATAATAGGATTCAAGTTCCTGCACTCGCTCTGTGATGCGAATGGTAATTCATTCCAAAGCAAACATGCAAAAACAAAGCTGATATGTGACTCCAGGTGCTTATGGGATTATTCAGGCTTACTGCACTCTACTCCGGGGCGAAAGAATCATGCATACCCTGCACGCTCGACCATCGCTGTCGCTCAAATCGGAAGTTCTGGAGAAGTGTGCTGAAATGATTGAATCGCACCAAATCGCAGACTTGCACCTGCATTCTGTGCATCGAACTTGGTCTGCTGGGATTGGTGCTTTGGGAAAGCAGATTACAAGGAACATTTTCTGCCCTTCTGCTCGACGGGTTGGCAGGACCATGCTGGTACCACGAGGCCAGATTCAAGGATGGGCAAAGGAAGCAGAGATGCAGAACTCCAAGGTGACCGAACACGATTTGCTGGTTGCTTTCATCTACAAGGTAAGCATACTCCCTACTCTTATTGACGGGTGCCATTGAAACTCAGCCATTTATAGGCGTCTCTACACCCACCTACTGCCCACAATTTTGGGCTGGTAGTCGACATCTCACAGCAGCTCCAAACTGAAGCTAACCTTTATAACCCGTGGTATATGATGCCTCTGCCGGACCCAATGCCATCTAGCGAATATAGTATTCCGTCAATGACGCGCCTGGCAACACACATCCGACACACAATCGATGAGGCACAGCAGCCAGAATGTATCGGTGAGGTTGTAGAGCAACATCGACAGCTCAAGAAGAACCCAATGGTCCCCAAGACCTACGGTAGCCGAGCCGCGCAACCCCGGATCGCATCATGGAAAGGCCTGCCCCTTTTCGAGATCGACGTTCAGGGAGAAACCCCGCTCTTTGTTCAGGGCAGTGTCGACTACTGTGGGATTTTGCGCGAGACCAAGTGCCACTTGGATGACTTGTTAGTGACGTGGAAAGGACAGGGTCGGGATGGAGGAGAGGGCGGGTATTGGATTCATGGGAGACTGCCCGCGGCTGTTTGGAAGAGTATGGCGGATACTTTGAACTGTTGACAGGTATTTTCTGTACACGACCGGAGCGTGTGAAGTAGTGAAGATATGAAGATATTTAATGTGAAGTTGTCGACTGTTTACTTCCCCGCAAACTCGCGCTTGAGCGTTTTAGTCAAGTCCACCCGAGAGTTTATCAGGGCTTCTCTTGGCTTTGATCTTTTGCTCCTGACATCACTTCAGATGGGGTCTTCTAAGACCAACGTTCACGCCTGAATAGTGTTTATCGCACACGCTGAGATATACTGATCGAGGTAGGCATTCGTTGTCTATACCCGGAAATGCGGGGACCTGATATCAATAGACCCATTTGAAGACGGACCACGTTGAAGAGAATCCTTGATTGAACAACTGAAATCCCCTACAATGCCTTCTTCCGCGCCCAAACGAGCCTGCGACCAATGCCACACTCTGAAAGAAAAGTGTCGTCGACTGAGCCCTGCAGCACCATGCGAAAGGTGTGACCGACTAAATCACAACTGCCAAACCACACGGAATATCGCGAAGACAGGTCGAAAGCCTCGAATGGCAAGAAAACTATCATATAATCTTCCAGCCTCCAACCTCAATGCCGACCCTCATAGCCCGACACCCGTCTCCACGTTATCGCAGGACACTCCATATGCACATTTCTACTTCTCGCTCAATGACGGACTAGGCAATAATACAGCATTATTCCCCGACCTAGACCAGTGGGAAATACATTTTGTGAACCTCATGAAAGACATTGTCGCACCATCCCCACTCGACAAATACCTAATCGGACCAAGCTTCCATGAAACACACCATAGGTCCTTCGTCCAAAACTTGCTTCAACCAACACCTACCCTAAAGCATGCTACAGTAGCCTGTGCTGCAGTGTTATTAGGCGACAAATATGCCCAATATAACAAAGCCAGCGTTGAAATCGGCCACCGGCGAGCCGCATTAGCCGTGTCTGGACTTCGCTCTTTGCAAATATCTCAAGATCAGGATTTGATCACCGCGGTGAGAATTGGCATAGCGATGGTGACATTCGCTATGCATGTTGCACATGGACAGTCGTTCCTTATATCCCGCTATACGCTTTCTCTGGTTAAGCCGATGTATTCGAGGCTTCTAACGATGGATTCGGGTACGATGGATTTCCTGATGTGTCTTGTTAGCACGGAGACGCTTGATTGTCTCCTGAAGTCGGAGATACCAACCATCAGAATTGGAGAAGACGACCGCAACAATGTTGTTGATCGCTATATTGGGCTGAGTTCTAGTCTTTTTGCTCATCTTTATGACATTTGCGAAGTTGCCAGTATACTTCGACACACGGATGGAAGAATGGATATCAAAATTACAAAGCAACTCAAGACCATCCAAGATCGTTTGGATCAGTGGCAACCTTCACCACCGCCTGACTTTCTTGAACAATTCAGTCAAGATGAGGTCGTTCGGATGCTTGCGCAGACTGAAGTGCTTCGTCTTGCCGCATTGCTCATTATTCATCGGCTAAAACATCCTTTTGGGCAGTACGACGAGAAAGCACTATTGCTCTCTAGAGCCATCACTGCTGAATTTGACATGGTGCTACAGGTCACGGGGAGGTCGATACCATGCACTGCACTTGCTTATATGGTAGCCAGTTTTGAGATCACAAGTGCTGAAGAACAGTCAGCTATTATTACCAAAAGTGACGAAATGGTGACTTTTTCCCTACAGTCACAGGTCCGGGTTAAGAATATTATGTATTCAGTATGGAACGCGAGGAGCTTTGGAGACCAGATTCACTGGTTTGATCTAGGAGATTATATCGGGAAGGCAGAGACTAAATGAAGGGTGGAACTCGAATTGAACAGAAATTATATATTAGTTTACAGTGATATTCCAATTCAGTTATGACTTCACAATCTTACGATTTGATTCCCAGATAATTAATTCGGCTGCCGTGAGTCCTGATGTGATAGACCGTGAAGGCCCAGCTTTGGAGACCGCTTTGGACTGGTAGTGTAAACAGCCTTAGTACAGATCGGCTGATGGTAACACTCGGCGGAAAGTAAAAAAAAAAAAAACAGAGTGAGGTGAAGTTAGCAAACGTCGGAATGGGATGCTCAGAATCATAGTTTGGCTGGAAGGAGAGGAGGTATAATAGGTTACTATCCTGAAATTTGATATTATAAATCTAGATGCTAGGCTGAAGTCTAAACTACAGATTTTTGTGTGAACTTATGAGAGCAAATATCGCATTACTTTCCAAACGCTCCACACAATCTCTAGCAAAAGCTCGTTAAGGAGGCTTCCGATATTTGGCGGTGATTTATTGGCTCATACTGAAACTGGACCACTAAGAAATAGTTAAAAAGGTTTAAGCATTTTCAATCCTCTCGGACGGAGCTGGAATGACGTCATCTATCATATCCGTGCAAGGTATATAAGGAATAACAGCATCCCTTCGGTGTGCATACGTATATCGCCACGGCAATGCAACTTAGTGTCGCTACACTTGGACTTGGCTTCATCCTCTGTACTGCTGCGCGCTCACAAACCTCACATATCAATAATATCAAAAATGTCGTCGTGCTTGTGCAAGAGAATCGGTCATTTGACACTCTCGCCGGCGGTTTCACCTACAATGCGACAATTGATGGATTGGTTAATCATACCTATTGTAACCCAGCAGATACACTGAGCTCAACCTCAAGCAACTTTTGCGCGGCCGATACAGCAAAAAACATTGTCATAATCTCCCCCGATCATTCTATTACAGGTGGCAATATGCAAATTTTCGGCGAGTATCATCCGTCTACCGATGCGAACTCGTCTATGAATGGGTTTATCACTGAGCAAAACCGGATTTACCACTTGAAAAACAAGCCGGTGGTGACTGAAGTGATAAATTACTACAACCCAGACCTCGTTCCCGTCACCAATGCCATGGCGGAGAATTTTGTACTTTTCGACCGCTGGTTTGCCTCAGTACCCGGAGCATCGAACCCAAACCGCGCATATTTAACATCTGGCACCTCATACGGACAGGGCCAGGATAAAGGGCTATTCTATCACTCCGGCTTACCCCAAACTTCGATCTTCCAGCAACTATCAGAGAAGAATGTCACATGGATCAACTACGAAAATACTACCAACTTAGGAAAGTCAAGCTCCCCGCCGGATTCATTATTTTACAAATGGACTACGAAGTCAGGAAAGAGCAAGACCAACGTTCTACCTATTGATCGCTTCTACCAAGATGCTAAATCTGGCGCGCTACCACAATTCACGTGGATCAACCCAGAGTGCTGTAAATATATGTCCATGCATCCAAAGTCCCCAGTCAATATGGGCGAGAATTTCATGAAAGGTATCTACGACACACTACGGAGCTCGCCGCAATGGAACCAAACCCTCTTGATTATCACCTGGGATGAACACGGAGGATTTGGCGACCATGTACCTCCTCCCACCGGTGTTCCGGCCGGCGACCATTTGACCTATACCGAGAAGGCTCCTGATGGGAAGAAATATAAGTTCCATTTTGATCGCCTCGGCGTTCGCGTCCCCACCATATTGATATCACCCTGGGTGGAAAAGGGCTTGATTCAGAACAGACCCAAGTCGGGCAATAATGATTTTACACACACCTCCATCCTCAAGTTCATGTCTGAGCTCTGGGGACTTGACAGCCTGAGCCCGCGTGTGGAGTGGTCACCTTCCTTTAGTGATTTAATCACCAACCACCTACGGAACGATACCCCACGGGAGATGCCAAATGCGGCTGGATATTGAATATGACAGGGTCTTGAGTATGTGTTTTCGTCCTCCAACGTGTCCTGCGAAACCAAGTACAGTTGAGTTTATTGGGTTCTTTTTTTTATTTTATTTTTCTCCTTGTCAGATATAGACTTCGAGGCTATGTTGAGCAGTAAAGTTAAGCTTTGCAACGAGTGAAAATGATGCAAAGAATGCAAATATATACAAATTCGGAAAATATTACTCCAATTGCATACGGATAGGTTAGCCTTAGAGCTTTGACCTAATCCACCATCAAGTTCAATCGTCAGTCTTCTTGGCCTCCATAGATGACTTAGGAAATAAATAGTGTGGGGTGACCCAAAAAGTAGCAAGTGGATGACAAAGTGCGTACCATGTACCATATTTTGGTCCCAAGGGCGAAGGGAACTGCCAATATGGCCAAGCTTTGACAGCGGGGCAACCCAGCACACGGTTACCTCCAGCTTATGGTACGGTACCCTCATATATCCTCTCGTATAATGGAATCGTCGTACATGCAATACAGCTCTGATCTTTGTTGGTATCGAAAACGTCAGATTCAACCACAAGCTTATCAAAAGTCGTTGCCTCCTAGAACAGATCACATGGTATCTAAATTTTGTAGTATATTGCGCTTTTGGGTTTGAGAACTCGTAACAATACTAACAGCAAGGTGAGAAATGCGGGAGAGCTATTCGCGGTTCGGGAACGCGTATGCTCGTGTGGCCACACGCGACCGGAGTTTGCCTTAGGTGGCTTCCACTGCCAACTACTCCGCCACCTGCGCACTTTCCAAATTGAGATGGCTTACGCGTCTTCCGATCGTATCGGTCGGCAGATATCTAAATCCATGTTAAGTAGTTAGCACCCGCCACCAATGGCTTTAAGCTGGGATTGGGAGCTTCGTTACATCCAGCGACTGAAGAGTTAAGGCTAGATTCCCGCCGCACCTAGTATATAATTCAATAGGTATCCAATTCAACCGAGCGCTACAGTTCGCTGCCAATCAAAACAAATGAATTGTCACCTTACGCAGCACCTTTCTTTGACCATAAAGAACAATCTTTCCCAAGGCACCATCTCCCTGAGGAACCTAGTCTGCACACGGTATGATCATGAATTCAAATGGTACTCCCGCTCGTTAACTAACGGTATTACCAGTGGCCAACCCTACGAGAAGGGCGACACTCCCAGGCTCATCTCCCCAGAAGATGTCAATCAGATCTCAATACCACATGGCCAAAGTGCCGTGGTATCGGTCTGCGGGAGTGCAGCATTTGGGCTAGGCATTGAGGGAATGATTGATCTCTACTACGATGAGAAGAGTTTGATAACGTCCCTGTACTGGAATGGACCTTGGGAACGAATTGGGAACGAGCTTCATCTGGCCGACGTTGACAATGAGCATTACCTCGTGGAAGTTTCTACCCCTCCTTATGAAGGTATACTGGGAGATCTCGCTGTTGAGGTCAGAGAAGTCCCTGTCAATAATACGCTGCAATAACATTCATTGTGGCTTGAAGTATTTGCGTCCACAGGAAACTATTTTTTTCAACCAACAGTATAGCTGAATCGACGAATATAATACATAATTACTAGTTGTACTTAAAGAGATCATTTGCCATTCTATCTCAGTCATGATTCCTTGGCCACCTTCGGGTTGCTGGAATCAAAATCAACCTTGCGAAGCACGCGATCAAACACAATCGTCAGTAGACGGTGAAACAGGGACAATCCAGCAGCTAACCCAGTCGCTCCCATGAGGAACCAAGTCCATCTCCTTTTTCCAATCCACATGAGCACCTGTGCGTCTGTTCGATGCCAACTGCCGCTCTCCATATCCGTGATGTACGGCGCTAACTCCGTTGCATTGATGACCCCTACTAGCGCCGAAGGTAGCGAAGGCTGCTCAAGCAAGTATTCCTTTATCACCAGAGTGAGGAACATGGGCCCAGCAGATATCATGATGGCACTGTAGGGTTGCCATCGAGCCCAGAGGCGAGTTATCGCATGATAGATGGGTAGTTTGGCAATTGCCTTGGCATAAAGTGGATGCCGGGCGGAAGTTATCATGAAGTCGTTGGTCACACCGGTCGGCACTGTTGATTTAAACAAGGCGTAGTGTGTCGATGTGTTGCGTTCAATTTCGTAAAGGGGGAAACTCTGATTGCACCAGGTGTCCATGTCGAGGTAGACACCACCATAATGATACAAAACGAAATAGCGTAGAGCATCTGCACGCTGAATTGGAAAGGCGTAGGCATCCCAGGTATCCACGAACCAGGGATATTCGATAGAGATGAAGTTTCGAGCTGACTCATCGGTCCATAGCTTAGAAATAGTCAGTTAGGTTCAAAAGTAGCTAGTTCCTTCGACACGAAGCTAAACCTTCGTATGTCGATGGCACTTTCCACAAGGTAGGATAAGGATTACCTTGTATTCAAAGTCTGAATAGGCCTCTTTGCAACTCTTCTGCGACTCCATCCACTTGTTTGGAATCGTCTCGGTCGCGGCGGTTTGGTGCAGGATTCGCGGTATCTGGCCTGATGAGGTCATTTGATGCCGAGAACCTGACCTATACGAGGTGGGCAGTGCTACTCGAGACCCGAAGAGCTCTTCATTTCTGCGTAGCAAAATGATAAGCGGCGCAAAGGTGTGGAGTAACAGCCCGACCACCATTAGGTCTATTAGAAGGAAAAGCACTGTAGCCTTCCTCAGCCTTGGTCGGCAATTCAGTCGCTGGCATTTTGATAACCCAGTTCCCCATCGAAGATTCTCTTCATCGTATGTTTTGTCGTTTTTTGCGTTGAAAGCTCCGAAATCCCAGTGGCGAAGACTTCGCCAGAAGCTCATCATTCTGGTTGGTAGTGCATTTGCATACCCTAGGGACTCAGGTGTTATCTTGCGGAATCTTCCATTGACTTATAGAGTCCGGCAGGTAAGATAAGAGTTTCAGCTCAGTAGAAGTGAAAGCTCGCGTGATTTGGTGTCCGGAAGACGTAAAGTCAAATTTGAGCACTTTTATGTAGGATAGGAATAAGATTATTTGTGAAAGACCCTGTTTCCCCCTCATTTACTTGCACAGCCTAAGCTTTGCTTGAATCTAGACAGACATTGGCTGGCAAACACCCGCGGTTTCCGTTCCGGAAGATAGCTCTATCCGGTGACAAGTTCATGTCGTTCCAGCACTCTGAGTGGGTGCCACTTATCTACTGACCAAATCCGGCCACTTTTGCCCTGTTGTTCCTAGGAACCAAATTGTTCCAGAATTATCATGAAATTGAAAACGAGGCGAATATTTTAGCCATTTGACCCAAGTATTCATGCTATGTAAGTGTAATAACAATGTAACTATGCCTAACTTCTATGAGACATCGTCATTAAAACACCAAAATCGTTTACTCAGCCTCCACCCAGGCTTTGGTCAACGGTCTAGACTTTTTTCCCCAGATAGGAAGTGTAGGAAAAGGTGCATACGAGGCGATTTGTACTCTTTGCATTTTGGTGTACGATTTCACATTCTTACCTAGCAACAACGACACGCTGCGGGAAGCGGCGCCCACTTTTCGTCGTAGTGTCTGCCGCAGCATCTTCAATCTCGGCTTATCTACTATGACATGAACCACTGGTTCTTGTGCACTGCACTCACACTTGTCGTCTGTTTGAAAGCAAAATAGCGTACGTTGATAGCTAACAGTGGCCTGTTCGCAGTTGGGTCAGTAGGTAGGATCGACTCCTTGGAAGCGTTCCATGAAGTCGCCTTGTATATCTAGAAGGCAGGGTGACATCTATCCCGCGAAGATGGTCGCCTGTTCTAGAGGGTTTATTCTTGCCCCTATCGGGCACCGTTTCATCCCGAATGAACGCCATATCCATGGAGAGATGGGGGCGGAATGAGTGTGTTTGGCCAGCCGATTCACTGCGTCGTTTCCAGAATCATCGCAGTATCCAGGCACCAGACTATGACGGTATGATTGCTGGCGCGACTTCCTGGTGGATTACCCACCAACAATTGTGGGGTTTGAAGCAAACAACATACCAGGCACCCGCAAATGGATCTCATACCATCCAAAAAAGATGTTCGATATTCTTGCTGCGGAAGTCATCAAACAATGTGATCCTCAAAATGGCCTCAGCGAGGATATCATCTCTGACCCGCGGGGCTGCAACTTCAATGCCAAGACCCTGGCCTGCAACATGCCTAGCGCCGCTGAGGAATGCATCACTGCCGATCAGCTTTCCACATTGCACAAGCTTTATAATGACTGGACCGATGTGAACCAGACATTTGTCTATGGCCACCTGTGACTCGGCAGCGAAGCATCGTAGTTGATAGGAAATATCGGATTGGGAAAGAACAGCACTATCGAACAGCAGTACTGGTATGTGCGGGACCTCATGGGTCTTGAGGATAGCTTTACCTGGCAAAACCTCGACTACAGCACTGTCCAGCTTGCCGAAAAGTTGAACCCAGGAAATGCGACCGCCGACACGTTTGACATCAGTGATTTCCACAAGCGCGGTTTCAACATCACGGCCTGTCAGATGCGTATGTTTTTTCCCGGATGTTAGTGTTTATTACTACGACCAAGCCTCCAGTGCCGTAGAGCCCTAAGGTATTGAAATGAATGATTTTTATCGTTTGTTTCTCATCCCTGAAATGGAGTTAGTTCAAACATTCAAACATTCAAACAATTCAAACAATTCACTAAAATAAACAAGGTCAAACTAACCACTCTAACCTCAACAGCATTGTCTTTCCACCCTGACAATATGACTCCTCCAAGGTACATTGCCGGTCCAGACCAACTGCAACTATCAATACTGGTACCTACAGCACTCTTGGATACAGAGACTCGCGCCACGATATTGCTCTAGCGATGATGGCTTGGGCCGAGAACGGCACTGCGCCCAATGAACACGCCGCCACAAATTGGAAGAACAGTGCCAGCGTCCAATTTGCCACTGCCTTTACCAGGCAAAGTATAGTCGCAAGGGCGACCAGAACGACGCGAGGGAGTTAGACTTGCAAAATGCTGTATTAGGTTACGGGGACCAAAGCCAACGCGGTTCTCCCCCGGGTGGGGAAGTTTGCTGGAGGGATCTGCGGACAACTGAGTTTCGGAAAAAAGGTTGTCTGCATCTGCCGTTGTAAAGCGAGTTGACCCGCCATAAACTAGCGCACTATTAGTGGAGATGCACCAATCTCCTCTATGCAAATGGAACGCAATGAAAACAAGTATATATCCTCTTGGCATCTCAACGAGTCGTTCTTCTGGTCAGGGTCTTGCTGTTTTTGTAATAGACGAGTCGGACTTCTCAACTTCTCATGCAGTCAGCAGGATGAATAAGTGAAATGTATGTCTTTCAAAACCCGAAAGAGTTAAGGTCTGTCGATCTCTGTCTGTGGCGCATGAGATGTATAGAATCTGTCATGGGAGTAGAATTCAAATTCAAACGGCTAAATCTCACTAAACGCCACCATGTGGATCGCGATCTAAGGCATATGAGATAGAATCGACATATCGCGCCTTGTGGCTCGGACGGGGCTAGCCGAGCCCCAATTTCAGCTCCTCCCGTCTTAGTCCCATTATTCAGATGTCAGTCAACCAATCATACGAGAATGTCTTGACGCAGAAACCGGGAATGGTATCTAGGGGCCTGCACAACGCCCCAATTATTGGGCGATCATGGCGCTTCTTGCTTGAGAGATGTCGCCCGGGATCCACTCGATTGACTTGACACAACTGCGGCATCAAACTTCCCCTGTAGGGCAATGTCCCGGGAAAGCTCTACCCCGCGACCTTAGATTTGCCTCAACCTTGTTTTTGTTAATCCCTTACTTGGGAAGAAGGGGTGACTGCCGATTTGGATTGCCGCTAATGTTTCTTGTCTATCGGAAATGGCTTCAGGTCGAAGAACAGTCAATGTTTACTAGATTTACAATTACTTTCTGCAATCCAGATAGAAAGAGAAGCAGGCATATATTTCTTATTCAACACATTCCATTTACCTGGTTCTCGAAGTTGGCATCTGCAACCAAGTGGAGCATACTGTGGTAGGGCCGATATGACACATCTACTCTCTGAGGTGACATATCGGAAACGATTTCCATCGCGCGCATCCGATTGGATAAAAGCACAAGATCACAGCGTACATAAGATTCAACTTTTTATGATCTGGCAAGCCATAGACTGAAAACTTATTGCTTTCAACGCGAGGTACATGTAGTTGCGCCTGACGCTCCGCAATTGTGGTTCGCACAGAACACTGCCTTGGCTGTGAATGTGTTTATGCACTCATACCGCGCCCAGAATATGATCTATGTGATCTGTAGACAGACCATGTCACTTTGCGGCATTTGGATTGATGATGAACAATATGATACGTCTCCGGTGTAAGAAGGATCTAACACGCCTATCTCAAATCCTTTAAAGTATATTAAGGGAGAGGCGCAGCCTTACAATGATTCCAAATATTTCAAACCAACTACTTTTCTCGTTTTGCTTTGCCATTTGTTTAAGGTGCTGACCCACTTGACTACTGCCCGTCATGTCTTCAGCCCAACAATCTCCCGGTGCCACATGGACGCCAGGCGACTTTGAACACCCGAACGAGGACATTCGTCGGCCTATCAAGATCGCGCTTGTGTTTGCTTTCACATTGTCTACACTCGCCGTTGTTCTGCGTCTTGTAGCCCGACGAATGACAGGAAGCAGACTTTTCCTAGATGATTATCTCATTCTGGTGGCTCTTTTCTTCAAATATGCATGCTCCAGTGGAGTTGTTACCCGTGAGTCTTTTAGATATGCTGGAGCGATGCGACAACAATACTGATAATGTCAGTTCTGTTCAATGGTCTCGGATCACACATTACCATGATTCCACCCAAGAATCTGATTTTTTACTTCCAGGTACGCCACCAGCAATACCAATTTTAGCACACATATTGACTCTAATTAGATCGGATACTCCAATAACTTCATCTACACCAGTTGCGTGGCGTTCGTGAAACTCTCCATCTTGGCACTTTACAAGCGTCTGTTCGCAATCCGATACATGGTTGTTGGTGTGCATATAATGACTGTCGTTGTCCTTCTCTGGATGGTCGGCGTCTTCGTTTCTGGTGCTCTTCTTTGTATCCCAGCGAACAAGTTCTGGGACCAATCCATCCCAGGAGCCTGCCTTAACCCATACAAGTTCTACTACGGCATTCAGATCCCAAACATTCTCTGTGATCTCATCATCCTCCTCATGCCGGCGAAAGTTGTTTGGTCATTGCCCGTCCCAAAATCTCAGAAGGTGCTTCTGTCGGGTATTTTCCTTGTTGGTGGCCTGTGAGTTTTACCTTCCCAATTGTGCTATTATCAATGCTCTGACATTACCCGCCACAGAACCTTCGTTTTCGACATTGCCCGATTGTATGCCATGATTAAACTGCTCGATGCCGGCCCTGATATCACTTGTAAGTATCCAAAATCACTTCCCGCTTGACGCATTCTAACGATTTCCATAGACCACCAAGTTCCAGTCGTCGTATGGACCTGCATTGAAGCCACAGTCGGTATCATCGCAGCCTGCCTGCCCAATCTGAGACCTCTATTCAAGCTGGGCAAGTCTGGCTTCTGGTCCCAGCTCCGGTCCACAGGTCGCACATCCGAAAGGACTCTGGTCAGCTCGAACAAGTCTGGAACTATGAACTCAAACGAGACTATGAGCAGTATTCAAAAGCCAAATACTGTTGCTTCCTATGTGGCTGAGGAGAACATTGAGATTGCCGGGTACAACAATTTCGGTAAGGCTGGAAAGGTGTGAGGTTGCTATACTCAATGTTCCTTTTTGTGCTTGCACAAGGTAAAAAGGGTGCACATTCAATATGTTGCGTTATGATATGGGACCGGGAGTCGTACATTGCTTTTACTTATACCAGATAGTCATTCTCTTGTTCGGAATCTTTTCTTAATTAATACTTTGTTGGATAACTTATCTCGGTATGAATCAGCTCTCGTATTTTTTTTGGACTTTAAATATGAGTTTCTTAAGACAGAAATGGAGAATAAATAGATTTCAGTATTGCTTAAGGCGTGGCGTGGTACCTACACAGTACGGTGACTGAGCTGGTTCGAAGCCATCTTCCGGTACATCGGCGCAGTAGCGACTCTTGCCTTTTTGCCCCAGATAAGCAATGGCACGGGGATAAGCAAAATAACAAAAGCAATGACTGCAACTAGTATATGTAGGTCGCGCATGCCCGTGCCTTCGACCCACGGTGTGAGCACGAAGAGAACAATCACGGAGAAGATGTTGCGCATAAAGATCACACCAACCAGTGCGTCGCCAATGATCTAAAACCAGCATATTAGCTAGAGAAGGCAGTGGCGTAAGAAAAAAAAAAGAATGTACTCACATCTTGGTAACAATCCATGAGATACGAAAGTGCAATCCCGCTAATTGCGGCAAGTGCAAATCCGAAGAAACCAAAGCCGACTGCCAGTAGAGCCCAGTGCGCACCCTATGTATTATTAGAATAAATAGAACAGGGCTCTAAGAACATATACTCACATAGGCAAGTCCTAGACCAAACATCAATATACCTGCAGGACTGATCACCGCGATAGGAAGCGCAAGCCAAAGACGCATCTCTGGCTCATAAACACCACCATTTCGCTTAGACAGCCACAAAATAGACCTATCACTTAGGTGTCCGCCGAATGGGAATCCAAGAACAGCGCCGACAAAGGGAGCCACGTTCATAAGACCAACGCCAACTGCATCGAAGTTATATGGTGGGAGAATCATGTAAGACGCCTGCAGCGAGGTCATAATAGCGAACCAACTCAATGTAGTCCCATATGTAATAGCAGCATAGCTAACTGCCGGGAAAGTGAAAAGCGCAACAATAGGCTGATAAAAGTGCGGCCATATAGGGTCATCAGTAGGCGTAATCAATGCCATACGCTGGAAGTATGACTTCGGCTTGATTTGGGTGTTGGTAGTTACCCGACTGGCAATAGTTTCACTGGGATTCTTCGTATCCCGCAAGTCGTCATCCTTGGGATTCTTCGATGAACCCGCGACCGATTGCACTGCCGCGGTAGCATCCACGCTATTCAGCACGGGGATATATTTCGATTCCTCGAAGAGGAATACCACACAGAGCAGTGTCACACCAAAGAAAATAACACACCACCACCACATCCACCTCCACCCTTGTGCCACGACAATGTACCCCGATGCCACTGGTCCCAGGAATGCGCCTGCCGATTGGACAATAACATACCACCCGTTCATGGTGGCGTGTTGGTGTACGAAAAACATATCGGCGATGGTCATCTGCACAATCGTTTCGCTGATTGCACCGCCAATACCGGATATCAGGCCGCTGCCCATCAGATCCCCAACGGTGTATGTTTCAGCCTGCCAGATACATGATGCGAATTGGAGAGCAACACTGAAAATATAGATTGGGCGGCGTCCGTACTTGTGTACCAGTGGCATGAAAAATATGCAGCCTACAGCTAGACCGCCGTAGTTGACGGCTGCTTCTGCGTTTAGTATATCCACTGAGAAACCCAGCTCTGTTTGCATGGGTCCCCATGCTGTGAAGCCGATGTCCAGTTGGACGAAGGTCCATAGCACGAAGAAGCTGACGAGAGTGAAGTTGAGTGCTTTGCGGGCTGTTGACCAATTGAGGGGATCATTGGGGTCGGCTGAGGGGGTAGGGAAGAGGACGAGTTGATCTCTAGAGGCGTGGACTGGGGTTGTTAGTCAATCTGCTATTGTTCTTGTTATTCTTTGGGTCATGGATAATTACTATCTTCTAGGGCAACTGTTCCTGGTGCCCAGAAGGTCTCGTCTCTATCATAAGGGTCGTTATCCATATCGCCAATTTAGAATTGAGTCAAATGAGAAAAATGTCGGATAGACATGGTGCCCCTGGGCATGGCCCTGGTTAAGAACCGTCAGTCCTTGCTATATCTTGAGAAACCCGTGGCCTCGGCCTTATCAAAAATCTAGTCGAGCTGCGGGGAAGCTATTAGTGTTGGTACCGACGATAGCATCACATCGAATCAGAAGGCGTGAAATGTGCCGGCTTGGCACTACCCTGGACAGGCTGCATCAGAGTCTCCACACCTATCTCCTAAATTGCATATATTCGCTCGTCTTCATTTGACAGGCATTCCGTTGCCTGAACAAGCTTTTAGTGCTCATGTCCTTGTATTTTGCTTGGCAGAACGCCTCCGCTACCAGTTTCCCTTTTCTGCGAAACGTACATTCAGATAGCAATAAGTAAAAAGCCATTGTGTTTCGTCACTATCTGCGATTGAATTAATTGGTCATGATCGGGGAGTATAGGTAGGTAGGGTGAGATAAGCGACCATTATTGGAACTATACAGAAAATATGTACAAATAAGCAATCCCTGCCAAAGCGTAGATAGAGAAAATAAAATAAGAAGTCCTAGTGTTTTGCAAGCAATCCCTGCTTTTGTTCTCGTCAGCAGAATCCACAAGAAAGCGAGCTCTAGAGAAGTGACCAGATATGAGCAAGGAACATTTCCCGACTATAAGCTGTCCGCGGATAAACAGTGAGATCAAAACGAGGATTCATGCGCTCCCGATCCTCCTCTGTTACCGAGAATCCGCGTGCACGGTGACAACAGCCACACTGCTCAGTACAATGACCCCGTCCCTTCACCCGACGAGGATCGGGCAGGTTATCACAGCATTGACATGCCCGGCCACAGCATCCACCTCGATTCGCACAATCCTGACGAAGCCACTGACTCATCATATGCCACTGTGGTTGGCTTCGAAATGATAGATAGACACTTTTCATCGACCCCTCTGGACATTTCGCGATCACAGCAACGTAAGACTGTTCAAGGTTTCGGTAGTCACGATCCAAGGATATGAGTTCGTCGATTAGTGCCTCTAAGCGAGACTTCTCGTCGACCGTGCGGTATGATTGTTGATATTGGATTAATTCTTTGAGGTAGGACTCGCGTTGAGTAGTTTCGCGTAGGCGTATCTCCGTCTTGATGATGGATTGTGCCCATTGTAGGAAGACTTCTCGGTCGGCATCCCACCATATATATCGCATTCCGCGCAAGAGCTGGGTATATATCCATCTTCCAGACTTTTCAGCTATTTCCTCTGAGAGCTCCAAGAGACTCTCAAGTCTTTGTGGTTTCCGTGTCTTTGCCAACTTTTGAAGCTTCTTGGCCTTGATCGGGTTCTTCATTTTGAATGTGCGTACTGTGAGGGAGCTACAGGAGGTATCAAGGGGCTGTATACATTAGTGGCATCACTATTCATCATCGAGTTGTTAAGTGTTTTGAGACAACAAATTATACTCGCAAGGTTCGCTTCATCCATGGATGCAGCCCGACGAAAAATAAAAGCCGGAGAATCAGATGTTGTAGAATTTATGCGAAGTAAACGATACTTCATTAACATAATGTCACCACTTTAACATCAAGTCGACGATGCTGTCTTGAGGCTCGGTGTCACTATCCAGTTAGGAGGATATAGATAAGAAAAACAGGCAACAGACTCCGACCAACCAATCAAATACCATAGATTCGCCTATGTCGGAGCTCCCGACTTACGTAATGATTTCGGCGGGCCCTCCGAGATCGTATAGAGTTGAAAAGCCCGAGTTCTGGACATGTTTGGCCTCTTAACGTGTCTTATTGTCTCAATTACTGCTGGGTCGTTGCATAGCTTTTACACCAAGCCATCCTGGGGAAAACACCATTGAAGCAATCCACCATGCCAGATACAAGAATGCCAAAGCGGAGAGTATTGGTGGTGGGATCTGGTGGAGTCGGCACGATGGTCTGTGTCGCGCTCGAGAGATCTGGAATGGCATCAGTAACAGCTGTCTTGCGATCCAACTATGAAAAAGTCCTACAGCATGGATTTGAGATTGATTCAATTGACCATGGCAAACTCTCCGGCTGGAGACCAAGTTCGGGTATGCAAAACCGCAGCCAGTAGAGATACATTACGAGATTGACAGAGAAATTAGTTGTCAACGCAGTCCCGCTTGCGGATCAAGAAAGCCCATTTGACTACGTGATCGTCACAGTGAAGAATATCCCAGAAGTGAACAACGTGCCAAAGATAATAGCTCCAGCGGTCACACAAGACCACACGACCATCGTGCTGTTTCAAAATGGACTTTACATTGAGCCACCGATTATCGAAGCATTCCCATCAAATGTTGTGCTATCCGCCCCCAGCTATATTGGCGCACACGAGCTCAATGGAAGCGTTATACATGATGACCATGATAACTTCCACATAGGCGTCTTCCACAACCAAGCCTTGGATAAAGCAATGGAGCGAGCCAAACTCGAAGAATTTGCGGCCATCTATAACGGCAGCAAAGTCGTCGATGCGGATATTGTGGATGATATCGTTTTCTACCGCTGGCGCAAAGTGTTGTGGAATGGAATCTTCAACCCAATGTGTGCCATCACGCAGCTTGACAGTGCAGCGATTCGAAGGTTCGGGGGTGAACACAGCCTAATCAGGCCTGGTATGGAGGAGATGGCAGCGATAGCTAAGGCTGATGGCTATGATCTCGGAGCGGGAATTGTGGATGACGTGGTTGATGGCACTCCTCTCGAACTGTCTTTCCGCCCTAGCATGTTGGTGGACGTTGATAAGGGTAACCCTATGGAAGTGGAGGTTATTCTGGGGAATGCTTTGCGGGTTGCCAGAGAGAAGGGCGTTCAGACGCCCATTTTGGATAACACCTATAGGTTCTTGAAGCTCACGCAGGCGCGATTATTGGCTGCGAGAGGATTGATTGTTGAGCCGAAAGAACTTCCGACGACAGATTTCATATAGTGATTTCTTGGTTGGCAAGAAAATCACCCAACGGGTTTGCTTTATCATGTTCGACATTCCCATTGTTTGTAAAGAGCGATATAGACAGGCAAACATTGTATTCTCCTACATGAAGTCCAATCAATCCAGCCAAAGCAATATTTAGTCACGAGGCTAATGTTGCATATTAATGCCTAACCTTGGAAAAATGTCAATCTGCGGTCAGCACAGAATGCGGGGTGACTTCATGTAGTAAATTTGCACGCTCAGCGCCAATTACTCAAGCCGTTGTCCAGTACCTCGAAATGGAGAGAATCGATGCCCACACTCACTGTGTTCCACCCTCATACCGCGAATATTGCCTGCAGAGCGACTTCGCGGGCAATGGCTATCCAGATGGAATGCCTGCGATCCCGGTTAGCACCCCTAGAGACCAGTCAATTTCCCTTGCTAAATACTGAAACCCCAGGAATGGAGTGCATCAGCCCACATTGAACTAATGAAAAAGCTCAACATCAAACAATCAATTCTCAGCATGTCCTCACCGGGAACACATCTGACACCAGGGAACAACGAAGAAGGGCGATTGGTAACCCGGCGCGCCAACATTGACATGTCCAAAACCTGCGCCGATCACCCCGACAAATTCCTTTTCTTCGCATCTCTCCCCCTCCCGGACGTGGAAGGCTCCCTTGCAGAAATAGACTATGCACTGGACCATCTAGGCGCAGTTGGGTTCCAAATCCTGACCAATTCGCATGGCATCTACCCGGGTGATGCGCGATTCAAGCCTGTTTTTGACAAGTTGAGCGAGCGCAAAACGATCGCGTTTCTGCACCCCACCACCTGTCTCATTCAGCACCTAGGGGAGAATACCTTAAGCAAGGTTATGCCGGTCCCTGGGTTCTCGGCGCCAATGATGGAGTTCATGTTCGATTCAACCCGGGCGTTGATGAATCTGCTCACTTCCGGCACGGTGGATCGGTGTCCAGGGATTACCTTTCTGGCTTGTCATTGCGGTGGTACTTTTCCTCCTATTCTGCAAAGGGTTGCCGAGTTCTCTCCCATGCTTCCAGGTCTAGGGAATGGTGTGAGTGCAGAGCAGATGAAGAACGTGTTGCAGACACGCTTCTATTTTGACCTTGCGGGGGTTCCGTTTCCTGACCAGATACATGGTCTTCTTCGAATGGTTGATTCTTCCAGATTGCTGTATGGGAGTGATTATCCCTATACACCGGCCGCGTTGGCTGACTCTTTGGCGAAAAGAGTTGATGATGGCTTAGAGAGTAACTTTGGATCGGAGACAAAGCAACGGATTTTGTTGAAAAACGCGCAGAATCTTCTTCGGTCCGTATGTCCATAGCCCTGGTAGATATCTACAACGTTCTCAGAGGAGGCACGCTGGTTCTTTCTATTTTCGCCCGAGTAAGAACCGGGCCAGAAACCTCAGGCAACAAGGCCCCAAGCAACGACGAGAAGCATAGAAACTGACAAAATGCGGTGGCCTAGGATGTAGACTACATTTGAAAATGGTCTCTCCATATCATAATCGGCCAATCGGTGTTCAGGATATCATCTTAGTGGACTCGGCGTGAAGAGTCGATATCATCGTGCGTAAAGAAATGCGGGGAACAGCTTAGTGAACATATTTAAGCCAGGCCGATTGAACGTTCCTGAATAAACACTATATACTGTCACTTTCTTTACAAACTTTGCAGGTTTCTTCTCACAATGTCTCACCAAGAACTCCAGTCAAATGTCCATGATCCCAGATTCCGAGAAGCTAAGCAGCCACAGGGAGGCACGTCAGTCGCAGTCGCGGATTTATTTCGACTTGACGGGAGAACCATAATCGGTAAAGGAGCCAACAACTATTTGAGGAAGAAGTGGACTGAAATTCATCTCAATCAGTAACCGGAGCAGCTGGCTTCATGGGCACGACATTGACAGAAGCCATGCTCGAAAGTGGCGCAGACGTCGTCTGCCTCGATGTCATGAGCTCACCGAAGCAAGAAGAATGGGGTAGGCAAATTCTGCACACATAAATATTGCGAGAGTTTTCTAATTACCTCGAAATAGCAAACCTCGAAGCAGCTGCAAAAAAGTACTCCCGCCTTGTCTCATACTTACAGTGCGATCAGCGGAGCGACGACTCAGTCAACGTCGCTTTTGATAAAATAGTCTCAAGCCTTAGATACCCCATTCGCGGTCTCGCAGCATGCGCGGGCGTATCTGACAATGGGCCCGCGACAGAATTTCCCTCTGAATCATTCACCCGCTTGCTTGATATCAACGTGACGGGGACATTCCGGGTTGCGCAACGTGTCGCAAAGGAGACGATAAAGGCTAATTCCACGGCTAGTATGGTACTAGTGGCTAGTATGAGTGGATATGTCTCGAATAAGGCGAGTCTGCCACTGAATGATCTATCAGCTAGTAAACTAACAAGCAAAATAGGGCGTTGATACCGCTGGATATAACTCGTCGAAGGCAGCAGTGCATCAGCTTGCTCGGTCCTTGGCTGCTGAATGGGGTTCTCGTGTTGGAATACCCTTGATTCGGGTGAACTCGCTTTCACCGGGTTATATTCGTACTGCAGCTACTGCCGAGCCGTTGCAGAAACCCGGTATGGAGACACAGTGGGTTGGTGATAATATGCTCTACAGACTTAGTACTGCGGATGAGTTCCGTGCGCCTGTATTGTTTTTGTTGGGTGATGGGAGTAGCTTCATGACGGGGTCTGATTTGAGAGTTGACGGTGGGCATTGTTCATGGTAGAGATGTTGGTATTACAAGCTTGTTGAATGTGGCATACAATTTGTTTTCATTGCAAAGCTATTCGATATTACTTCCCATACTTTTTTGTTTGTTCCCATCACATTTCCTCCTCCGGTTCCAATCTCCCTTGGTTCAAGCAAAGTTCTTCCCTAGCAAATCACAGTCTCTGGTTCTGCGGGCTTTCAAGCAAGATATCAAGCCAGAGAACGTATTTCGAAGCGCATCTCCCCGAGAGATGGGTCCCCCATATGTTGCAGCTTCTGCGTAACCCACGCATCAGCCTTGGCGTGTAAAAGCTCCCATACTCTTCGTAAATCAGCATGTTTATTCTCCAGATATCCGATAGCCAGTAGAGTTGCAATCACAGCCTTTTCCTCGACATTTGGAAACTTGGCAGCATCCGTGTCCCAGTGCTGATCATACATTCTGATAATGCTCGTGGTGATCTCCTGCTCGCGCAGACCGAGAAGATTGAACAGTTTGTTCGACCACATCCAGCTGCCTTCAAAGGTTTGCAGCCCAATAAGCTCATAAAATTTGTCCATTGGGCGACCAGCAGATGGCATAGACTGACCAAAGGCCCCCATATTGCCGGCTGCAGAGCTAGCTGGACCAGAAGTAAGAGAATACATTCCAATCCTCCCTCCTGGGGCAGATGGCGCATAATCCGAACTCCCTCCAAAGCGACTCTGGGTGGAAGGAGAGTTTGCTTGGGAGGCTCCAAAGAGACCGCCTCCTCTCCCACCTCGTCGGCCACTCCGTGATTCTCCAAATCCTCTCTCTGATACTCCTCCACTCCTTGCTTGGCCAAAGGGTTGCGCCAGCGTCTCACTAAAGTTTCCAACGTACGCCTGCCGAACAGCTGGGCCACCTCGATAAACTGGCCCTGCTCGGGCCAATAGTTGGTGCGACTTCTGCCCAAATGGCGGCTGATAGGGCTGTGCAGTTCCCGCCCGCGGGCTAGTGTCCATAAACCTCGCTTCACCATAGATAGGCCTTCGAAAGCTTGACGTAAGGTTATGGACAGCATGCTCCTTGGACCGAACAGATGTGATCTTTCTCCTAGCCGATGCTCTGCGTGGGCTGTTTGGATTGCTTGAGGTGTCTGGAGTGCTCGAGTTATCTAGGTGATCTGACTTGTCAAGCTTTTCAAGATCGTCCTCCAAAGCCACGAAGGAGCAATGTCTTCCGGTGACTTGGAACTTGATTCCAAGACGCTGACATTCACGTTCTGCAATTCGCTGCTTTGTGTCCAGGTGGAATTGCTGGAAAGAGTTCCCACTCTCATCCTTGGCATCAGAGAGCCAACCGTGCTCCTCTTCGAGCTCGATAAGTGCCTTGCGACAGGCTAGCTGGTGAATGATCTCACCTGTTCCAATGCTCTGAATGGGAATCTTTAATTGCAAAGGACCTTTTTTAGAGGTTGCGCTGAATTTCAAGCTTTTGGGATTATGCTCGGCCTTGTCGGAGTCCATCAAAAGATACACAGTAGTCCTCACGAATGGGTAAAGAGTAGGAATCTTGTATGGAGCTTGAATTGCTTGTGGTGGAGTGAGAGTTGGAAGGCCAGCTGATGGACTGGTGTCAGTGTCAACTTGCATCATTTCAGGCTCTATGAAATTCTCGTCAAACAATGAGATCGGTTCCTGTGAGGTGCCTGGTTGAGCCCAACAGAAATGTTGTCGTCGTTGACTTCTGTGGCAGAATCCTCTCCCTCCGTTTCGACATCGCTCACGATATCAAACTCATGTTCTTCTTTGGAATCATCGTCATACTCAACCTCGAGTTTGTAGTCGTAGATATGAGGAGTGAGAGCAGCCTTGAGCATCCGCACTACTTTGCGATCGAGCTCCTCATACTCCATAACCGATTGACAAATTCCTTTCCCCGCTCTGGCAATACCTTCAATCAGGGAGTGGGATGCCGCATCGCCGACACCGAGAGAAAAGAATCGGGTAGTGTTTTTGGCAGCCGCATCGCGAACAAAGTCAAACAGAGAGCCCTGGTTATAGATTTCACCATCCGTGAGAATCAAAACCTCTAGGCTTTTGCCTTCCAGTCGGTTTCCCACGGTGGCAATGACTGCTTGTTCCATCTCTGTGCCACCCATATCGGCGTTAATAGAGCCAACAAAGAGTAGGGCCTGCTTCAAGCTAGAAGCATCATAAACCTTGCTTTTTGGCCACATAAATGAGAAGCTGTTTCCAAATGAGCAAATGTTGAAGCAGGCTCCCACAGGCAAAGATTTCAAAAACACTTTGAGTGCAGATTGCACGGTTGAGATCTTGTCACACATGCTGCCGCTCCTATCGATAATGAAAACCACCTCAGGGGTAGCTGGGGGGAGGGCGAACTTGGGTACAAGAGTGGCCATCAGAGCTCGCTGGTTTGCAAGGGTAGGATGGGTCTCAACCAAGGCACGGGGCGTATCAAGTCCATCCGCATTTATGAGGAGGACAAAATCGTGCTGTAGCAACACCTCTTTGGTGGTACTCCGGGAGCTCAAAGTTGCGGAGGCGCAGGATGGCTGGAAGCTAGATGGCTCGAGGCTAGAAGACTTTGTGCAGGAAGTGCGCCCCAGCGAGACTTTTATCTGGTGGCTCGGAGATTGCAACTCTCGAAGAATCAGGCCTTGCTCCATTTGAACATCAACTGTGAGGGACATCCCTTGGAGGACTGCAGGCTGACCAAGTGGGGACATGTCAGTCAGGCTCCATTGCATTTGATTTCGGTAATGAGGAGCAATAACAGTCGGAAGTGTATAGCGGATACCGTCTGTCTGAGTGTCTTGCTTCAACTCTCCAACGAAGGTGATGTCAACTGTCACCTTCTCTTGAGCAGGAACATTGCCAAGACGTATGACGAAGACGTCGTTTTGAGAGGTATGGTCCATGATAGCAGCAGTCTGCTTCTTGGCGATGGCATCCTTGTAGTCCTTGTCCGCTTGTTCGGTGGTCTTAACCTTGCTGTGCAATAGGCGATCTCCGACCTTGCATTCAAACCCGACAACACTGGCGCCATCGTAAAGAGGGAAAGTGTAAGAAACCTCTTTCAGAATGCTCATCGATGGGTTAACGAAGGTTTGGGTCAAGGTCGTGCTAGCCGCGGAGGAAACGATAGTGGCATGGGCTTTGAGCGAGACCTGGGGAAGATACTGGGCGTAGCCACTATTAAGGCCTTTGCTTGGCACATAGTAGCATCCACAGTCGGTTAACATGTTGAAAACTGAGCACAATAGGGAAGTGAAAATAGGTTTTGTGGTGATGAATCTAGTGAAACCAGTACAAGATGTTCGGGGAGGATATGGATCAAGAAAGCGTGAGATGTAGTGATAAAAAGAAATATCAGGAAATTGATGAAGTAGTTATTCAATAGGCTTTTGGTTGTTGGAAGAAGAGAAAATGAAATGGATGAGGAAGGTCGGCTCCAGGCTCTTATAGATGGTTCAAGCAACACCCGGTTTGTTTGTCGGAGGAACGATGTCCGCTTGACTCATTTGTTATTTGCTACCTAGGATGCGTAAGTTGAACAGAGTTTATTGTGACTCCAGGCTAGAATAGATTGAGACCCAGTACCTAAATTCATAATTGTGATGCGTTCACAACGCCCATTAAGAGTGGATATGTGCTGCCTCAGGCACGGTGTCCACTCATAGATCTCCCTTCTCTTCTCTTCGCAATTTGCGTGCACTACTCAACATGCTGAGTCTGAGTTCCAAGTTCACCTTATCCAGCCGTTCAATTTGAATATCCCCACAGTCGGCATATGCCGCTTGTTAGACAGTGTACCACGGTCGCTGGAACAGGCTGTCCAAGGCTTCCAAAGACCTTCCAGTGGTGTCCTACAAAGTCAGTATCATCATTATCATCAATGATCTAATGACTCATAGAATAGCAAAAAAGACAAAGAACAATGATATTATGCAGATGCAACCGAAAAAAGCGAAAGCACCCCATTTCTGAGTCGCCGCTAGCGGACTCGACATCGCCTGTGAGCACCCAAAACAAATACCCAATGGAATCCCATTGATATAGACAAGTTGAATGTCCGGATCTTGGGAAAATCTCTGATCCAACCAAGTATGGAATACTGAACCATCCAATACTCCATGCCACTGCGTGGAAATAGATTGCGACAATGGCTCCATTAGAGGCCCGAGATACGTTGGGTGCAGTACTGATATATGATGTGGTCATGTCTTTAGTTCTGCCCAAGTACCCCGTCAACATAGGTCAAGGTCACCAGTGCAGGGTGATACCTGCCATCAAGGACCGACGCTATCCGACTAATTCAACTGTGAACAGAGCGAAAGCGAGGGTACTGATGAAATTCATTGCGGCGTATATACCCGTTGCCAGGAACTTAAACTGGTCTCCGTCAATTCCAAGGTATCCGAAAATTGTCCGCGAGTACTGTGTGATTGCGTTGGCTCCAGACCACTGCGAGAAGAGAGTCGCCATGGAAAAAGGGAAGAATCGACGGCGATTCTCTACTGGAATACATGTCTCCTTTGCGAGGTCCCACATTCCTGTACTGACAACAGATCCGCTCTCATGGAGAATTCTTGTATGATTTTGGTCATCATTCCTATTTCGTTGCCGGTTATAAATCTGATGGAGATTAGGGGTGTGATTTTGCCGGCGAGGATTCGGGTTCAGATAGGGTTGGTTCTTGAATGGATCCCACGGTGTGGCGTTTGGCGGATGGTATAGAAGGGTTGGATGAAGTCGAAAGAGTTTTAAACTTCCTTGAGCTTTGGAATTGAGGTTGGCTTGGTATCATAGGTGGTCTATTTATCTACTGTTGTTGCTAACGTTGTATGCTGCTGCGGTAAATGTCCGATGCGCCGACGGCGGGTTTTTGATATAGTTCACAGGTGGGGACTAGGTACATAGGGCATGGACAATCCCTTCAACGCTTGATGGTAGGGTTTGGATTATCACTAGTACTGTTGTACTGCTAGGTTGGAGATAAAGAATGAGTAAAATTAGTGTTCGGTAAAGCATAATTGAAACTTACTTCGAGGCGCACAGATTCGAGGAACTGGGATGCATGCGACAATTCGAATAAGAATTTAACAATTGGCAATCACGCAGTGGTTACTGCTGTGGCTGAAGACTCGAAGTCGATAAATTATGCTGGTCTCATGTTCATCCATGAATATTGCCCGATGGCTACCTTGCCTTGCGTAGTCCCGCAATGATTTCCTCTACAGCAATCCCTTGCTTTTCCTGCCAAGTGTCACCTAATCTACTGAGACATTGATCAATGTTTCTGAATCAGCGTAGCAATACCAGCCGAACATTCATTAGTTAATTCTCTATGCAGTACCCATTAAGTAGTCTCGCAAGTAACTTTTGCGGCGCCAAAAAATAACACCAATCACTTAATCCAACATAATCCTCCAATTCCTATGATGTACATGCCACATATAACATATCGGGGCTTGTCAATGAACAGAAGCTCCATCTAGCAGAACCCTAAAACTGTAAAATAAGTTACAGCTTGAATTGCAGCAAGTTGGAGATCATCTCGCGAGCAGTAATGCGCGAGGTAGCCCACAGGGTGGGGAAGTCCAAGGTGCTAGAGAAAGTATCGGCGTAGCCGAAGAACAGCATGGGAGGGATCCAGCCACGAGCGTACTCGAGCGCGAAGCAAGACTCGTCCATCTTGTACTGCTTGACCTCGCCGCGAACCAGGTGATGCACGCTACCGGCTGGGTAAACCTCCGGCTTGAACTCGCCTGGAACGTAGGCCAGCTGGGTACCCTGGAGGATGTTGAAGTAGTCGTCGGCGGTGTGGCGGCCGGTGTGGCCCTCGGTACCGATAGCGGTGCCTAGGAAAGGAGGAGAGGTTAGAAAGGGGAAATGGTGGAAAGGAAGCACAATGCAGATGGGATACACACCGAAGATGATCAGGTACTCAGTGATACTGGCGTGAATCACGTACATGGCGCCCATGGCACCGCCGGCATTGTTGAACACCCACTCCTCCTCGGTGCTCAGATAGTTGGGGCCGACCTTTTGCTCTAGCTCGGCAACAATGAAGTTGACGATGGAGCGGGTGTCTTCGCCATGGGTGCTGATGGCGCGCTGGGAGAGGTCGTGCAGGTGCTCGGGGTCAAAGATGTAGAATTGCTCGAGGCGCGCGTCGAGGTAGCGGTAGACGGCGGAGAAGAGCGCCAGGAAGATGGCGAGGAAGCTGAGGGTCTTCAAGGAGAAGCAGCGGCAGCCACAGCCGGAGCTGGAGCTGGAGGACTTGGAGGATTTAGAGGGCATCTTGTGAATTGGTAGGGTCCTGGGGAAAGGAAGAGGCGAACATTTAAATTGAATTTTGGGCCCCTGGCGAAAACCCCGGAGTTCCACCTGTGGGGCGATCAAAACAGTCGATTCATACCTTGCTCTTTTTTGTTTGTCATTTACATGGTTATTCTTCTGTTACTATAGACGCAAATACTTCTAATTGAATATCCCTCGACTCTGGACTCTATACATGTTCACACATGCACAATTGTCTCTATGTTTTTTTGTGTTTGTTTGTGTTTGTGTCTATTTGCCCTGTTTGCATCTGGCGGGCCCGCTGAGTCAGCAACATGCCATCCGGATCGCCGCAATCCGAAGAGTCCGAATCACCGTCTCTTCTATTGGCTAATTGCTCTATCAGCTTCTTTGCTTGACCATGTTATCTATCTGTATAAGTCTATATCATTGCTGAGATCAGATATTTGCCAAAACTAACCGATGTTCAAATGTTTAGATCGGAGTAGGAATAATTTCAACCCCGAGAACAGAACAGCCTCATAGATATACTGGCGAATACTACACGGAAGCTGGTAGCAAGCATGGAGAAAAAAAGGACTGTATGACCTTCTCTCATGGGAATCTATAGTATTTCTCATACCATTATCTTAGCAGGTTGTCTCTGGCGATCTGGATATCCGTTCTGTTATCGCATGCTGTCGAGTTGAATCAAGTTTAGTGAACAGCTAAATCACTTTGCGGAGAAAATGATCAATTGACTATCTGAGAGAAAGATTAACGGTATAGCAAGTGACACGTGAGTCAGATGCCAGGCTCGGTTCACATCATCTGTCCAAGAGCCTAGCACATGAACTACCAACTCCTTTCAGAGTCACCGTTTACTGAAGGCGCGTGACAATTGATAGCTCCTGTTACTTCTCTTGGCAAATACATTTGAGGTCTTGGTTTAAATTAGTGTGATCCCCGGTTAAATTGACAGTCCACATTGTAATCGTGGTCTAGATATATATACTTCCACTCAGTACCAGATGGCCATGTCGATCATCGCCCATTGAAAAACGGCCAGCTCTCCGCTCTATCTGAAATCAAATCACAATTCAGTCGAGTTTGAGTACTATCGGCCATTCTTTACAAAGATTCAGGTGTTGCACTAGTTTGCGGGGTACATATTACTGAAGACCATGGAGAAATATTGACGACGTGGCTTGCTCGGCGACGACCTCCCGCCAATCTCTTCTAGACTGACTATTTAGAAGACTGCAGCTCGAACTTCTGCATCAATCCTTTATACCGGCACTGGTAACTTCCTGCGACACCGAGCTCCACAATAAAATAACGAAGCCCCTATTCCTCGGAGAATTGTCGCACTTACTGCAACCGTTAGATTATTTTGGATCAGCTTTGAGAATTGCGGATACCTTTCTAGAACGAAATGTTATTTGATCATGCTCTAGAAGTGGCAGCCAGTCGCCCCGCTATTCACCGTGGTCTCAGATTCGCCCGGAGATCTTCCCCAAACCGCAATCTCTCTCCTTTCCGCAGACCCCAGTCCCGGAAAATTTCACGAACTCAAAAGGATATGAGGACTGTGATTGCGGCGATCCCTTTCGACAAACCCGGCTGATAGGCAGGATAAAGCATCCCGAAACACAAGAACTGGGATAAACTAGCAAGCTTCAAGCCTGATTTTATCCGGCGTGTGGAGTCCGGAGCAGAATAAGATATCAAATGTGAGACAGGACCACTCCGTGATCTATACGGAACGTGAGCCCACTGAGTCCCATCGGATAAACTCCCGCTTGAGAAGAAGGGGCCATGTATAAAACAGCCAGACAGACCCGGTCAATGGACCTCGCTTGAAAAACTCCCTTCTCTATACCAATAATCATTCATCCATTCCTTTCGACCAACTCCGTGCCCAAAATGAAGTCCTTCGCACCCCTTTCGCTCCTTACCATGGCGCTGGCCGCCGTGGGCGACACCGCAGCCGTCCCCACCAAGACTCTCAACCGCCGTTCGGACTTCTGTGACCAGTGGGGTTCTACTACCACCGGTAGCTACATTGTTTACAACAACCTCTGGGGCCAGAGCTACGACACCTCCGGCAAGCAGTGCACCGGCGTTGACTCGCTGAGCGGCAGCACTATCGCCTGGCACACTTCTTGGTCGTGGGCTGGCACCGCCAACCAGGTCAAGAGCTACGCCAACGTTGCTCTGCAATTCACTGCTAAGCAGCTGAGCGCTGTTAAGAGCATCAAGTCCAGCTGGAAGTGGAGGTATGTGGGACCTATATATCATCATTAGGCCCAAATGGAACACCTCGGCTAATCACACATCTGTTTGACAGTTCCTCCAACACCAATGTCGTCGCTGACGTCGCCTACGACATGTTCCTGAGCTCCACTGCTAACGGTAGCGAGGAGTACGAGATCATGGTCTGGCTCGCTGCTCTGGGCGGTGCTGGCCCCATCTCCTCCACCGGCTCTGCCATCGCCACTGTCACCATCAACGGTGTTTCCTGGAAGCTGTACAAGGGCCCCAACGGCAGCATGACTGTCTACAGCTTTGTCGCTTCCTCTACCGTTACTAACTTCTCTGGTGATTTGCTTGATTTCTTCACTTACCTTGAGAAAAACCAGGGTCTCAGCTCTAGCTTGTACCTCACTCACGTTCAGGCTGGTACTGAGCCTTTCACCGGTACCTCTGACCTCAAGGTCTCCTCTTACTCTGCTGTTGTTGCATAAATGATGTGATCTCAGGTACTTGAGTATGTTGAGTGAGGAGAGTATAGTTCATAGCAGTTACATTGGGTGATCTAACCCTTCTCATTCAACACCTGTTTAATAATTATTATTCTTGATAATACTAGAATCGCTTTTCTGGTAGTCAACTTTCTCATTTAGTACTAAAAGGCCACTTACGGCTTTGTGGAAGTAGGCGCAAGTCGTAAGACCACGGCTAACTGCCCCATGACGGCCATCGCAGGAGTCACGGCTGTAAAATCATCCGCTTGACCGAGCTTTACTCTTGTAGTTCGTTGTGAGAAAGAGACACTAGTTACGACTCTCATTGGTTATTGCTAACATTGTCCTGCCTTTGTGATCATCTGACATATTTGTCCCATGATACATCGGTAGCTTGAACGAAGGAGAAATGGAAAATATAACTGAGCGACCGGTACTTTTTCTCAGACATGCTTTCACAGAAGCGTGAGCCAGGTTGCAATCATAAAGAGCCCAAAACATGTGTTAGCAAATTTGGTGGGATGCCACGTAGATGCTATACATCCAAGCGGGAGCTGCTTCCACACACCCGCCTTCCCGTCAGCGTTTCATCCCAGAACCACACCTCAGGGTCACCTTAAACATCCTCTAACCGCCGGACGAACGTCCACGTCACAGCTGAAACAAGCAGCCGTTCAACTATGAAACATAAGTATCGTTTCAGGCGCCTAGCTTCTCATCCACAATCTGATGGTTGTGTGTTGAAAGACACTCCTAACCAACCGAATGACACACAAAACATCAACATGAAATCCAGCGAGACGCTCAAATCCTGGAACAAGCATGTCGCATCATAGACTCAACGGAGTGGGACGAAGCTAGTGCGAAGATCCAGAACGCGGCACCGTCGCGCGCATATCTAAGAATAACAACCTTACCATTCTATCAATAGAATAACTCCATCTCTTACCGTCATTGTCCTTAACAAAATTAGCAACAACAAAAAGTGTCACAGCAAGCGCTGTGTGCTGAAACCGTGTAAGCGCTGGCCGGCGGGGAGGAGGGGAAGGAAGGACGGGCGCTTATATACATGCAATGATCGCGAGTAACAACAAGAAAGAGAAGTATCTTTTTTTAGACCCGAGCACACCACAGTAGTTCTGCATGCACACGGAACATTGCATGCATAGACTGCAGCCTCGGACACATATGGATACGGACATGGACATGGACTGTAGTATGCATGCTCCGTAGTGTCGGGGAGAAATCGAAGGCTGGGACGATCAGAATCGATACATCCAAAGCGCGCCCCCCTCGCTCCCGATCCGGAAAACTCTGAACGTCCAAAGGAGATGATATCAGAGGATTCGGGAATATGTGACTCCCCTCATGCGAGGTGTAAAGACTATTCTTCGTCCTTCTTGTCCCCCTCCGTTCCCTTGTAGGAGGGTCATCTGGCATGTTCGGGATGCCCCTCGAACACGCTAACTCGTGGCGCGGGCGTGACAGGGGTTCATTTGGTATGAGGGAAGCCTATGCCTGTACATGTACATGTCGAAAGGGAAACTTGACAGGGATCGTGGCGTGTCTTGCCCCATGCCAGGCACGGATGTGGGCGAATCATTAGGCATTAGGGGGTTTCTGTATAGGCACCTCGAATTGCCACGGTCGGCAACTGACAGGTATTGGGCACTAACGCGAGAGATCAAACCACATTTCAGAAAGAGATAGATAGGTTACTAAAATACTACAATACTACAATACTACAGAGTACAATACCAGTAGAGATAATAGATCTAGTATAGTTACTTCATCGGGTCAAGGTTGGGAGGATCCATGGATCGAAGCGTTTAGCGTCAATCTATTTCCATGGAATGAAAGTAAGTATAGACATATCGCATCCCCCCGCGTCTCGCGCAATGATGAGACGGTCGCGAGTTTCATGATGGGGCTGGTGAATAATTGAGCCCTGTCCACAGTCCACAGGGCGATCCCCCCTGATACGTTCGTCTACTTTATTCTTTCTTTTATTACTTTTTTTTCAAACACACAGCAAATGGTAAATTGTAATTTGCAAACGAGAAAATTAATCATAGTTGTACAGTCGAGCCCATAGTAATACATCCGTGAGGATGTACAGCTGAAACTAGGGATAGCAGACAATAGTGTGTCTATCAAGTATTTCTCCACCACATTCCCGGACAAATCATTTGTCTAGACTCCGCGCGCGAAAGGTTCGAGCATCTCAGATCCAACTATGCAGGTCCGCTCTGGCTATTCTGTGACCCCTGTGCTTGGCCTACTCTCCTCCAGGGACTCTGACTGGACGAAAGTCCTTACAGCTGGAAATCCGTCTCCCCCTCCCGCCTCTCTGGCGCATACCAGATGCTATATCTAGAGGTATTCCCACGGATTCTTCACGGGGTTCATCCACATGCTCAACGTCGTCACCCATCCATCCTTTCCTTTTTCTTTGCTGGTTTCCCTCGCTCTCTCGGAAATCATTGTCTCTCCTCAGACGCATCTTTTTCGATCTATTGCTATAAATTGTGGGAATTGTCTCTCATAAATTCTCCGAGTCTCACTTTTCTGGAGAAGCTCAGTTAGGGCTATCGATAAAGAGGGTTGACACGACAACCCCAACTATCCTTACAGCAACATTCCTTCACTCAAGAACTACTTCATTGTCAAGTTATCCTGCTGGCCAGGAATTTGAAAGCGATCCAGCTTCATATTACTTCGATTTTGCTTTTGTTGCTTCTGTTTCTGTTTTGGTTTTCGCCTTTGTGCTGAACCTCGTCCCATCTATACCCATACAATTGTCATTGTCTTTTGTCTTTCTTCGCACAAAGAATATCTCCCGAGACAGTCGTCACTGCCTTGATTTACCTATTCGTCTGCAGTGTGCCGACATATTTAATTACACCCACCTCGACCTCCGCAACCACATACAAAATGGATTCCTTGTCGCTCAACAGAGCAGCTCTCGACGAGTTCGTCACTCAGCGAGTGACACGGGAAATGGTGACGCACCTGGCCCAGCAAGCAGCTCAGGTCATCCGCTGTGAAGCCCATGTGACCAACACTGTCAACCAACATGGACAACCCACGCCTCCATCCACTCCTCCCATGGAAGCTTCCGACCTGCCTGCCCTTCCTTCAATCGAAGCCTTCATCGCGTCACTCGTCGCTCGCTCCCAGGTTCAGGTGCCTACTCTCATGAGCTCCCTGGTATACCTCGGTCGTCTTCGTGCCCGTCTTCCCCCGGTCGCCAAGGGCATGCGCTGCACCGTCCACCGGATCTTCCTCGCCTCGCTCATTCTCGCCGCCAAGAACCTGAATGACTCAAGCCCCAAGAACAAGCATTGGGCCCGATACACCGTGGTGAAGGGGTTCGAGGGCTTCGGCTTCTCCTTGCCGGAAGTCAACCTGATGGAACGCCAACTGCTCTTCCTTCTCGACTGGGATACCCGTGTGACTGAAGAGGATCTTCTCACATACCTCGAGCCCTTTCTGGTTCCCCACCGTCAGCGCCTGATCGCCCTCGAGCGTGAGCGCAAGTCCGAAGAGGAGCACATCCGCAAGCAACAACAACACCGCGAATGGTATGCCCTAGCAATATTTGACAACTTCCCATGGTAACACCCTTGCTGACCGAATCCTCAGGCGCCGTCTTCATGCATCAGCGGACCTGCTGGCCAGCCGCCTGCGTCGCCAAAAGCTCGAAAGCCGTGGTGAGAGCCGCCGCGCAAACGACAATTCACTCCGCCGTCTCCCAAGCCATGTCTCCTGCCCGAGCATGCACAACGCCCACAACACACAGGTCTCCGCTGAACACGATCGTTACAACCCTTACCACCGCCAGCGCGCATCTCCTAACCGACCCAACCGGTCCATTTCCCCGCCCTCAGTTCGCGATGTGCCGGCCCTGTCTCACGCCGAGACCTTCAACTCTCTCTGCTCGCGTTCCTCCAGCCTCGCCCCAAGTTCAAAGGGAACCCCCGCCAGCATCAGCACAGTCTCTTCTCATGGTGGTGCCGATGAAGTGATGCTCACAGACCTCAGCCGCAGCCCATCGTGCGCCTCTTCCCTCAACTATAGCTACGTCAACGTCGCTCCCATCGAGACGAAGCACAAGCACTTTGAGCCCCTCCGCCAGCCTAGCAAGAAGGTAAAGGTCAACAGCCACGCCCACGGTGGCGGTTTTGTTGCTCGCTTCCTCGCTTCCGCCACTAGCTCTTACATGAACGGCCGCGTTGGTCGCTCTCACTAAACCGAGCTGGCCTCGATTCACATTTCCTACTTCTCTATCTACCATATACCGACCTAATCGCCGATGCATCCGCATCTCTCTCCTACATCTCAACGCCATATCGCTTTTATTTATTTTCTCTCTACCTATTGCCGCTTCAAAAGCATTTTCACCCGTCGATACGCCTTGTGCCAATACCCTTCGCTCACATTTGGTTTTATTTGTTTCCTCGTCATCACCTTTCCGCCGCCGTGTGTTTCAGTACTCTATTCTACTAGAGATGAGATGATTCCTCCGCTATTTCTTCTCTCTTGTCTCTTTTCTTTTTCTTCTCTCTCAAAACACTCGTTACATTGCATTGCCCTCGGATCGGTATGGCGTTCATGTGCCCGGTCTCTGTTTTCCAATGGGCATTGTCTCATCTATTGTGGTTTATTATTTCATTATTGTTATCTCATGGATGTTCTCTCCAAGATGTGGATCGGACGGCCTTATTGTTCCCTCCAGATTAGATTCTGCTCTTTATGTATCTTATGGATGTACCTATCTTCTCCGTTTGTATGTCCGACGCGGTGGACACACTGATAATGATACTCATACTCAAATTTCAATTGCCTCCCAAATATTTAGACTTATTGTAATCATAGTCCTTCAACACCGACTCTAGCCTGTATCTCTTCCCTCACATTCGCAGTCAAGTATCCCTCAACCCCTTCCATATCCCCCTCAAACCTTCCCCTTCGCCTCATCCCTCTCTCTAAAAAACTCCCCAATTATCCTCCCAGGCTCCGTTCCCCCATCCCCATTCCCAATCCCATTCCCATCCCTTTCCACCTCAAAAGCCTCCCCAAAAGCCTCTACACCGGCTATAATACCCTGTTCCAAGGAAAGCTCCTCCCATTTAGATATCAAGGCCTTCTGTCTCCGCACCGCAAGCGGCCCATTCTTCTCTAACAAAGTAACCCACTCCTCAACAGCATCATCCAATTCACCATCTTCAACAACCTTCTCGACAAGACCCCATTGTAACGCCTCATCGGCGGATATAGTCTCCCCTAATAGAAGGAGTCGCCTGGCCCGACCCCATCCTATCAGTCCTGGTAGGAGAGCAGCTTCAACAACGGAGGGGATCCCGAGCCGGACCTAATGGTTGTTTGAGAATATTAGTCTATGTATCCAATCCATCTATAAAAAACGCATATAAACCCAGCATCAAAACCATTAAAAAAATAAATTTGACAAACCTCCGGCATCCCGAAAACAGCCCCCCGCCCACAAACCCTAACATCACAAGCCGCAGCTACCTCCAAACCCGCCCCCAGCGCAAACCCATTAACACGCGCAATAACAGGAACAGGACACCGCCTCAATGCAGAGCAGGCCAGGTGGACCTTGGATATGAACCCGCGCGCAGCAGCCGGTGAATCCAACGCGGCTATTTCCCTCAGGTCTGCGCCACCGATGAAGGATTTGGGGCCGGCGCCTGTGAGGATTATGGCTAGGAGATCTTTGTTTGTTTCTGTTATTTCTTTGATGGTTGGTGGGAGTTGGGTTAGGAGGGTGGTGTTTAGGGCGTTTTGTTTTGTAGGCCGGGTTATCGTTATTTTTGCTAGGGTACCTGTTTTGCGGCGGGTTAGGGTTGTTAGGATTTTGGAGGTCATTTTTGGGTGTATTTATTGGGGTTGGTTTTGTTGAAATGTTGTGTTTAGGAGCGTTTGATGTCTTTTTGGATGTTGTCTTTTGTAGTTCGCGTAGACCGAAAAGCACCGAGGCGAGTGCGGGGAAAGCTCGTCACATAGATCCTCGGATGGAAATTGCATTGAAGATGTGGAGGCAGAGAAAGATAGAGAGATAAATGGTATTCTAGCAATTTGTTTCGTGATTATATTAACATGGTGGCATAAGAGTTTGAACAAGATATCACATTTGTGCTATCATCATGAACCGTCTTTATACATTTGCGATTTTCCTCTTTGGAAGGCAAGTATATGCAACAATGCAGGTGAAAGCAGACAATGAAGCTATAAGAAGTTAGCATGGAGCAGAGAATCGATAACTGAACTTGCTTACCAATAACGCAATTCATTACGTAGTAACCAAATTTCTCATTGAGCGTCCCAGCCAGGACAGGTCCAGCACAAGATCCCAATACATAAGTGATACCAGATAGAGCAAGGGCTCGCGACTTACCACCACCAGGACCAAATGCCCCAGGGTGTTCCTTTGCCAGCTCTTTGGCAGCCATTGTAGCTTCAATGGCTCCTGCTGCGTTCAAAAACGAGGAGTTGAATCCAATCAAAACCATGGCTAACACATACAGAGCAGGTCCCCGGCTCTCGGTGTCTGCCCAGGAAAACAGCCCACTGCCTGGAATGCCCAAAAGCCAGATTAACGGAGTCAATATGGCGTATCCATAAACAGTTGGTATCCGTGTCCCTATCCGGTCTTTTAACCAGCCCACAAATGGAGACATCATGAGACGGGGAGCTTGTAGGGCTGCGAACGTAAGCCCAGTTTGCATGCCACCCCATTGAAATGCATCACGGACATGTAGTGTGACTGTGGTATTAAATGCAGTGAATATGACACCAAACATGAAACCGCACCACAGGCCGGCACAGAAGTTGGGCTTGCTGAAAATGCATTTATAGAAGTTTGGCATCGCCTTAGGAGGATCCTGGGACTTGGGACCATCATAATGGTCGGAGATGCGCTGGGTAGAGAGAAGGGGCGAGTGCTCAGAAGGTGAGTCTTGTTTAATCGCAGGGTCTCTAGTAGTATCTTCAAAGTAGCATGTTAGAATCCAATAGACATTCAGCGATCGGAAATAACATGCCTCTTTTCTCCAAGGAACTCTTCTCCACCATCAACAGACGAAAAGCTATATCGACACCGATGATCGCAAAGGCCAAGGCCCATGCCACCCAGTACCCTGCCAGCTGGAACAAAACACCAGATAACATGGGGCCAGTGGAGCTACCCAGCGAGTTTGCCACAGATACCGCAGAATAGACTTTCGCTGTATGTTGAATCGGAACTACATCTGCTAATGTCGAGAATCCCACGACCCACATGATACTATTTGCGAAAGCCTGCACGAACCGACTGATGAACAGCACAGCCACTGTGTAGTGTGATTAGCTTCAAAATAAAACTTCTGCATAGAACTGAGCAATTTATACATACAAGACGACGAGAATGCAGTCGCAATAGTACTACCAAGGGCGATCACCAGCGCGGACATAAACCATTTGCGCTTCGAAGTAGACTGATCTGCAAAATGTGCTAACGGCAATCGAATACACACACTGATAGCTGCATTCTCAAACAATAACCAGGTAGTCATGCTCTGTGTGCGGGAGGGGTCTAAGCTGATTCGGTCTTCGAGCATATATGGAAGGATGGGGACAATGAAGCTGGCTAGAAAAGTATCTGTTGTATGACGTAAATTGTTAGCCTAGGAATCTTCAGTTCAGAATCAGTGAAGAGAGGCAATACCCGTGAAGAGTGCCACGACCATTGTTGTGACGATAAACCACGCTGATGACCGCCAGCGAAGGCCCCACACTGAATCCATAGAAGGCATAGTCATGCCCCCAAATAAGGCAAATGAAATTACCAACTTTGGTTGAGAAAAAGTTTCCGAAGTCTTTTTTGAATTTGTTGGAGACTGAAATCGTTTTGAATGAGGAGAAAAAGAAACAACACACCATTGCCTCCTTGCATGCATTTAGTCAATAGTGTCTGGGGACGCTGCAACAACCTTGAACATCACAATTGTGATCGTCAAATAGGGGTTATCAGTTGTACAGTGGTATCACAACTATATATACGCATTCTCATTATTTCTCAGCCCCAAATACTGGGAAACACCAGGCTACAATACCTTCCTGACCAACCAAGTCAAATATACGATAAGGGTAATGCATATCAAGCGGAAGCTGCTGCCTGCAGTAAGCATACAATCATCAGGGTATAGTTTAGTCTGCGGGTAGCTGAGGTGTTTAGCGAGTGAGGAACCGAGTACTCCCATCGAAGCTTCGATTAATTCTCTTGCCGGAATATGACTTACTGTCGCCTCCAGTTACAATGCAATCGCTACGTTCACAGAGCGACGCGTTGACGTATAATGAGATTATTTCCTTTGAAATACCTAATATAAGCGCAGGATGCGTAGAAGACGAAGCTGAGGATGTTGTCTATTTAGCAATGATACTTCATGACCTCATTTTTTTCGACACCGTATGGAGTAATCTGTTGCTTCGTTACATGATCCATACAAAGCTTAGTTTTATTGTGGCCATCTTCCCATGCTTCGAAGGCTGACTGACATATTTCTTCTAATCGAGGGGGCACGTTCCAACAATTGCGTTGAAAAGTTTGTTATGTTTTCTACCCGAGAATATCTTGCAGTCTTTGCATGTCCAATCTAGAAACTTGTCCTTTTTGGTCATCTTCTGGTGTGTGCAAAGCTCTTTACTGTCTTGATCGGACCACCAGAACATATCATCGCCTCCCTATATGCGTCATTGGCAGTAGCTTTGGTACAAGTTTGGATATCTGTCTTGGGATCCAATGATCTGGCATCGAGAGGAGTAGCTGCCGCATTGATAGCAATGGCGAAGATGATCAAGGAAACGCTCCAAAATTGTACCATTGTAACGGCAACGCGGTGGAGGCTGCTTTCTTGTACTCGAAGATCCGAAAGACGAGCAGATGAAAGGTCAAAGGAACGATTGATGTAGTTTGCCGAGATTCAGATCGAAGGAGCAGATTGGGACTATAATCACCTGTAGGTAACCGAGTATCTCAGGCGAGGAAACGCGAGCAATTTACATGTAAGCAATGTAAGATAATCCAAAAGAATGATCTAATCTTGAGGAATCAAACGACACCACAGATGAGCAGCCCTTGCAGTGCTTGTACTGCAGTATAACATGCTTGAAAATATAATTCGCAAGTAGTATAGCACCTTGTCCATTCAGTCGCCATGGTGGGATCCCCATTTCCAGATTGCTTTCTTCATCCAGCGCTGCTTAAGATTCACCTATTTTTCAATGATGTAAACGCTGGTTTCAGTGCTGATGAATCTCCGGAGAAGATCAATCATGGGTTGGACATGTACTTGGGTAGAGGTGGGCAACTCCCAACACTTCAAGTTGTGGAAAAGGTAGTTCATCTGACAAGAGGCATCCCAAAATAGTATACTAAAGAAACAGTGTAGGCAAAAAAGCCACTTGCTCTTGATGGAGATTCGACTCATGGGTATCTACCCACGCATGCCAATGTTGCATTCATTCACCACATCCAAAAAATTGATATTTGGGGAGACTCAGGCACATCGTCTCATTCTACCAGATCGGCCACCCTGTCCATACTATTGATGAACCAGGTCCTCGCTTTGCCTCGGTACAACCAGTTTCAGGAACGGGTGCCAACTATTTAGGTGCTCAGATTCTGGACAAACACCTCAAACCCCGGCGTATCTGGATCCCAGATGCGATATCAGGTAAACATAAATTTATCTGGGACATGATAAGCGAGTCAATGGACAAGGAATGAGGCCTCTGCATGTTTGGGTGTATTCGTATCATAACAAAGAGACTCATTTTTTGGAACTTGACGGCACGATGCGCGCCCTTGAAGAGGCTGAGGCGGATGACGTTCTTTTGCTCCATGCCTGCGCGCATAATTCTACGGAGAAGGGGGCAGTGGAAGGCCGTATCGAACTTGTGTTCCCATAAAAGGCTGTTTCCACTTTTTGACCTGGCATAGTATGCCACCCATTCCCAACCTCATGTTCACTTCACAACAAAAAACGCACAGACGAGAATTAATCTCTCGCAACTGGGTCACTCGACGCATGGGCGATTCGCCACTTTGTCGACAGCAACCTCGAGCTATGTGCTGCGCAATTCTTTTCTAAAAACAAGTCGCTATATGGTGAGTGCGCCGGCACATTTCACCTTGTTACGGGCACTGAAAACGTGTGGAGCCTCGGGTGAGCGGAGTTATATTGACAAGCAGGTAAGGGAAACCGCGCGCGCCCCCTCACAACCCCCGGGCACTAAACTTGAGGGTTTCATTTACCCTTAAACCTTGCTTTGACAGGTTGGCATGTTTGCTTGCACCTTGTTGACCGAGAGGCACACTATCCTTGGATGCATCATAACCATCGATAGAAAGGACACCCCGACAGAGAAGACCGCAGCTATGCAGCCAGCTACCCCATATCCGGACAATTCCCGCAATATCCTTTCGGTCAAGGATGTACAGAGCACGTAACGCATATGGAATATTGCGTCGAGGGTCTTACACAGACCGCTTTTTACGCGCATATATCAGCGGTGTAGAATGTGCCATCCCACTTGGAACTTTATTCTTGCTGTTCGCCATCGTAGTGGGTGAGATGTGTCAATACCCTTGACGATATGACCTGCACTAGCCAAAGCTAGGTCCAAATACTGCCCCGTTCTGCAACCAAGATCTAATGCATCCGAATTTGGGTGACTTGGTTAATGACGTGGTTTCGTGGGGGTTGGTAGGTATACACAGTGCAAGTGCATATTTGCAGCTTGTGAGCAGTGGGTTGTAGAAGCCACATGGGTAAGCCGCATGGCTACGAGGCCCCATAGGAGGCGCAGCTGTAATTGTACCTACTGGCAATCATCTTGATTGTTCCTGGGATCCGAGTGTATCGTGAGTTGTTAAACTAGTAGAGCTGTACGTCCTTCACACGCCAGGGCATCTTTATTTATATTCTGCCTTCCGTTGACGCTCAACTCATGTCAATTAGTTGTTGTTTGGGAGATCAACGTGCGCAAGTCAAGGCAACCTTGGAAGCTGCAGGGGACACGTAACCTAAGTATAACCCCTACAATGCAGCAAGTCAAGGTTTTTATCGGATTATGTAATATTATAGCCCATTTTAAGACACTGTTCATGAGGCTTCAAACAGTCACGTAACCAAAGTGAGGGATTCCACTGTTGCATAGCCGACCCAACAAACTGGCCATGGTATAGGCAAAATATAGAGCAGGTACATGTCAATTACCTAAAGGATTGACCAAGCCGATCTCTATTCGGTGATACATCAGGCGGCTAGCTGAATCTTGCAGATGATCAATATACTACCATGCGTATTACACAGAGTATACCCCGCAGAGACTGCAGGCCCCAGCTCCCCTGCAGGTGCTGCAGATTACGATCTCGCCATATGCACACTAATGCGGGTATTCCCGTACTAGCTTCAAACCAGATCTTCGATCCAATCGATCTTCCTAGCACGCGGCATGGCGTCTGCAGCCAAAGGCCGAGAAATGCACTGTGAGGGCCAATAGTTGACACCCGTGCAAAGAGATCAAAATTTTACCTAATAGGTACTTGTAATGACTCGAACTTTGGTCTTTTGGAGGTTTGGCACTGCAGCCCAGTTTCTTGTGACATTCTCAACTGTGCATATGCTAGGGAGTATATAATATGTCTTGTTCTCAGATGATGGGTCTCCTTTCTCCCATTTTCCTATTTCTGATCAACAAGCAGACCCGAAATACAAATAGTGCAACATGGGAGATATTGGTCAGACCTCAGAGCGTTGGTTACCCCCAAAGACACCCCAGTCATTCCCATTGGGTAAAAGCAACATCTACCCGTCAGGCGAGCAACATGTAAGTATCCCTATAGTGGTCCCAAGAGGAGATCCAAGAGCTCACCAACCCAGGGAGTGAGCGTTTCTTTGCCTACATGGGACTCTGTAATTGGACTTTCCCGAAAGGAGGACTGGGTTCTGAATAACCTGGAATGCAGCTATCCTCGGTATGCCATGTATTGACAAGATAAAGAATCGAACTAACGAAATATTTAGATTTTATATTAACAAACCAGTTCGAGAACTCTCATCTGCTGTTCTCCGACGGCTTCTTGTCTCGGATAACAGTGTGCGTTCCATGGTATTTGCCTCTGCTACCGCTGCACGAAGATGCCTCGCAGCCCTGAGAACCTCTAGGACCCATGTCGAGAATCCGACGGTCTTCGAGGTCGCTCGCTTCTTCATGCCTCTAGAGTCATTCCAAGGTGCTACAGCATGTCACTGGGCGAATTTCTCCGCCGTTCTTTTCCCATTTGAGTTATTGAAAGAAGCAATGGCATTTTGGAGAGACACTGGTAGTGGATTATCTACTCGGCATGCTGAGTTCTGCCTAGGTGAACTGGACTATCTTGATTGTGATTCGGACAACCCAGAATTCCGCAGTCCAGCTCCCCTGAAAAGAGATCATCGCCGCATCCCCCAATCACTGGCTTGTGTTCAAAGCGCAGCTTCCAGTGCCCCTGAACTACGGTCCATTCTTGCAAAGCTGGCTACCTCTGACAGGCCAGGTGAGCCGGATGTGCATGCAGATGATGTATTCCTCTATCCAAGCGGAATGAATGCCATATTCTCACTGTCTGATAGTCTATCCTCGATAACTCCTAACTCGAATGTGGCGGCTTTTGGGTACGATTATCCTATGTTCCCCCCGAAGATTATATACTAACAAAGTATCTACAGATGGCTGTACCCAGAAACAGTCGAAGTCCTCCGAGGCGGTTCCTGGAAAACTTGCCTGTCTTACAAATTCGGAACAGAGGAAGAACTAGACCAACTAGAGGAAACACTCAAATCCGGTCAACAGATCAAAGCTCTATTTTGCGAATTACCCAGCAACATCCTCCTCTGCTCGCCAAATCTCCCTCGAATCCGTACTCTCGCCGATAAATACGATTTCATCGTAGCCTGCGATGATACGGTCGCAGGTTTCGTTAACCTAGATGCGATTTCCTATGTTGATGTCATGGTATCGAGTCTTACGAAGACATTCAGTGGGACGTCTAATGTCACAGGAGGAAGGTGAGACCCAGTCGCACATTTCCTCAAACGTATACATACATGGATGCACAAGTGAAAGCTAACATTGACCCAGCCTCGTCATAAACCCCAACTCCCGTCACAGGGACACAATAAAAATCGCTCTCTCAACCAAACACGAAGAAACATTCTTTCCACTGGACATCTTCACACTAAGCGAAAACTGCCAAAACATGGCCTGGCGTGTGAAACAATGCAACGCAAATACACTCCCGCTGGTGGACCTCCTCAACAAACACAAATCCATCGCAACAGTCCACCATCCATCCATAGCACCGACAGCATCAGTATACGAAAGTCTCCGACGGAAAGGTGGAGGCTACGGTAACGTGCTGAGTATAATCTTCCACAACCCGGCCAGCGCGGAGCATTTTTATAATGTGCTAGATGTGTGCAAGGGGTCGAGCTTTGGGACGAATTTTACGCTGGTTATTCCTTATGTTCAGTTGGCGAATTATTGGAACCGGGAGAAGGTTCCTAAGTATGGGGTGCCGCAGCATATTTTGCGGATGAGTGTTGGGTTGGAGGATTGTGAGCAATTAGTTAATACTGTTGCCAAGGCGTTGAAGGAGGTGGATGTTTTTGAGGGTAATCCTGTTTAGCTGGTATATATTGGTAATAATTTTTTTTCGGCTATACTTCGATGCGGAATATTGGTGCATCCTCGGCTCCGGGTGTTGGTTAAGGTCTTTTTCATCTCTTCACACAGTACTAAGTATCGGTTTTCCTGCGCATGTGTAGCAATCAAGCTTGTCACTCAATATCCTGTTGTTTGTAAATAGAATGTGTTGATGTAGACGTATAGGTTAGTACCACTAATAGCCCGTGATGCAGCCCTATGTCTATCAGATTGTGGCCTCAGGCCGTACTATACACGAATTTCCGCATTGGGCTTGGCTTCAATTGCCGAATGCGGCAGGGATCTCCGGTTGCGATAGTCCTCAACTTTGCCTTTGCCTCTCTCGGGCACAGACCTGACATTCAATCTACTTGTACTTCATACCCTTAATAAGTTTCTCTTGTAATTTGCACTGCTGTCCCAACGTCCAGTGAACAGGCACTGATGCATCGTCCCTGCTGATCACCCCGCTCCTCCCCACCTCACAGTCGCGGCTGTCGTCATCTCCGAGACGGCCAATTTCGCTGCCTCTGAACGCCCGACCTATTTTAAATCTGGGTCCCACGCCATTTTTTGTGGCGCGGGGCACCAAATCGAACAGGTCTTGCGTGGTTGTTTCACTCTTATCTTGGCACCTGACTGACTGGAAACTGGAACTCTTATCACAGATTACTTTTCTTCCTCTTTCAACCTTCCTCTTCCCTCTCAACCCGCTCTCATGCCTCTCACTGTCCTCTCCCGGTCGCAGCTTCGCACTCTGCTGCACTCCCTCTCCCGCGACGAAGTCGTCGATCTACAGCGCAACCTGGCCGAAGCCCTACGCGAATACTCCAGCGGATCCCAAGATAAGGGTTGCTCGGCGGCTTACCAGCCCCAGAGAACTGCTATCACCCGTCACAATGGCTGTACAACACTCTTCATGCCCGCTAGCACGGGCAATACAATTGGCATCAAAATGATTTCCCTGCAGGACGGGGCTGTTGCCGGTTGTGCTGTTGAACGCGGCGCCATAGAAGCCCAGGAACTAGAGCAGGCCTTGTCCCGGAAGCGGGGTTCCTTCCGTAACTCGGTGGCCTCGCTTTCCTCTGATCTGAGTGACTTGTCTGTCGGCTCTTCCCAAGAGGACAAGGAAGACCAGGAGGATGACGACAACTCAGTCAGCCCTTCTGTCACTACCGGAAGCAGCGCGGACAGCTCTACCCTTCTCACTGGATGTGTCAACCAACAAAATGTGACCGGCAGCATTTCCACAACGCATGGCGCTTGGCCGGGCGCAGGCACTCGTGACACATCGCCTCGCGGCAGTGTGACGCTGCTGGACGGCGAAAGTCTGCCTTTTGCCTTGATCAACGCTCATGAATTGACAGCGTTCCGCACGGCCTTGGCCTCGCTGATGATGTTCAACAAGCGCAAGAAGGTGCGCACCCTTCTGGTGTTCGGCGCAGGTACTCAAGCCTATTGGCACATCCGCTTGGCACTTGTTCTCCGCGGCGAGGACATTCGTCGAGTGTACATTGTGAACCGTTCCTTTGACCGTGCCGCCGAGGTTTTGCGTGACATCTACTCGCCTGAAAACGCCGAATGGCGCCGAGACATCAAGTTCTCAGCAATGAGTAGCGAGTTCGGCGAGTACGGCCGTATATTGAAGGAGCATGTGCGCAAGGCCGACGCGATCTTCTGCTGCACTCCCTCTACTGAGCCGCTCTTCCCTGCGGAGTTCCTCACTTCGCGCGAGGGCCGCCAAAAGGGCCGCTTGATCTGTGCGATTGGGTCCTACAAAGCTCACATGACCGAGATTCACCCTGATATCCTCCGGGACGAGGTCAATGTGCAGCCGCCGCATCGCCACTTCCACAAGCACATCCACCGCAGTGGTGTGATCGTAGTTGACAGTCTCGACGCGGCCGTCAAGGAAGCGGGTGAGATCATCCAAGCCGGAATCAAACCGAACCAAGTGGTTGAACTGGGTGAATTGCTTATGGTCCGTGATGCTACGCGGCAGGCCGAGACCGTGGATGAGGAGAAGAGCTTGCGCGAGTGGTCGCAACGCGGCAATGTGATCTACAAATCGGTTGGTCTTGGATTGATGGATCTGGTCACCGGCGGAGATTTGGTGCGCTTGGCGCGGGAGCGGAAGCTGGGAACCACAGTGGAGGACTTTTAATGTGTAGAATACCCTTTGCATGTTTATTGCTTCATGTTTATTGGTCATAGAGAGTGGTCTGCCAAGAACTCTCAAGCCGGAGGGAGAATAGCGCCCAAGCTATCTAGAAAATGAAATGGAAAAATACGAAAAAAACCCACAAAACTGGGAAATAGCAAAATAGCCCAATAGAATAGCATTGAATGAGGGTAGAAATGAGTAAGTTAACATAGTGAAAAATACTTAAGATATGAGGCGGAGCCCCGTGTGGGCCGATGCTATGCGTCATCCAAGTCCAAGGTCGGACAAAGTTGACTACGACTGTGGACTGTGACTGTGGACTGTTATTCTCCCCTCCCACTCTCCTTATTCACATTACGAATTCAATCCTTAGTACTGGAGAGTGATCATCAGCTTTTTCCCTGTCAATCCCCGTAAGTGAGGGGCCAAAGCCAAAGGGATAAAAAGTCACCGTCAACCTTTTCCGTGTTCCTAAACTTTTTCTCTTTCTCTCCGAATCACCTCGCCATGCGATACACCACCTGCAACTTGCCCAATGGCCTTACCTTCACTGTCTCGCCAGTCTTTGGTGGGGTAACATTCAAATCCACCGACTTCAACGTCCAACAGAACCCCACCTTTCCACCGGGCTGGACGATTATCATACACACTGAAAAGCCCAAAGATGCTGTCAAACCTCCCCCAAGCTCAGACAGTGAGCGCGTTAATGATGACGATAACATTACGCGCTTCACCATCCCCACCTTGGACCGCGATTCGCTCTACATCTCGTATATAGTCAACCCGCCCTCTAGTGAATTCAAACCGGTCTCGTCGCCCACGCGCCAGATTGCCATGATGCTGTGGGCGACCATGTGGTGGTATTTCCACGAACCTGAGCCAGATCTGCACCTCGAGACGACGGCGTCAAGCTTGACGCCCCACGGTGGACGGCCAAAGGGCGAATGGCGCATTAATATCAAGCGCGAGGGCATCTTCAAAGGCCGGAACTTGCTCCAGAAGCTCGAGCGAATGGGTTTAATAGCCACCGAGGACTCCTCGGTAGGTCTGCAGCCGATTGAAACGAGGGACTCAAGCAGCTGGTCCAACATGTTCGTCAGCCGCCGGAGCTTCTGGCAGCTCGATCCGCGTCTTTTCCTCTTTACTCTGACGCCACGCGCCGCCGCCCCTCCATCTCCGTCGCTGTCACCATACCACTCACGACAAGCATCCCCAACCCCGGACGGCGTGTCATGCTCAACAACACTAGGGCCAACAGAGGCAACATTCCACACAGCCAATGTAGGCTCGTTTACCTCCGCAGGCCCCTTCAATTCAGGAAGCCACCTGCCAACATACTACCCGCCCGCCCCAACCCAATACACCTTCACGCACGGCGTGCGGCATCCCGTGCGCCCGAAACCACCGCACCAGGGCGAGGTCTTCTACGTACGGTACATCCCAAGCGTGAGCCAGTACCTCTCATTCCGAATCCCATTTGTGCCCATGACAAAACAAAATTCGATCCCGGGCTCGAGCAGTGGCGGTGGCAGTGGGAGTGGTAGTCGACCTGGAACACCGGTTACATCCGCTGTCACGAGTATCGAGCAGCATCTCTGCGAGAATGTCTCCTCAGATGTGGATACCTTGCACAGATGGATGAATGTCCCGCGCGTAGAGGCGATGTGGTCAGAAGGCGGACCGAAAGCTGCACAGGAGAAATTCCTACTTGCGAATTTGACGAGCCGGCATAAATTCCCTGTTATTGGATGCTGGGACGGGAAGCCATTTGGTTATTTCGAGATCTATTGGGTGAAGGAGGATCCGCTGGGCAGGTTGCTGGACCGGGTTGATAACTATGATCGGGGTATTCATCTGCTTGTTGGCGAGCAGGAGTTCCGTGGTGCGCATCGGGTTGCCATTTGGTTGAGTGCTTTGGTGCATCATTGTTTCCTGGCTGATATGCGCACCGAGGCTGTTGTTTTGGAGCCCAGGGTTGATAATCTCAAGTATGTTTCCCTCCCCCCTCTCCCCCCACCTTCCTATTCGCATACTGACATCTCTTACAGACTCATCAATTACCTACAGGAAGCTGGCTTCTATAAAGAAGGTGAGGTTAGCTTCCCGCATAAGCAGTCTGCTGTTATGAAGATTAAGCGCGAGTTCTGGGAAGCGCCTGTTCTTTAGATCGTCGCTTTAATGAGACAATTACAAGTAACGAATAATCAGCAGTTTTTGTCTGCATCTATCTTCTTGCCAGTACTTCACTTGATCACAATGGACATCTTAGATATTTGGATTGCTAATGACTGCTGGTGATAGTATGGAGTACTACCAGTAGAAGAAACAAATCCATGTATACATTTGGTAGGGGTATAACATGCCTGGGGGTAGTGATAATACCAGGGCCCCTGTCTTTCAAGTCTCAGCATCTCTCCTAACCCCTTTCAAACAGCTGTAACCCTATAATAAATCCCTTCCTACGTATAACGTCGGCTACGGATATAAATCGAAACATCGGCATCAACCACCGAACTCCTCGGGAGCCACACCCGAGATCCATGACTCAAAAGATATACAAACCAAACCCCTCCCCCAAATCTCCAATTGTCCCTCAAATCACCCGAAAACACCTACTACAAACCTAAAAGACCAAGAACAATGCCCACAGAGCAAACCCTCGGCTTCATCGGATGCGGTAAGTAACCACACCAATCTATACACACCAACCCAACATAAATCTAACAAACCACAGGAAACATGGGCGGAGCCGTCCTAAACGGCATCCTAACCTCCGCATTCCCAGCCAACAGTCAACAACAAGACGTCTCGACAAGACCACCAATAACCAACTTCAAAGCGTGCACAAAAACCGCCTCATCAGCCCAACGGCTGCAATCCACAATCCCCAGCCACAACACAAACCAAGTAGATATCCTCTCAGGAGAAAACGTGCGCACAATGCAAGACTCAAATGTCATCATCCTAGGCTGCAAACCGTTCATGGCGGAAGAAGTCCTAGGCGCCAAGGGCGTGCGGGAAGCGCTAGCTGGGAAATTGGTTATCAGCATGCTGGCCGGACAAAGTGTTGAGAGGTTGCTGGGGATTATCAGAAGCTCTGCCACTGAAAATGGAACTGAGACTGGGACGGTTGATCCGATAATCATGAAAGCAATCCCGAATATGGGCGCGCAATTTCGTGAATCGATGACTATCCTCGAAGAACCGGGTGTGAATGTCCCTGCTTCGATGATTGAGACGACGGAGTGGATTTTCAAACAGGTTGGTACGATTAAATACCTACCGGCCAGTTTGACGGGGCTGGGGACAGTCCTTGTTGGAGCGACGTTGGCGGCGTTGACGCTTCCCATCGAGGGATTACTGGATGGGTGTGTGGCGGAGGGATTGAAACGGGGCGATGCGATGGAGATTGTGTTGCAGGGGATTCGGGGGCTTTCTGCTTCGTTGGAGGCTGGGACGCATCCAGCTGTGTTGAGGGAGAGTATTTCTTCGCCGAGGGGGTGTACTATTCAGGCGCTTTTGAGTCTTGAGAGATCTGGGGCTCGGAGTGATTTTGCTGAGGCTATGGTTGCCGGGAACAAGCATTTGAGGGAGAAGATGTAAGGGATGGAGATGAGCATTAACGTTAGATTGCATTGGTATGTTAAATATGAAAGAATATACAGCCAGTGTATACAGTGTGTGAACAGTGCCCCGAGGGCTATATAATATCATCTGCACTTGAACTCGAACTCCATATCCATTTGTACCGTTTCCAATTGTTCATCCCCAAATATCATCATCACCCTTGACTAAATCATCCTCGTTCAATACTTGAAGGCCATTGCTGCGCTCTTCTCGCTTGCGCTGGCGCTTAGTCACTGTGCGTCCTGGTGTGAAGGGGGTTACAGGAGTGAAGGGCATGTATGGGCTGTATGGTGTGGCCATGCCGGTGACCGGGCCCGCCCGGGTCTTCATGGGCCGTTCCAAGATGGTAGTCTTGGTTGCCGGAGCACTTTGCGGTGGGTAAGCCTCACGGAAAGGAAGAGATGATGAAGGCGACGCCGTAGCTAAGCTCAGAGGCGCAGGTGCTGGTGCACGAGCACGCCCAGGGGCAGGCTTGATTGGACTGAGCATTGGCTGTTGGGCCACAGGCTGTTGGCTCGCCGGGTGCTGTCTGGGCACCACTGGTGGAGGACCGGGATTATAGATCCGCGGCGAGAGGGGCGGGTTATCAAACTCATAGGCTCGGGGTGTAGCCGCAGCCGGCGAAGCCATTGGGGATGATATGGCCATTTTGCGGAGGGCCAGACGTGGGGAGCGCACCTTGCTCGGGTCTGGATTCGCGCGGGAGCCCGAGTTGAAGAGCTTTGACAGGCGGGAACTGTTGAATCCCTTGGTCGGGGATTTCAACGGCGCCAGAGAGTTGTCAGAGCCATGGGAGCCACGATCTGTGAATGGATTTGTGAGCTGGCTGTCCGGGGACTGGGCATAGAACTCTGGTTCCTTCCCGGACACATCGGGGGCTGAGGCCTTTTGGGCATCGTGCTCCATGACAGCAGCATACAGCATCTCCATCTCATCCTGGGCTCGTTGCCGGTCGGTGGCGACGATAGACTCGTCGACGGTCAACATGCTGCCGTTGACAGAAGGTTGAGAAGGTTTGGTATTCCTGTTCAATGAACCCCAGGACTTGAACCCACTTGATTTGGGACTGGGAAGGTTGTGTGACATAGGAGAAACTGGGCTGGGATCCATGCTGACAGGCGGTCTGGCTGGCTTCAGCATCTCCATATGCAGTGTGTAGTTGGAGGACTGGACTGTCCGACGTAGACGACGTCCGACAAACAGAAGCAGAGCTAGGATGACAGCAACGAAGATCACGTAGGCGCCAGCAATACTCCCAATCTGAATTGCGAGGAGTGGTTTGTCCACGATGCGAGGAGCATCCGGTTGGGCACGTTGGATCTTTTGAGCCCCGAAGACCGGGGTGATATGGAGGGTTAGAAAAGACACACGCAAAAAGAAGGCAACCGGGGAGGGAGTCATTTCCGGCGCCTGTGTGATTTATAAGAGAGGAGAGAAAAGGGAACAAAATTATGAGCAGGTGCAGTCACTTTTGATCGACATGTCGAAGCAGCAGACGAATCTCACTCGAGAGATAGAGGTGATACATGTTCCAGAGGTGATGGGGGCGGCAGGGGAGGGGTTTCGTATAAGAGAAGCTTATAGGATGTGACGAAGTGAAGAGTCGTCCAGAATTGTCGAGTTTGCGCCTGTCGTTGGTCGCAAATACGCGCCCTCATGCACGATCGTCACTTGGCGGCGGCCACTCACAGAGCAGCTGAGGGGCTTGGCGAAGATCAGGTGAGCTCTATACTTCACCTCTATCAACATCGTCTATTAACATCATCAACATTCAGGGCTTCATTTCAGATCTCATAAAAATATTTCCGTCTGCGCAGTGAATACCGACATGTCGAATGCTAACGGAGTCACTTCACTAGTCTGGGAAGCTATTTCCCAGCTGTAGCCCATCTCAACTCATTTAAGTGAGCTGAACAGCCCTAAAAGATCAATGTTTCTTGCGAGATGATGCGAAGTGACGTTGTCGTCCATGAGGGAGTCGGCCGCGAAAGGTTCCTTCTCTCTTCGTCACTCCTTCTCCGTCATCATTTCACTCCTCGCATCTCTCATCACATTTCATACCACTATCTATCACCGTCATCGCTATACGACGTTGTTCCATTGCAATCCATTACAACTCATTTCTCTCTCCATCAATCGCCCGCTGAATGGGTGCCAAGATCTCCGCTGTGCACGGCGTAAAGTCAGACCACTTTTATGACCAGGGCAATGCGATAAACGAAATCTGGGTTGGAGACGTCGAAATCATATCCCGCCTCCCCTTCGGAGACTCAGACCTCGAGCAAGCCGGCTGGCCAGCAGGAGGGTGGCCCAAAATACCCTGGCATCAATTTGTCATTCCAATGCGTAAACGAGACGACATGCCCGAATCGTTCCTCGGGATATCTCCCCCTCCAGCAGTTGACAATTGGCTGCCGACGCATGGGTATCTTCGAATATACACGAGAATTGATTGGTGCCTTGCATACGCACTGGGTTCCTTTCTCCTGCTCATCGGCTTTGGGCTTTACTTGATCTTCGTATTCAATATCGTTTGTGCCTTCCATGTACGTCGGGGTTACAATGCTGTGCCCAAGCAGCAACGAAATCTGACTGTTATGGGCGTTGTGTACCGACGTTCAATCCGCCGCCATGTCATGTATGCCTTCTTAAAGTTGGCGTTCAGTGCGCTCTTCGTCGTCTTGGGGATTCCGGGCGTTGTGGCAGGAATGCAGCGGTTTAATGCTGGCATGTACGTCTTTATAAACGCGACTGTCATCTGTCTGGGCTTCCCGGCTATGTCAATTCTGTTCGTCCTTTACTTGATGTACTGGTCGAGACGGCGATCCAGTGCTGTGGATAAGGAGGCCGTGGGAACTCCAAGGAATGCTGTGTTTTCTCGGGCTATGAGTAATCCTGAGTTTACTGAGGCAATGAGGGCTTGCGGCGTGGATTTGGTCTTCCTGCATAGCCTCATTGAAGCTCTGGGGTCTGACGACTCCAGGTTCGTCATCGTGCAGACCGATGTGCATGCCAATGGGGCTGTGTGAAGAGTTTGTGTTGAAAATTTGACATCGCATGGATGGACTTTTTTTGCTTTAGTCACATCATTATCTTGAGCCATTAGTCTTGGGGCCACACCCCAAGACCTTGCTGTATCAATCAGCCCGAATAACTCTCGCTCAAAGAAATATGAGGAGAGTAGATCAATCAAATTTTTATCCGTATCCAGCCGGTTCAACATCCAATATTGTACACTGTATCAAAAAGAAAGAGTAAACACTTATGACTTGGAGAATAAATCCCTCCACAGTTCTTTCATACCATACGCCTTCGCCTTATCTTCATCACGAACACGCGCGGACTGTGCCATATCTAAAGACCCAAACGGACTCGAAGCCGGCGCAACAGTCGACGACGGACGAGCGCGCTCCGTCGCCCGACGTTTAATCTCTTCCGCCAGCTGAGGCGCAACCTCAGCAAAGCATGCATTGAGCTCTCGATCGAGATTGAGGTATGCTTTACGGGCGGTAGGCGGTGCTTGGAGGTTGTACGAACGTGCAAGGGAATTGATCTGTTTCACGGCGAGTTCATGATACGCACGCTCAATTGCGAGATAATCTGGATCTCGCAACGGAGGGAGATGGGCGAGGGTTTCGGATGGTTCTCCGCTGTTTTCGTTGCTTGTGGATGACTCGGCTCTGTGGACTATTCGGCCGTCTTCTTTGGTCTCGGAAACGGATGGTTCTTCGCGCAGGGAAGCTTCCAGCTTGGCTTTCTCGGCTAGCCTTGCTTCGGCGGCTGCATATGCTTTTGCTCGGTTCATTTGCGCCTCCAGGGATCCTCCTTTGCTGGAGATTAACATGGCTGCATGTCTTTTCCAGTCTGCCCGGAGACGGCTGCGGAACCGACTGGTTTCCGTGGCTAGTTGCTGTTGCTTTTCGATCCATGGTGGTATAATCTCCTGTTGCTTGATGATTTTATTCATAAAGTATTCGGTCGTATCAATGAATGCGTTATTCGCATTATGGTCCGTCTCGGTGTTGACACCCTTACCACGACGGATCGACTTAAACTGTCCGCGGGCAATGGCATCTTCGATCCGTTCTTCTGCCAGTGACGACAGACCCGAAATGGAGATTGGCATGCTTCGCGCACCGGGCGACAGGTTTTCTCGCATTTCACGGCGCATGTTCTCACGCTCTTCCTGAGAGAAGCCAGGCGCTTGACTCAATGCATAGGTAGATGTGCGCTCTTTCGCCTCGGCCAAGCGATGACCGCGAGACTTCCTTGGTTTTGGGGCCGGTTGGAGGTTGACCGGTTGGGGGATTTTGTAGGGCATGCGGATTGGTTTGCTTGCGTCGTCTAGCATGCGCAGAGTTGTATCTTCCACTCTTTCCTCTCCTGTCCATGCAGGCGCAGCGGCCATCTCTCTTGTGCCTTGGCCTGCGCCAGCCTGTGATGGAGTATGTGTCAAGGAGTGGTCGGTTGGAGATTAGGTGGATTACTTACTGGCATATTAACTATAGAGTGAGCTGCCGCATACTCGCTCTTAAATGAAGCCGCAGCTACTCGCTCTTCGAGCTGTTTCTTCAATTCTTCTGAGAACCCGGCATGCTCGATGTTACGACGCGCAGACCGTCCACCTTCTAGCATTGCATCTTCGGTCATCTGGGCCAGACGGCGCGTCATCGCACTATCCTGTTCCTCATTTTCATTCTCATCTTTGGTCTGTTCATCTTCCGCCTTGGCCGTAGACGCTGAGGATGTCTGGTTGCGTGGGCAAGCTGCGGAGAACCGCCCGGACAAAGACAAAGGAGCTGTCGAAGCTCTAAAGGTGTATATTGATGAAACACCTCGAAGCTGCGTTGGCACGACGTATCTCCCAGTCATATTTGACTCAAAATAGCTATCAAAAACCCAGGAATAATGTACAGATATAAGAACAAAGAAGTGGCAAGCAGCCCAGCTGTGGTCTGGATCCTGGTGGCCGATAAACTGCTGACTCATCCACCTCCGCGGAGTCAAAACTTTGGATTTTGTTTGGCGAAGACTTCCCGTCGCCGGCGCCAGTTTCTCAACGTCAGTCTCGTCCACGATCATTCAAGGCATCTTGCCTCCTGCCGTACCGCTTACCCTTCTCGCTGCCATCCCGTTGAACCTCATAATTTCCCATCATGGCGCCCAAGGGTTCCCTTTCGACCCGGCTCAATCCGATGCGTCTGAACACCATCAATCACCTCCGTGTTCGCCGACCGAATCAAAATGAGCAGAATCCCTGCGTTACAGTGATGTCTTCCATGCTGAGTACGTTCATACCAGTGTCATTGCGCTGCCAGTGGTTTTGATCTCCAATCGCTCTGTCTTCGCAATTGGATGGTCCATGACATGAAATGTCACACGTTATACACGGTAACTAACAATGCATCCTTAAAATAGACTGCTGGGCATCTTCTGGCTACGGCGCAGAGGGATGCGCCGCTCTGGAGGCTCAATTGCGCAAGTGCATGGACGCACCGGTATGTCCAACCCAACTTCGCCCTTCCTCGGAACTCTCCCACTAATAAGCAATTTGTACAATCCAGAAATCCCAGGAAAAGAAGAAGAACACCGTCAACTACCACCTGATGAGAATGTACCCCAAGGTCGTCGGCCCGCGCAAGAAGGACGGTGTCCTGGGTTAAATGTTGATTACGGACTGATTGTCCTCGGTATTGCATCGGGGGCTTAGCAGCAGAAGCGAGTTGTCCATCTGGAGTTATTGGGTTTCTTTTGATACACTTTTTTGCAACCCCTCGATCCCCCTCTTGAAATATTTCCGAGTTGGGGTGGCTATTGCATCATTGGCTATGGCTACGGGAGTTGGGCTTTTTGCTCATATGTACAGTATATAACTATGTGGGATATGGATTTACCTGTCAAAACAATTGATTATACTCTTATTTCATGCTATTTCTAGGTAATAAGGGGCATCTCTTGCTCTTCTCAAATTGCTTCGAACTTCAGAATCAATTTGTCACCTTGTGGCTTGACGGTATAAGCGTCGATTGCTTCAATATCGTCATCGTTGACAATAATGGTGCGGAAATTGGTGTATATCGCAGCGACGGCCAGCTTCATTTCTGTTGAGCAGCTATTAGCCTGAGGTTTTGGGGCTCATCGTCAATCCGTACCTTGCAATGCCAGATTACTCCCAACACACATCCGCCCTCCACTTCCAAACGCCCAGAACCACCGACGTCTCTCATCCAGCTCAGCAGCTGAGTTCTCTTCAACCAGCCACCGCTTCGGCTGCCAGCTCTCCGGGTCGGGGAACACCTCGGGGTTGCGGTGTAGAGAATAAGCTTGAGCATTCACTCTAGTGTTAGGCGGAATATCCCCATACCCAGCCAAAGTACAAGGCGGAGACGGCGTCACCCGAGGCTGGATACCCGGGATGGGAGCATGGAGTCTCAACGTCTCCGTTACAACGGCTTCTAGCAAGGGTAGGTTATCAATTGCCTTGGCCGACGGGAGCTCTGCAGACTTCGGATAGGAGATCTGAGGATTTAGGGTCAACAGCTCTTTGCGGAGTTGATTCTGCACATCTGGATTCCGGGAAAGTTGCCAGAGCAAGTACGTGAGACCAACCGCGCTGGTTTCAAACCCTGCTGTCAGCTGGTCATACATCTCGCAAGCAATATCGAGTCGCTGCTGGGCTTTGTCCACTTCTGCGACGCCCTTCTTTGCGGAATCTTTGTCTAGAGCTTGTTTCAGCTGCTTGTACACGCTGGGCTCAACGCCCGGCTCGGTTGACGCGATCAATTGATCTCCTCTGTCGCACAGGTCTAAAGCCCACGCATCGAGCATTGCATTGGCATCATCACAGTACTTCGGTATCACCCGCAGACCGACACGTCTCAGCCAGCCATCCAGATAAGGGACCTCCTGCGCGTAGAACTCAAATGGCTTTCTGCACATATACAAATGGAGCCAGTGTTTCCGGAGGGACTCGTCTTTTAGGAAATTCGTTCCGTTCTGCAGACCGAATAGATAGGACGAGACGAAGTCCATGGTCAGCCCTTGGTTCAGATCATGCACATCAACTGCTTTGTCAGACGAAGCTGCTTCGTGGAGAAGCGGTAGCAGACGGTCGAAGACGACTGCATTGGACACAACCCCCAGATGAGGAGACGTCTGCAAGGTTGATTTGGAGTAAATGTTGGACAACATCCTCTTCCGGTTTGAGTGTGCCTTGCTTCCGGTCATGGTGAACATGCTCACTGTTCTATTGCGGTTTGTGAGTCATTCGTCTTGCTGGCATAGGGGATACGTTCATACTAACCCAAATGAACCGAAGACTCGTGGATACCAGTCATGTTTCTCGAATCCACCTGTGTAGACAGACTTGATTCCGCCGTCGACGCAGTTGATGGAGATTTCGGATGGTCCCAGTCTGACAATCGGACCTAGCTTCTCATGGACTGCTTGAATGGTTCTGTTGTTCCGGCTTGTGAATCGCCTCCACAGCATCCATGCTGGAGAGATGGGGGCACTCCAGTGCGCATTGGGGATCCTGGACAGTGGCGATAGAAATGCTGGATATATGATCACTTTGTAGATGACGAGGACAGCCAGGCCTGTTATGGCCAGAGTGGTGACTGACAAAGTCATGTTGAATAGAAGGAAAGAATTGTCCTTCTTCCACTTGAACTGGTCTCTCTCGATTCTCGGTAATGATCTGTAGGGGAGAGGAATAAAGTAGAGGCCCGAAGGATAGATAAGGAACTTCTATACAACGGGTGCTAAATGTTAGACTAGCCAACGCCCATCCGTGTATTACAGGTGGTGCCGAGGGTGATCCCTAATTGCAAGATTAACCTAGCTCCCCAATATCGGCTTTTTACTCACTCCGATTCGCCTCTACTTTGCCGACGGCCAACGTTTAGGTAATTGGGTTCCCGCACTTGGAGATAGAGTTGCAATGTAAGGAGGGGATCATGCACGTTATAGTTCGAATAGTAGAAATAGCTGCGTCCAACGAGAACTGCGTTATTACTCCTCCCCGCGAATGCGATAAGAGATAAGGAGGTGGACAGTCAAGGGTTGCGACCGAAATGCCAATATAGACTGACCGGACATAGATACCCTGGTCCATAAGATGAAATATCCATTCCATACTTCCTTTGCTCTCCTTTTGACGAAGTACCACATTATCAGGAGGTATGAGTAAATATCACCCCTATGTATAGAGCGCATTGGCCGCAATTCTCTCAGCCAATCTGCACATGCACATACAGTAGGCCACTAGTTTGACTATGTAATGTTATTCCGGCATTTAGAGAATAAGTTAACAGTTGTAACTGTCCTTTTCACCTTAAAAAATATGAACCCAGCTCTATATATTGCTTTGTTCAGTAGAAAAAAAGGTCATATTCAAGCGAGCCCTGCAGGCGGGCGGTATGTGCTTACGTCATCGCTACCCAACCCGCAATTGCTTATCAAATCGTTCAGTAGTTATGTCCTCACACGATCAACAATTGTTGCATAAATCAATCTTTTGATATACTTGCCACTGGTCCAATGGGATTCTTTGTTTAATACGTTGTTGCCTGCACTAAACCATTCTCTTGCATAAAGCCAAAGCAAGACAGTGCCGGGGCTGACAAATAAGCACCAGGATGATCTAAAAATCCCAAACACTTCATTCACAGATAGCACCTTCCTGCTTTCAAGATGCTGTCCGATCTCCCCTCAGAGATAATCTATCACATTGCAACATATCTCCCAACAGCCAATGCATTGGCCCATCTAGCCCAGACATGTCATCGACTGAACAAGATTATCACAGCCGAAGATTCGAGGATCTTCCGAGCCTTTGTTCAAAGCAGATTCCTGGCTGTTAAGACACCTCCGTATTGGAAAGATGCGGCTCAGGCCCTGACTTCCCGGTCCCGGGCTCTGGACAGGAAAGCCATCATCGGGCGATTCGTTGTGCCATCAGAAACTGCCATCGAGATCGGTTGTCCTGAGGTCTCACGTTCAGACAATCCGACCTTGGGATACCGGCCTGTGATCGACTCGTACGAAGTGTGGAATGGTAAAGGCTGGGCTGATAGGAAAGAGGTACTCGCCTGGGGTGCTGCCAACCAGCTGGTGATGAGGTTCAAGCAAACTGGTGCTCTTCCTCAAGAGAAGTGGGTCATGTTCAATGATGTTGAGGATGTCAGCAGCTATGATGATATCTCTTCCCTGCATCTTCTGTCCTCGAGACCAGAATACAGCCATGATACCGATATCGAGCATCTCATTTTTGGTCGAATCCGAGGTGACATTGTTCACATTGCAATTTCACCGAAAGACGCCACCCACAGCTACAAGAAAAAATTCCTCACATATGGACTAAAACTCGACAACACAGATCTAAGTGACGACCCAGAACCTGTCCTGGCAGCTCATTTTGACAACGGATCCATCGCCCTCTACCACACAGCAACAGACAAAGAACAAGTCGACCCATTCACATGGCTCCGCCCAGACGGCACGCTACGAAACAAATACTCAAAACTGCTATCCTCATCCCTAGTCGTAGTATCAACAGGAGACATCAAAGAATCCCTATGCATTTCAAAAGTCACACCTAACGGCATCTTCCCTCACCGAACAATCAGCATCAACAGCCTAAACTCCGACTTCACAAGCCTATCAACAAAGGCCAACATCGGCGCCATCGAACCTCTCAACACCCACCCCCTCGCCGGTCCCTCAGGCGAAGTCTTCCTAGCCGCATGGGACGACTTCACAGTCCGACTGCACGACCTACGCTCTCCGCGACCCTACGAAGTCGCCTACAAAGACATAACAGACCTCAATCCCATCTACAGTCTCCGCACATTCGGACACAACCACTTCCTAGCCGGAGCTGGCGGCGAAGCCTTGGTTAAGATCTTCGATATGCGCATGTGCAATACGTACAGCTATCTCGATGCGCAGGTACCCAGTCCATCTCAAATACATACCAACCAACTCAACCCCAACGGCAAAAATACAACGAACAAAATAACCGCGGGTTCTCCTCTCCACTCACAAAAGGATTTCTCAGTCTTTCTCTCTAATCCCGCACCCGTCCCACGCACCTCCCGAGCCCGTCGGCGTCTCCACTACCGCGGTCCAATCTACACAATGTCTACACCATCTCCATCCTCACCAACCGTGTACGCAGGCATCGTCGACGGAGTCGTGAGTCTAGATTTCGCATCTACAGATGACCTAACCGGATCGCGGAAGGGGTGGTACGAGGATAATCTGGGGTTGGGACTAAATACTGGTCCAGGACCGTCATCTGATGTGACTCGAGATGTGATTGATCTGGCTGGGTATGAGCGTCCGAATGTGGATAGTCATAGTACTACGACTATTACATCTAAGTTGAGGAATCAGCGGGCGTTTTGGGAGATTCCTTCTTCTGATGAGGGACTTGAGATTGTTACTGGTTGGGATCGGAGATGGAAGCCTTTGGAGGAGGCTGGGGCTTGGAGGAGGAGGGATTGATATGGATGTGATTACAACAGGGGTTATAAATGGGTAAACAGTGCTATGAAGTATTGGACATTTTCGTTACGAAAGCTTTGAAGTGAGTGTACCGTCTAATACATTGTTTCCCCCTGCTCTAGCCTCTCTTTTTCCCTCCCTGTTGCCCATTTTCGAGTGCCTCGGATTAATCACCTAGATCATATAAAGGCGGGGATGTGAAAGGACTTATGACCCCTGCTATATGCATGTTCTGGGTTAGTTTGCTACATACCTTGTACACGGAGTTTGATAAGGCTATACGGATTGTGCAAATGCATGTACGTACTCGGAAGCTAGTGGTTGTAGAGGAAAAAGGATCCCAAACTTTTGATTGTAAGCTAAGTTCAGTAAGCAAAATGTGAATCCAACAGCCTTCTCTGAAGCTCCATGTGCGCCGTGCTGAGTGAAATTGGAAAAGTATGAGGGAAATACACGTGTGGTATATGAAAAACCTATCTCTAGCATTTATCCACCGCAGCAAACGTTGATGGTTCCTGCGAGCATTTTGCAGTAACCAAGTAAAAAGTGAGTTCGCCTTCAAGACAGAAGCCAGGCTTGGGAGAATTCCTTCATAGGATTTGGTGGCATATTTCCTGAGTGAGGGCTGTAGATAAACCAGATATTATGGTATAGCAATGCAATGTGGGGAAGCGAAAAACGATTCGTCGTTTAATCGTCAAACTTGAAGGACTTGCCGCCAGTGATGTCAATAGGGCCGCCGCGGTATGAGCCGCGCTTCTTCTTGTTCTTCTCCTTGGTGAATCCCTTGCCGCGAGTCACGGAGAGATCCTGGAAGGCGCGGTCTGCGTATGCGTACGACATATAGTCGTTGGAGGGGTGGTCGTGGGGCAGTTCACTCAGCAGAGCCAGAGGCGTAGGGCGGGCTCCGGTGTGCTTCTTCTTGCCTTGGCCGTTGAACGGAGCAGGGCTGGCACTTGAAGAGGGGCCCTGCTCGAATGTCACGGTCTTCTCGACAACGACGGGAGCAGCTTCGAGGGTGTTGCTGGTGTCAGATGAAGAGTCGGAGTCGCTGGAGTCGGACTCGGGGAGGGGGGTCTTCTTTGCTTCCTTCAATGCCACCTTGGATTTCTTCTCATCTTCTGAGTCGGATGAATCGGAGTCAGACGAGTCGGAGTCGGACGAAGAGCTCGAGGAATCGGATGAAGAGCTCGAGGAGTCGGATGAAGAGCTCGAGGAATCGGAGTCGGAGCTAGAAGAGTCCGAAGAAGAAGATGAATCAGACGAGGAATCAGACGAGGAATCAGACGAGGACGAAGACGAGTCCTTGGAAGCCTCCTTGGAAGCCTCCTTAGGAGAGACCTTGGCTTTCTTGGCCTTGGGACTGTCATCCTCAGACTCAGAAGAGGAGTCGGAAGAGGAGCTGCTGGACTCGGCCTTGCGCTTCACGCCGGAAGGCTTCTTGGCAGGGACGGGGACCGCGGGGGACTTGTCATCGTCCTCGTCGTCGGCGTCGCTGTCGGAGCTGGAACTCTCCGAGCTGGAGGAAGAAGAGGAAGAGGAGGAAGAGGAGGAAGAGGAAGAAGAGGAAGAGGAAGATGACCTAGCATCTCCCATTTCAACGTCTGACTCGCTATCGCTGCTGTCGGGGTTGGTCGAGGCAGCCTTCTTCACGGCAGAGGCCTGGAAGAGGTCGAGCAGGGAAGCAACATTCTTGTTATCAGACTTGTTGCCTGACGTGGCCAATTCCTTGGTGAAAGTGGCGGCGGTCTGAGGGAAGTTCTCGGCGAGGAAAGCAGCAACCGAAGCGATCAACTGGGGAGGAATAGTGTTTACGCTCTTGGGAGACTGAGGAAGGCATTGTCAGATCGATTCTGCAGATTGTTCAATTGAGTACATACCTTGGCCGAAGCCTTGACTGAAACTTTAGCCATAACGACAGAATACCGGATCAACGCAAAGGAAGAAAAGGTCAAACGGAGGACTATATAAGATGAACTTTCGCCAGGAACAAAAAAAAAAAAAAAAGAAAAGGAAAAAAGTACAGGAGGCGGTGAGGAATGGCATCACGGTGATTGGCGTATCCAGGGCGGTAACAGTCTAGCCTTTAACGTGGATTAAACGGCAAGGACTCAATACTCTTGAGGGAATTGGGAGTTGTAGAGCAATGAGAGTGATTAACCCTTATTTGGATGAATAGAAAAGACAATCGCCTAACAAGATACTCAACTGAAGAATATCATATAACTGCAATTCAGGTCAATTTGACAAATAACTCGGCCTGATAAATAAGGCCAACATGCAGCAAGTAACTTAACTTAACGTTAGGACTGCCTCGGGAACCTACATGTAACATCATTTCGAGATATGAAAAGAAGAATTCTATTGTTTTTACTCGGTCACATTGAAGTCATCACTGTCCATGGAGGTTGCATACCTGAGGTTGGGCGCCGGATCAACTCGATAACCCGCGCCAAGCTCTCCGCCCTACACCCACCCCAAACAGATGAGCTCGGCACTGTCTCGCATTACCCCGGAGCACCCACCGCAAGTGCTTTTCACTTTGTTCTACCTTACCGACTCACCTGCATTGTCACTCAGCGGATCTCAATTCCCTCGGCGCGTGGTGTGGATCCCGACCCTCCGGACCATGTCCCCTTGATCTCGACACTACCCACCAGTGAGCTCCGTGTCCCTCCACGACACAATGAACGGCCGAGACCGTCCCCGCGGACCTCCACCAAATCGCGGGCCTGATCCGCGTGTAAGCCCAAGTGATAGCAACTTGTCAAAAGCGGACCATTTCGACGACGAGAAGAAGCGCATCATCCATAGTTGCTATGCAAAGAAGGACGCCGACGGTACCTGTACGTATCCTGTGGAACGACTTCTTTGGTTTTTACAACACATCCCTGGTTCTAGCCAGGAGCTGCTTGAGCGAACGCATGGCGAAAGTGACGTACAATTCGTCCGGGCAAGTCGCATCGCCGCTCAACATGCCTCGATGATAGATTCCGAACCAACTTGCCGACTTTTGGTCCTTTGGACTGCTGCTAACTGCTTTACTCATAGTGGTCGAGTCCTACATAACCCACGTCCGCATCGTCGAGGATGCAGCCCACCCCTCCAGTCCTTCCCCGCCAAACGCAGCACCGGAGAACAAGAAACCCCGTGTCATCATCGTTTCGGTGCGAAGATCAGGCCGGGTTCGTATGCACAAAGCTCGTGAGAACAACGATGGATCTTTCTCAATTGGAAAGACCTGGATGCTCGACGACTTAACTGCGATCCAATCATTTTCCGCTTTCGTCCCCCAATCACCAACAGAACAACAACAGAAGGAATGGGCTGGACACGTTGGATTCACAGTCACGATAGGAAAGCCTTACTACTGGCATGCCAGAACCTCCAAGGAGAAGGAGTTCTTCATTGGAAGCTTGGTCAAGATCTTCAAGAAATACACCAATGGAAGAGTCCCAAACCTCATCGGCTTCGATGAAAGGGAGCGCCAACAACTGTTAGGGCCGGGACAACCTGGACCGTCAGGGCCGTCGAGCGGTCCCCCATCAAGAGGAGCTGGGGCAAGTCCTGCGGAGGGTGCAGTGCCACCTTCACTACAACCGTCATACCGAGGTCGTGATCCTGGTCGCGATGCACCGCGAGAGCAACCCCGAAGGAAGCCTTCTGAAGATCCCGTCCTTCGTGCACAGAAGAGCCGCGAGCAGATGTCCCGACCATCTACAGGTTCTCGGCCGTCGACCGGCCATGGAAAACCGGCACCGTCGCCCTTCGACCTGCCCAAAGCGTCTCCTTCGGGCCCTCAAGAGTTGCAACCTCCCCCACGCGCAACCGAGCGTCTCGCCTCAGACACAAAAGGCAAAGATATCCCTCCCGGTTCTAGCCATAGCGGGATTCCAGATTCACTACGACCAGCCTCCTCCCGCAGTCAGGATCACGGTCCCAAGCCTCCAGCTTTTGCCATCCAAGGTCCTTCAGACAAGTCCCCAGAGTTGGTGCGCAGCACCGATGGACTTCGTCCCATTACACCTGCCTCCGCCGGCGACCATCGGGATGCAGTCCCAAGCCCAGTTAACAGCTTCGGGCAAAGGTCACCGCAACGCGATGGTGGTGATAAACCGTCTCCATTGAATCAACCGCCCTTGCCTCAAGAAAGAAGTGTGCCAGAGAGCCTAGCAGTTGCAGACCAACTAGAGTCGCGAGAAGCCTCTTACTCACCCGGAATCGAGGACCTGGCCGCGGAGCCTGCTGCTTTATACGCTGCCAATATGGCATCAGAGGAGCCTGCTCAACTTGTTCAGCCCATTGAGTCTACTAAAGAAATTAGCCCTGCTGAAACCACCCCGACAGTGACCTCACCTATAGAGGAACCCTCATCTGAGCCCACTTCAGCCTCGGTGGGAGAATCTGGAGAGCTCGACCCACATCGTCCAGGCCTCGGTCCCATGATCAAGAAGAAGTCAGGCAAAGACATTGCAGGTGCATTCAGAAAAGCCGCAAATGCTTACGGTGGTTTCAAACCTAGACCTGGTGGTGCTGGTGAGCGACTGCTGGCAGCCGCAAAGAAGTCACAAGCGGAGGAAGCCGGACCCGATGGTATCACCGGCGTTGTTCCGGCTCCCTCGCTTACCCGGTCTGCGACTGATCCTCCCCAAAGTCCAGTGGCAGAGAAATCAGAGAGATCCGACAAGGATCCGCAGCAGCCACCCTCTGGACCTGAAACACCAACTGTGGAAATCACCGAACCACAGCTTGATGAAGCTCCAGTCGCTCCTACGGTGCCCCCTGTACAGATCCCCGACTCGTCCAAGAACACTCTCACGGATGTTGTGCTGGTTGAGAACCGCTCGAGAACACCATCTCCATCTGGCCAAGGACGTCGTCGCAGACGTCGTGTGGACAATACATTGAAATATTGCCAGGCCCTTGGAATCGATCCGGGAGTTCTTGATGGACGCGGTATTGACTTTGATGATATCCTTTCCGATCTGGGGTGGAACGGCCGGTTGGCCGATGAGCAGAAGATTGAGGATCTGGAAGCAGATGTTCGTCGTGAAATTGGTCGCGTCGAGGCCACCAGCTGGCTTGGCAATCTTGAACAGCAGGAAGGAAAGGTTGAGCAACTTGCCAGTCTTATCGACAGAACTATTGAGGAGTGTGATGAGCTTGATGGTCTATTGACCCTTTACTCCCATGAGTTGAACGTGAGTTTGGGTTTGAAGAATTTAGAATTGATCATCAATCCGCTAACGAGATATTATGGCAGACTCTCCACGAAGATGTGGCGTACATTGAAGCTCAAGGCCAAGGCCTGCAGGTGCAGACAGCCAATCAGAAGCTTCTTCAGAACGAGCTCCAGAACCTATTGAAGACTCTCTCAATCTCTTCGTCTGAGCTAAGACCGCTTAAGGAGGCTTCATTGAGCAACCTTGATGGTCTCAAGGACAGTGAAAACGCTCTGTCGACATTGTACAAGGCCATGCTCACGATCGACTCCGACATTGGTCAAAACAAGAAGCGTCAGGTAGACTCTAGCGTCGGAGTCTATGCCGATACTGAGATTGGCCAAATGCGCGCAATCAAGCAGAAGAAGGAAGAATACCGCTCTACTGCCCTAGTTTTCCTCCAGCGCCTGAAGCAATTCATGGCTATGGCTTTCAAGATGGCAGAACAAAAACGAGCCGATTCGACGGCAAATGGTGCCAAGGATGCAATGAAGCTTGACACGGTCGCACGTGGCCACTTCCGTCAAGAGATCTGGAAGTACAATGCCCTGATGCTCTTTGCTAAAGAAGTTAGCATGGCAGAATGGCATGGTCTGGTCGGCCTCTACGAGCAACAGTCCAAGCCCTCGTACCAGGGTGACTTCCGGGACAACAATCTGGCTTGGAAGAAAATCGCTCGCAAGCCCACTGGAGATGAACAGGAACTACTCTTTACCCACCAAGAGAAGGAGAAGGAAACTGAAGGTATTACCATGGCCGCGCGAAAATTGACCGTGCGACGAGGCAAGACAGTACGAGCCGCCGCTGGTCTTCGAATGGCTTCCGGCGAGAAGAAGCAAGGAAGGGTTGAGCCATGCGAGGCCTTTTCGGGTACATTGCGTGAGACACTGAAAATGATGGCTCAGGAACAGAACTTCATTGTTCAATTCTTCCACCTCGATTCTCTTTCCAGCGCCGAGTTCTCTGATCTAGTGTCATCATCAACTCCGGAACGCCGAACGTGTCCCGACTTCTCTGCCAGCCAGTCGCACGACCCTGATCGTGGGATGGCGAAGCGAGTGGAACAGATCATGGACGAGATCTATTCCTTCTGGCCCAATGACATGCAGAGCCTTGTGGATTGGGCGATGCAGGCTGATCCTCTCCAAGGAATCGGTATCCTCTACGCTTTGGAGACCTCCATGGCCGACTTTGACGACACAAATCAAGAGTTCATCCTTCACTCGCTACAAAAGATCCACTCTCGCCTGATGGGGTTGTTCAACCGATTCGTCGATGAACAGATCCGAGGTATCGAAGACACCAAAGTCAAGGTGAACAAGAGAAAGGGAGTAATCTCCTTCATGCGGGTATTCCCCAACTTCTCCAACGCAGTCGAAACCATTCTCTCAGGCTCATCCGGCGAAATGTGCGACATCCGCGTCAGCGTCAACGACGCCTACGACCGCATCAACCGCGCAATGTGGGAGTCCCTCAAATTCATTGCCAAGGAAGCACCCGGCCAACCCCCAGGCGTCGCCACCGGCGGCGCCGGAGATCCCGAAGACAAAGAAGTCCTAAACTACCACATCCTCCTAATCGAAAACATGAACCACTACGTCGAAGAAGTTGACGTCCACAACATCCCCTCCCTCGAACGCTGGACAGACCGCGCCCACCAAGACTTCCAAGAACACATGAAGCTCTACCTCGACTCTGTCATCCACCGCCCGCTAGGCAAACTCATCGACTTCGTCCAATCAATCGAAAACCTCCTCGCTGCCGGCAGCAACCCAACCGACATCGCATCCCGCGCTAGCCACTCCCGCATGGTGGCCAAGAAGGTCCTCTCCTCGTACGACAACAAGGAAGTCAAACGTGGCATTGAGATGCTGCGCAAGCGTGTTGACAAGCACTTTGGTGATGCTGATGATCCTGGTCTCAGCCGTAGTCTGGTTCTCAAGGTTCTCCGCGCTTGCGAGCAGCGGTATGAAGATGCTTATGACCGGACGCGCCGTATCATTGATACTGTTTATGAGGGTCAATTGGATCTGGATTGGCGTAAGGATGAGACTCTTAGCATGTTCCAGAAATGAGTGGTGAATTGTGACCTTCTCTTTCGATTTCTTTTTCTTTTTTTTTTTGCTTTTGGGTTCGAATCATGGCGAGTGGGGTTGGGGGTTTGTATACATAGCGCATATATCAAGACAATGTCAGGCAATTCTTGACTTTTATTTTTTGTTTGGTTTGGTGCTTGTCTGGGCTCTGTACCACTAGGCTCTTACAAATGATCTTGGGAATATAAGAACCTGTTCGGCCGAAATGAGTACTTTCCATGTAGTACCCACCCTGCATATTATTGTAGACTATTTACACTTACCTCGTCGGAAGTTATCAGTTATGTGTCTACCCTTGTTTACTTAGCATCAAACGAGACAAACGATCTAGTTATAAATACAGTGCCCTCCCCCTTTCCACTTCCTCTCTTCTTCCTTATTTTCTTAACTGTTCTTTTCAGGTCCTCCACTCTGCGGGTGTCTTGCTCTATGAGTGTTGGGTTTTGAAGGAATTCGCACTTTATGGCTCGTGGTAGAAAACGTCTATACCCACCTCTCTCATTGCGAGTCAGGAGTCTGGGTTTGGACGTGTCTGCTGATTTCCAAGATCGATACGAGAGATTGTGTTACTGCATCACGCAGCTTACTCCCTTTTTGAAGTGTAGTCTCAATGAAGGGGGATCTGTCCATGTTGTGGTTGTCATGGTTGCTCATGGACAGGCGTCTCATGTTGATGCAGGTGCTCTCACTCTACATTACTTGTTGAGCTGTTACTTGTTGATGTTGATGTTGATGTTGATGTTGTTTACTATAAACGAAGCAAACGATCTAGCTATAAATACAGCTTCCCCTCCCTTTTCATTTCCTCTCTTCTTCTTCTTCTTCTTCTTCTTCTTCTTCTTCTTATATCGATATGAATTACTGTTCAGCTGCATCATCTAGTCTACTCCCTGTCTGATAGTGTAATAGGTCAATGCGCACGTGACCTGTGATCAGGCTCGTGACATCTATAAACATGAGCCTCGCAGAGGCCTGATAAATCCCCAGACATGATATGATATCTAGCACAAGTTAAGTTAACGTGAAGTAAGGTGGTTTAGGGTGCCGAGATCCACCGACCCACCGGTTCGAGGCGTCGGTTTCAGGGGGTTTCAGATGTAGGAAAACTCGAATTGTAACATATCACAGAACCCAGGGATATCAGGGGCGAATGACATTGGACTGTGGCTGTGGGCGTTAAAGACCACTGCATAATGTAGGTAGAACATTAGATTCATCTACTGTGTATTGGGTAGTAACTTAGTTAGTATTCAATCCAAGTAGAGTAGCTTCTTTTATTCTTTTTTGCTGGCTTCACAAAGGCCTAGATGCCGTACATGCAGCTGAAGCAAGGTAGTTATCCTCCGGGCTGAAACTTGCCAATTAAAGATTGGTGAGAGTCGGTGTGGGGAGAAGTCCCAAGCCTTGGATCGACTCTTAACTTTTAATCTTCTCCTTTCAGCTCTGCGCTCATTTCCCTGCCTCTCATTTTCCCTCACTGCTCTACTCATTCACTGTATCTTCTTCACAGTAAGTGTTTCCCCACGATTCTCGCCAAGGGGGTCTCCACTGATGTCCAAGGGGGGCACGGATCTCAATTGCGACACACCGGACCCTGCGAGGTGTCTCTATTGTGACCTCTTGTCTTTGTGACCCCCTCCGGTTTCTTTCCGGACGCTGGACCCCTCCAGAGTTTCATTGATTGGGCCCCTAAGCATCTCCTAACGATACTCCAGATCGTTGTCGCATAGCATTCCTCACCCCATTCCTGTCTTTTCTCCCTAGACCCGACAATCTGGAAACCCCCCACTGCATGTCGCGTGTGATTGACCCGATTGACTTGATTGACTCGGACGAACATTCCTTGAACGAACATTCTTCGAATTGAACACTTCCCCCGTCCCGAACCTTGCGATCGGATTGCCGCATCTGTGGGGACTGGCACGCCAGAGCCCCTCTCGAGCTCCTCTCGCGTCTGGACTAGAACACCACAGCCATGCCCTGGCGGCCGCTGCCTCGCATCGCCTTTGCCGTGGCCATATATCCCTTCCAGCCTTCCTCCCCGGCCGACCTACCATTGGAACTTGGCGATGAATTATACATAATTGAACAGGGTGGAAAGGACGGCGAATGGTGTCGAGGATACCTCGTTGCACCGCCGTCGTTGCTGGCGGGATTGACGAGTACCAAAGGCCAGACTCTCGAAGCTCGCGTGTTCTCGGGTATCTTCCCGCGGAACTGCGTGGAGATTCGGGAAGTGCTCGGCGACGGCGATGGCCAGAAAGCAATGCTCAATGGTAATCGGAAGAGTGTCGACCGGCTGACCTTGTCCGGGCTTGAAGGAGACTTCATGTCCCGGAACAGTCTGGTGTACTCTGAGTCGTACATGGGTACCGAGGTATCGGATGCGGTGTTTGCGAAAAAGGGAAAGCCTGCCCATATTGTCATTCACAAGACCGAGGAGCGAGACTTGTCCAGTCCGCGATCTGTACAGACATGGCGCTCGGGCTCGATCCCGCACACGCCCGTGTCCTTTTCTCCCCGCGACCCGAATGCACCCAAACCAGCTGCTCCAGTTCCGATGCTAAAAATCGGCGATGAGACCCCGACTTCCCTCACAGAGCCATTGGTTGATGAGATCGCGTCATGCCTGCGCGAATGGCATTCGACGAACTTGCATGAACTCCTTCTGACTCGGCAGTATGATGTGCTGGAGGAAATGTCTACAATTGTACAGGAACTAGATTTCGCGAGACGCCAATTACTACACAACGTTTTGACCGGCCAGGAGAAGGAAGCCTTGCGGGATGAGACTGTGTGGAAGCTTGTCAAAGCCAACAAAATGCTCAGCGGAGATGTTATTGTGCGGGATCCCGAGCAGAGGGGCCGCTTGCTAACAGGCGAGGACTCTGCTATCCAACTTGCGAAGCTGCAGTCCGAGATGAGCATGCTGGATTCCCGTCCTACCTCCACTTCCGATGCCACAGCGCTTCACCATCTGCTACTGGAGATTAATGCAGTATCGGGCAATGCCCCGGGACCTGTGACTATCGGAATCCAGCTCTTTTCGCGAACAGATTCCGGTGTATTGAGCCCGTTGTCGGAGACATTTAGTCTAGAGATCCCGTCTCCTGACAAGTTTATCAATATGAGCCAAAGCAGTAAACTGAAGACTCTTTTCACCGATTTGGCTGCCACAGATATCGGAGATGGATCTGCCAATGGGCGCCAGCTTTATCTACTTGCTACAGTCCGTGCTCCAGAGACACGATCCACCACTGATACAACCCCTGTTTCAAGATCTTCGATTTCACGGGAAAGCCCGGCCCCGGCCAAGGCCGCAGGAGCCAGTGGCATTCAGCCATCAGTCAAGGGTAGCCTGAGAACCCGGCGCAGCATGATGTGGACACCAAAGACTCGCGGGCCAAGCCTGGATCAGTCAAGTCCCACTGGCCAGGGGCTTCCGAGACAATCGAGCAGCTCGTCCAGCATCAAAGAGCAAACTACTGCTCAATCCACCCCGGCCAAGGAGATCTTGGCTATCCGCACTGTTGGTGTTGGGATCTTGGAGATCTCGCCGATCCTCCGGCAAGATCGAGATGCGGAGCAGGTGATCAACATTTGGTCTCCACGTCAAAATGGTGAAGACGGCGAAGGACTGACGGAGGGCTTTGACAAGCTGATTCGTACATTGCTCCCCAGTCCCACTGGCCGGTATGTGCGTTGCGATCCTGCTGCGCGTCTACATCTCCATCTGCATCCTTTCATCAGCAGTGACCCCGATGCCCTGATCCGTCAGAACCCAACGATTATGCACGATGTCGTGCAAACACAGCGTATTGGGTTCTCCAAGGCTCCTACGCGGCCGCGGTCCGACATCTACGTCACTCTATCTCAGGCTGTATTCCCCACAGACGCACTCCTGTCTCATCCGCAAGCTGGTCAGATCCCTCTGCAGGCGACAACAGGTCTCCACAACCTGCAACTTACCCTTGAGGTCCGTGATGCCAAGGGGGGACGCATCGACAAATGTGTATACCCTTCGTCTGCTAATACCTGCAATACGGCATGGCGTACCACGATCGCTCAGCGGGGCACACCTTGGAACCAGACCATCCGTCTTAAGATTCCCACAGAGCAGATTCCAGGCTCTCATATCGTGATGAGTGTTGCGAACGCACCTGAGTTCCCCTTTGCACTTGCTTGGATGCCCCTTTGGGACCACCAGGCTTTCATCAGGGACGGTCGTCATTCCCTCCTATTGCATGCTTATGATAAGCAAACTTCCAGCATTGAGAATGGAAAAGGTGCTTATCTGAACCTCCCTTGGAGTGCGCTCGGCAAGAATGAATCTGCCAAGGATCAAGATGTAACTGGTCCATTGGCCACTCTTCACCTTGAGACTCACCTATGCAGCACTGAGTATTCCCAGGACCAAGTAATTTTGAGTCTACTAAACTGGCGGGAACGTCCCGTAGACGAGGTCTTGGATCCACTCAAGCGATTGCTATTCGTTCCCGAGATCGAAATCGTGAAGCAGCTCAGCGGTGTCTTCGATGCACTGTTCGGTATCCTGGTGGAGAATGCCGGAAACGAGGAATATGAGAATTTGATTTTCAATAACCTAGTCACTGTCCTGGGGATCGTTCACGATCGACGATTCAATCTCGGTCCGCTGGTCGACCGCTACGCCGATAACCAATTCAACTTCCCATTCGTCACCCCATGCCTCATCCGAAGTTACCTGCGTCTTCTGCATGCAGGCACCGACGGCCAACAATCTCGCAGTCTTCGCGCTGCATTCAAGGTTGGACGCCATCTACTGAAGTTCATCATTAAGGCTCGTGAGCAGCAAAAGGCCAAGGAAGAAGGCATCGGCATCACCGCGGTGCAGTCCACCTTCAACCGAGACATGCACACAATCTTCAAGTCTCTAGAGACCTTGATGAAGAACCCATCACCGGCATTGGTAGGCAGCAAAACACTTGTGGTCCAGCACTTCCATACCTGGCTGCCCGAGCTCTCCAAGGTACTGAACAAGGATGAAATGGTTATGATTGCTTTGAGTTTCATGGATTCATGCAAAGATGTAACGGGCATGTTGATACTCTATAAGCTGGTTCTGATCCAGAACTACACCCAATTCGAGCTCTTCGCGTCCGGTGAGGAGAGACAGACGTTGATCTCCAGCTGTATTGGCTGGTTAGCTCCGTACTGGGGTTCTACCTCGACTGTCTCGGACCTGTATCGTGATCAGGTCCGATTGAGCAGTTCGATTGTTGCTCAATTGCTCAGTCAACCCGATCCTCAGCTCTATGGATTCATGCCCAGTATAGTTGCCTCATACTGTGCTATCTCAGCCGAAGGAGTTGATGAGACGGAATACCTGTCCTTGCTTTTCAGCAAGGCTTTCCCATTCCAGATGAAGACCGCCAAGACTCCTCAAAGCTTTGACGAATCTTTGGTGGAGCTGTCTGCCCTCATGGCTGCTATCGCCAAGATCGTGTCTCCCATACTTCCATCCTTGAAAGAGCTGGAGCTCGCAACATTCGTTGCGCAGACTTTCGAGGCTCATAACTCCATCCTCGATTGCCAGGCATACCCCGAGACCTGGTTCAGTATTCATGTGTACAACCACCGTGCGACCATCAAAAGTCTTGAACATATTGCTGTTTTGCTGATTGAAAACCTCCTCCCGGCACCCGATGATGCTGACACATTTGATACCAAACTGTGGGAGTCATTCTTCACAACATTGCTGAAGGTGATCTCTAGCGATGTTTTGGCACTGGAGACATTTCCCGAGCAGAAGCGACGAGCTGTTTGGAAGATTGCTGGTGATGTGCGCGAGCAAGGCGCAGACTTGCTACAATCTACCTGGGAAGCTATTGGCTGGGAGACTACAGAGGATGAGAGGGAGCGCTTCAATCTGAAGCGGCTTGGTGGGTACCAGGTGCAGTATGTTCCTGGCCTGGTTCCTCCGATTATTGGTCTGTGTCTCAGTGTTCACGACGGCCTGCGACATGTTGCTGTTCAGATTCTCCAGACTATGATTCTCAGCGAATGGGATCTGAACCAGGACATCTCAATCATTGAAACTGAGATCATCTCAAGTCTGGATACCCTATTCAAATCCAAGCACATGAATGAAAGCGTCAGCCAAAAGATCTTCGTTGGCGAGCTACTGGATCTCTTCGAGAATGAGACCATCGCTGATGAACTGTTATCAAATGCTGTCAAGAGCCTTGTTGGAACTGTTGATGAACTCTTGGATCTGTTGGTGGCTTCTCAGAGCGGGGCCTCAACTCAGAGTCTCCACGCTCTGAAGCTGATGGAGTACATGAAGGACATGGGTCGTGAGGATATCTTCATTCGCTACGTCCACGAACTGGCCGAAGCGCAAGCCGCGGCAGGCAACTTCACCGAAGCCGGTCTCGCCCTCCAGTTCCACGCAGACCTCTACGAATGGGATCTCAACAAAGCCATGCCAGAACTCCTCACTCCCGAGTTACCAGCTCAAAGCGCCTTTGATCGCAGAGAGGCACTGTACTTCTCCGTGATCCAGCACTTCGAAAACGCCATGGCCTGGGCCCCCGCTCTGGCATGCTACAAGGAGCTCGCAGCCCACTACGAGCATACAACAATGGATTTTGCCAAACTGTCCCGAGCCCAGAGCTCCATGGCTCGAATCTACGACTGCATCGCCAAAGGCGGCAAGCAATTCCCGCGGTACTTCCGCGTGGCCTACAAGGGTCTCGGATTCCCTCCCAGCCTGCGCGACAAGGAGTTCATCTTCGAGGGATCACCGACAGAACGCATGGCCTCGTTCGTGGACCGCATGCAGCGCGAACACCCTACTGCGCAGATTACGTCTGCTGGTGAGATTCCCGATTACGAAGGCCAGTTCTTGCAGATCAGTGCTGTCAGCGCTTACCGTGACGTGACACACCCTGTCTATCAACGGTCCAAGATCCCGCACTCTGTGCGTGAACATCTGCTCATCTCGGATCCTTCTCGATTCTCGGCTACGTCGCGCCGACACACGAGTAGCTCGGATGTTCGTGAGCAGTATGTCGAGAAGTTGATCTTCACTGTTTCGGAGGCTTTCCCCAATATCCTGAGGCGCAGTGAGATTATTTCTGCGCAGGAGGTTGCTCTGTCTCCTTTGCAGACCGCTATTGAGCGGACCTGGCGGAAGACGCAGGAGCTTCAGCTTCTTGAGCGTCGGGCTGCGTCTGGTGAGGATTCTTCGCTGTCTAATTTGACTGAAGCCCTTGAGCAATTGCTGGAAAATAGGTCGCCTACTTCGAACTGTGTGGCGTTGTATCGTCAGTTCCTTTCTGATGCTGAGATGGCGAGGGAGAAGCTTCTGGAGGAAGTGGACGAAGATGCTACGGATGCAGAAGCAGTGCCGGAGGATGCAGACCCCATGGAGAATGCGCTCGCTGTAGCACTTATCGACCACGCCTTGGCCATCAAGCATGCTCTCTCTCTTTACCAGCGTCCCGCTCATCAAGCTACTCAGGCTGAACTTCTCCGCCGCTTCGAAGATGTCTTTGAACCTGAGCTGGCTTCTCTCACCTCTACTCCGGTAGAATACTCCTCGCCTACGCCAACCCAGACAGCCCGCCAATCCCCCAACTCAAGCGAGATTCGCCGACACCAATCTGTCCAGCGAACCGCCAGCCCAGAGCAGGAATTGATGCGCGCATCCCGTGGCAAGGCCCACACGCACAAACGTTCTGAGCGACAATCCGTCAGCCACCGAATCAGCATCATCAACCCCTTCAAGCGTTCCCACGGAGCCTCCAACTCCATCTTCACAATCCAGCAGTCCGACAGCAAGGGCTTGATAGTTGACCAAGAAGAAGCTGACGATGACACGGCAACAATCCACAGCCGAACAACCAGCCACTCCCGCGGCGGCCGCAGCGAAAAACGACGCAGTTTCTTCGGTGGAGACAAGACACACAAGCACGGCTCCTCCCCATCCGTCGGTGGCGCAGGCGCAGGCCACGACTCCCAAACCTCCTTGAAAACAAAACCCTCGCGCAATCCCTCCCGAGACACAACCGCCCAATCGCACGATGGCCGCAGCCGCGCCGGCTCCCAACACCGTGGCCCAACAGCTTCCGGTGCAGCCGGCCCGGACCGCCCAGCACCTGCTTCCAGCGGTGGTTGGTCCACACTCCCGCCCACGCGTGATTACTCCAGGCCCGCGACAAGGGACAGTACCAATAACACCGTCACGCTGACGACGACGAATGGCACGGCGCCTTTGTCCCCCGTCAGCAATGGCAGTGCCAACGGGAATAGCAGTGGCATGCGGGACTCTGTCTTCCGGCGGTTCAGTATGCTCAAGGGAAAGGGAGTTGGTCGCAAGAATAGCCGGATGGATTTCAAAGCTAATGGCACGCTGCAGGAGGAGTAATGACCTCTTCTCCATTCCCTTCCCTTCCCTTCTTCTTCTCTTCTTCTTCTTCTTCTTCTTCTTCTTCTTCTCCTTCTCTTCTCTTCTTTTTTCCCTCCGATATGGCTCTCTTTTTCATTCCCCCTGAGTCTTGACCTTCCTTTAAATCCTTTCTTGATGTGATTTACTACCTGATGTATTCTTCTTTTAGTGTTTTTTTCTCTGACTTTTGAGTTTTTGTTTCCCTGTGGATGGGGTTCGCTTTGGTGTTATGATAGATACCATGTGTTGCAGTTCCTATCTCCGCATAGTCTATACTATATTTCCTAATGTTACAAGGATCTCAGTCTAGTCATTCACTGTAGAGTACTTATACTTCTGCCCAACTTTATATGCGAAACAAATTGTCCGTGCGTCTTGGCCGACTGTGGCAGTGTAACCTTGGCACTGAGCCCGCCAATCACGTGTGTGGCCAACTGGCTCAGTGGAGTCAGATCGTCCAAGCTCCCGGTCATCTTGGAAAGCTGTGAGGCTGTGCTCTTCTCATCCATAGTTACGTCGCCTCCAGGTTTGCGTATCCAGGGTTTCAGTGGCTTGAACCCCGCCAATTCATTTCCTTTGAAGCTTGGCTTTTCCTGAAAAATGTGTTAGTGATCTCTTCCCTCCCCTTTATCTCCTTCTCCTTGCCGACTTTCTGGAAAAGTCTGGAGTCCCATATCACCCCCATAATCACCATCAGTGATCCCTTCATTCCCTATCAAGACCAACTATCCTATTCATCCTTTTACATCATTATATAAAGCTCCGTCAGGCGACGGAAACCCACTAATTCCCAAACAAACAGCCCACGTCAACTTCCGCTCCCAATTCCGAAGCTATAGCTTCGGATCCAGCCGCAGAATGTCATCAGGAAGCGCCGGCAACGGCAACATCAACGGCCCGAGCGAGCAAACCTCGCTCCTGGGCTCCCATCGGGCATCATCCTTCTCCGGTCTTGCGCCACACGAGCAGCAGGAGCATGGACAGCATCACCATCACCCGAAGGATAATCGCGTGTGGGTGGCGTGGCCTAAGCATGTCGTGCGTTTGACGTGGAAGACTCTTGTGCGGGATTATGTCAATCTGCTCCTTGTCATGGTGCCGCTGGGCATTGTTGCTGGTGCTCTAGGATGGGATTCGACGGCTGTTTTTACGTTGAATTTCTTTGCTATTATTCCGCTCGCTTCGCTGCTTAGTTTTGCTACTGAGGAGTTGGCTGCTACTATGGGTCAGGCGCTTGGTGGGTTGATGAATGCTACTTTTGGGAATGCTGTTGAGTTGATTGTGAGTTTGACCCCGTTGATTCGAGTTGGTTATCTGATGGGATATTTGTGTACTAATGGGCTTTCGGGTACAGGTCAGCATTATTGCTCTTAAGGATAACCAGGTCCGCGTTGTCCAGGCTAGCATGCTCGGTAGCATTCTCTCGAATATCCTCCTCGTGCTAGGCTGCTGCTTCTTCGTCGGTGGCCTGCGCTTCCGCGAACAAACCTTCAACAGTACCGTTGCATCGACCATGTCCTCCCTCATGGCGGTGGCATCCGCCTCGCTCATCATCCCCGCCACCCTTTATGCAGCAATCTCAAACGGCACAACCACCAAGCCCGGCGAGAACGCCACAAGCCCGGACGATAATGCGCAGAAGAACATCCTCATCCTCTCGCACGGCACGTCCATCATCCTTCTCATTATCTACGTCATGTACCTCTACTTCCAGCTGCACTCACACGCCGACCTTTTCGAAGAGACGAACGGCAGCGATGCCGAGAACGGCGCCGCCGATGAAGAAGAAGAGGAAGAAGAGCGCGTCTTGACCCCCTGGGCTGCGACTGTTGCCCTGATCGTCGTCACCATCCTCGTTGCCATCTGCGCCGATTACCTCGTCGGTAGTATCGACAGCATTGTCCAGAAGACCGGCATGAGCAAGACATTCATCGGTCTAGTTCTCATCCCCATCGTTGGTAATGCCGCAGAGCACGTCACTGCCGTGGTCGTTGCGTACAAGGATAAGATGGATCTGGCAATTGGTGTGGCCATTGGTAGCAGTTTGCAGATTGCCCTGTTTGTTACTCCCTTCTTGGTTATCCTGGGCTGGATCATGGGTATCGAGATGACGTTGCATTTCCAGACTTTTGAAACGGTTGCTTTCTTTATCTCTGGTTTGGTTGTTACGCTTCTTATTCAGGACGGAAAGTCCAATTACCTTGAGGGTGGTATGTGTCTTGGCATGTATATCATTCTTGCTCTGGCTTTCTATGTCTATCCTGATAATGTTGCTACCTAAGCTGGGTTGAGCGGCGGTTTGATCTTTGATTTGGTCATTATTTGGGTGGATATCCCTTTTTTTTTGTCTTGTCTACTGACTACTGTTTTTTCTTTGTTTTCATCTTGTGCTGTATGTACTTTCCGATTCTCATCAAAATTTCTTGTGTCTATATGTTTCTAGTTTTGATCCGCTTGAGTCGGAATGAACAATTCTTTGCCTTGCAGATATAATCCGGTGATGACGCACTTCTTCGGCACTTATCGTGGAATCCAAGATCAGTCATGTATACTAAATGCCTCGGTACACTATGAATGGTGCTGAGCTCATGCCCGTGGTCAATGCTACTTATTAGGTAGGTAAAGGTGTTGGTTGCCTCGGATTCTCTTGTCGACTCATATCCTTCGTTAATCCTGCTATCTTTGTTGGATTTATTAGGCCATATCCATAGGTATTTGGTTTATTCTTTGTCTCTATATTGTGTGATAGTGGATAACTCATTTTTGAAATCTACGAATATAAACATGTTGGGGTCATCATCCCGTTGAATATATAGTTGTTTTCTCAACTCCCATGTGTATCATATTCTATAGAAAAACAGGAACTAAGTGCTTGGCTAAAGAATATCCAAAGCTTGACAACCTCCAATTACTCACATTACAAGCTACCCCTCCAACAATCCTGTTTCCAACACTTCTACAGTTCATGCATGACCTCACAAAGAAGTCTTGGCGATGACTAAGCGCATCCCGGAAATTTGCCGGAGACCGCAAACTTCACCAACAGCGCTCGATCTCGACTCAACTCGATTGACAACAATTGAATCGAGGCCAATCCTCACAGCCACCACAATGCCACCACGGCTCAACCTCTTCACAGCGAACAAGGCCGTCTCGGCCCTCCGCCAATCTACCACTCCCGCACTGTCTTCACCCCGGAGCATCGCCAGCCCAGCTCGATTCCGCGCTGTCCAGTCCGTACCCCTTCAGAAGCGATGGAACTCTTCGCGTGATGGCTCGAAGAAGGTCGAGCCCCAGCCCGATGAGCAGACCTTTCCGACTTCGGACCAGCTCCCCCATGTTAGCGAGGAGGCTGCTGAGATCTCGCGCATTATGGATAAGGAAAAGCGGTGCGATGGTGTCCCCTCCACTCCAGAGCTGGACCAAGGGACTCCAGTTGAGGAGGTGAGAAATATCCCAACCCCGCTCCCAGGGTGACTAGGCCTTACCGGAAACCGTGTTAACAGTATTGGTATTGGTGTAACAGATCCTCAGCCGCGATAAGGATGCTATGAAGCACATGCCCAAGATTATGCGGGACGAACTTAAGAAGGCCGGTGGTTCGCGCTCATTCTCGACCTCGGCTCGTAGCCGCATGCCGGATGTGCAGGGCGTTGAGCCTAACAACGAGTTCATCCCCGCTTCCGGTGCCGGAGCTGGACAGGGCATTGAGGCTAGCGATGAGGCTGCTGCTGCTCTTGCTAGCATGATTGAGCAGGTACAGGAGCAGGCTCTTGAGCAGAACCCCGGCTTGAAGTTCGATGAGCCCGTTCTGCCTAGCAACATTCGCACATTGAACTTCCGGAAACGCTACGATACGTTGCAGGACCAGTTCACTAAGATGATGATGGAGAGTGGGAAACTGACCCGGGCGCAAAAGGTACATCTCTTTCTCGCCGATGGATATTTGACTGGGAACGGTTTAGCTAATTCGTCTAGAATATGTCCATCGTTCTGGACCATCTCCGCACCGCCGCCCCTCCACAGGTGAACCCTCGCCGCCGTCTCCTCGGTGCTCCTCCCGCTTCCCAGCTCCCCCTCGACCCCGTCCTCTACCTCACCCTGATCGTCGACTCCGTCGCTCCTCTTTTCCGAATCCGTCAGCAGAAGGGTATCGCCGGTGGTGGTACTGCCGTGCAGATCCCCCACCCGTTGACTCTGCGCCAGCGTCGCCGCACCGCTATCAAGTGGATTCTCGACCAGTCGGACAAGCGCAAGGATGCTCTGTTCGCGCACCGCGTTGCGGGTGAGCTGGTGGCCGTCGCTGAGGGCCGTAGCTCTGTCTGGGACAAGAGAGATCAGCAGCACAAGATTGGTATTTCTGGTCGTGCCAACTTGGGTGTGCGCAGTCGTTAAATTGGCCATGGTCTGTGTTTGTTCTTCTGGGGTTTGGATTATGAGCACTTCTGCATCTGTACATTTATTAGTTCATTTATTAGTCCCGTCAAATGGGTTTGGCTTTCTTTCACAACTCGACAAGGTCATTCCTTGCTATTGACTAACGGTCTGTATCAATGTTAGTCGCATATCTTCAAGTGTAAGCCAGACTCTATATATAGCGCCCTCCCCTCTTTCCATTGGAGGGTCTAGCAGATGGGCTTATCCGCCCTGCATAAGATCAGTTTTACGAATATCTCTACATCTTATACAGAGTACATCAATAACTACGGAGTACATTTCTCTGCTTTGTGTAGCGCCCCACCTGATAGGCCAAACCCGCTTACCTCAGCCATTCCGCCAACGATCCCTGAAGTCATCGAAGACATCGCGAAAGCGACAGTTGATCTTGTGTTTCGGAGTTATTCCCATCTTCAAGCAGGGTGATCCACAGCCGTGCAACCCTCAAACCGCAGCTGACCCGACACCATCACCAAACCCTCCACCGTCCCCGACCTAGCCTAGCCCACTTCGCCCTTTCGAACCCTCGCTTCTCCCCACCCCCCCCATTCATTGGGTGACCCAGGCCGATCTCCCTCCGGCCTTCCAACGACGGTGGCTCCCACGCGTCCCGATTCCATTGAACTTGTCGAGTACAACCACCCCTCCCAGGACGCTACCGGACCGGACCTAGGGCCCACTGCTACAGCTCAGCCCTCATCCTTAAATACAAGGCCGTTTACTCCTGCAGCCAACTCTCAGGCGCTTGCGCTAGCTGGTCTTGTGCTAGAGCTTGACGAGGCTGCGGACGAGAAGAGTTTTGAAGGTCAGCGTCGGCCGCCCGGTGTCCGCTTTACTCGTCTGAGATTTTGGACTGAGGCTCTTCGACGTCGTGCGCAGGCTTCAGAATCGCGGAAGGTCGACTCCCATACCGATACCGATACCGGAACTGACTCTGGATCTGGATCTGGAAGTACCGCCAAGATGAAGTTTTCGCATAGTGTGCAGTTTAATGCTGTGCCGGATTGGAGCTCGAATTACATTGCGTATAGCAATTTGAAGAAATTGTAAGTTGGCTGTTTCTGTTGCCGGGTTTGGATTGGAGATGGGTGGTTGTGTGTGGTGTGATACCGATGCGATGCTCATGTGCAGGAGATTTGTCGGTGTCACATTGCACATTGCACATTGTACCGCGGTGCATGCATGGCGGATACTGTCTTTGGAGATTTGTTTCGTGTGCTAATGTTGCATTGTGGCTAGAATATACACCCTTGAGAAGCAGGTCAACCGCACTGAGGGTCAGTCCACTACTGATGTTGAGTCTGCGCCTCTGCTTGGTGCTCAGACGAGTAACCCCGATGGGATCTTTAAGCGGGCACTTGATGCCGAGATGGATAAGATCTGCACCTTCTATCAGAAGAAGGAGGCCGAGATCTTCGAGCTTACCGATGAGATTATCAAGGACGCTCATATCTATCTTTCCGAGACGGATGGCGTCAATATGGATCCGGTCAGCGAGACTATTATCAAGGCCAACTTCCGCCGGAATGGCGGTACTTCTCATCTGCCGCGCCGGCGATCCAGTGCTGCTAGCAACGATTCGATGGCCGATGACGAGGGCGATAGCGATGATGATCGATCGCCGACGACGCTTGCTCAACGCCGGAGAATGGCGCAGTCGACGGATCTCGAGTCTGGCACTGATGATCAGCACGGCGATCTGACGGACTCGACTTACTTCGGCCAGTCGAGTGCACGCGAGCCCCACGAGTCGTATTTCAACGATGAGGATTTCCTGGCTCTATATAACGCCGGGATTTCGTTGAAGAAGCGCCTGATCGAGGTTTATGTCTCGCTCTGTGAGCTTCGGTCCTTTATCGAACTTAACAAGACTGGTTTCTCCAAGGCTCTGAAGAAATACGACAAGACTCTGGACCGCAACTTGCGCCGCGATTACCTGGCTTCTGTTGTCTACCCGGCAGCGCCTTTTATCGAGAGTACCATGGCTTCTGTCGATAGCCATATTGATAGTGTTGAGAGTGTGTACGCCGGCATTGTCACCAAGGGCAACAAGCAGCTGGCTAGGCGCGAGCTGCGTCTGCACTTGCGAGAGCAAATCGTCTGGGAGCGGAATACCGTCTGGCGTGAGATGATTGAGATCGAACGCCGTGCTCAGGCCGCGAACGTTGGTATCCGTCGGACACTTTTGGGTGGTGATGAGGATCCTGCCACTGCTCGACGCCAGGGTGATAAACAGGAAATTCGCACCCAGGAGATCAAGACGCCTCTGGGTCGATTCCATTTCCCGCTATGGTTCTGTAGTCTGAGCTTTGGAACGTTGGTCTTGAGTATTGCTGTCTTTGGTGCGATGCTCTCGCTTCGGATTATGGAGACCCCTGAGCAGCAGAACTGCTTGGCTATGTTGGTTCTCGTCAGCATTCTGTGGGCTACTGAGGTATGACATACTTATTCCATCTTTTTTTGATTGCATGCTAATATCTGACAGGCCATTCCACTGTTCGTCACTTCGCTTTTGATTCCGTTCCTGGTTGTTGTACTTGGTATTATGCGGTCAGATGACAAGCCCCATAAGCGCCTGGGGCCTAAGGAGTCGGTAGGCATGGTGTTCTCCGCGATGTGGACGCCCGTCATCATGCTTCTCCTTGGTGGTTTCGCAATCGCCGCAGCACTCTCCAAGTATGATATCGCGCGACGCATGGCCATGTTCGTGCTAAGCAAAGCCGGATCGAAGCCATCCGTTGTCCTGCTCACCAACATGTTCGTGAGTATGTTCCTGAGCATGTGGATTAGTAATGTCGCATCGCCTGTGCTCTGCTACTCCATCATCCAGCCCCTGTTGCGCAACCTGCCCCCAGAGTCGGACTTCGCCAAGGCTCTCGTGCTAGGTATCGCGCTCGCTGCCAACGTTGGTGGTGCCGCGTCCCCAATTGCCTCGCCGCAGAATATCATCGCCCTGCAGAACATGTATCCCAACATCAGCTGGGGAACATGGTTCTTCATCGCGCTCCCCGTCTGCATCATCTCCATTCTGCTCATCTGGGGCTTGCTCCTGGCAACCTTCAAACCGGGCCGCAACGCAACAGTCATCCCCATCCGCCCCGTCAAGGACCGCTTCACCGGAATGCAGTACTTCATCAGCATTGTAACCCTCATGACCATCGCCCTCTGGTGCGCCAGTCACCAACTTGAACATATCTTCGGCGACATGGGCGTCATCGCCATCATCCCCTTGGTTCTCTTCTTCGGAACAGGAATCCTTAACAAAGAGGACTTCAACAACTTCCTATGGACGATCATCATCCTCGCCGCTGGTGGACTATGCCTAGGAAAGGCCGTCACCTCCTCAGGATTGCTGCACACCATCGCCGGAAGCATCACAGCCCGCGTCGAGCACCTCAGTCTATACAGCGTGCTGTTAGTATTCAGCGCTCTGATTCTCGTCATCGCAACCTTCATCTCGCACACCGTCGCCGCCCTGATCATCCTCCCTCTCGTCCGTCAAATCGGCGTCAACATGGAGAACCCCCACCCGAATCTGTTGGTCATGGCCAGTGCCTTGATGTGTTCCGTCGCCATGGCATTGCCAACCAGTGGTTTCCCCAATATGAGTATGTTCCCTCCCCCCGGGGACTGTCACTTGGTGAACCTTCCACTAACCTAATGTCCTCTTCTTAGCTGCCATCATGACCGAAGTCCCCCAAACAGGCCAGCGCTACCTCCAAGTCCGCCACTTCCTCACCCGCGGTATCCCAGCAAGTCTCATGTCATTCGTGGTCATCGTCACGCTCGGCTATGGATTGATGTATGTCGCGGGATTATAGAGCAGCACCTCTATGCCATATCCCATATCCTGCAAGAGTAAGAATGCGCGCGTGACCATTCAATCCAACCTCATTTGGAAGAATTAAACCGACATGGATAAACAAAGAAAAGAAAAGAAAACACCCACGCATCCAGTTCAGTTCTTGGCCGTGGCTGTCGTCTGTTTGAATTTGTTGTCTGATCTCGTCTCACTTTTTTGTTATTTATGCTTATGAGCGAGCGTTCTCCCTCCTCTCCCTCTCCCTCTCTCTCCCCCTCTACCTCACCACCTCTCCCTTCCTCTCTTGCTCGCCTGATCCCATCTCGTATCGCCGAGGATTGGCTTTGTACTTGTTGCACAGATGACGATAGATAGACTGATGGATTGTGAGGAGTAATGCATATAGCCTACCATACCATATCCTTGTTTTTCAATGGGATAATACATCGATAGATTTGTTTCACATGATAATATAGTGGGATGGGAAGGATGGGACAATAATGTGGTGTGTGTGTGTGTGTGTGTGTGTGGCTGTAGATGTGGTTGCAGACATATCACCTTTCTCGGCGGATTTAGAGGTAAACACTAAATACGAATACATGCCTAGTAGTTTGGAGATTGTTGCACTTGTCCGACTTAATTTGTTTGTGCTTTCCATTTTTGCTTTCTGATATAGATGGGTGGGTAGATAGATACTGAGGTGGGTATGGGAGCACAAGGTCAATACGTCTGAGCAGGTCTCGACGCCTTGTATTTTAATTACCGTTGTCCAACATGTCTACAGCACTACTGCAACAAGTACTTAAAACCAGTCAATTAATCCATTTCACCAGACCCAATACTTGTAGGCTAAAGTTACTGTACAATGACAAGACTCCAAGACAGTCAGTCAGACCAGATCTAGGGAAATGAACATCCTAGGCGCAACACGGAAAGAGATAAGGCGGGGAAAAAGGAAATATGATAATAAGCCTTGCCAAGGAGAAACACATAGGCCGGAGAAAACAGATATCACAAACAAGGACATGACGAGGAAAAGAACAAGAATAAGGACTATGCATCTTGCATCACCATTAACCCATAAACAAGTCATTTCAGGCGCAGGCAACACCACACGAGAGGAAGGGAGGGGAAATGGGGCTGGTGTTCATCGCGATGGAGATAGAATAAGCATGTAGACGTAGACATAGACGTAGACGTGAGGTATAAGTACTTCTTCTATTTGCTGTAGAAGATGAATTTAATTACTGCATCGTCAGTCAGTGAATTGCACCAACAGAGATTTTGAGTAAGATGTAAGAGTAGAGATTAATAGCCAGAGGATCGGGGTTAGGGTTGAGTTAGGATTAGGAATAGGAAATGCGACGACAAAGAGGTGTCGAGACAAGTATAGGAAAGAATAGGAAAGGAAATGGAATACTGACAGCAAACCAATCGTCAAATCACCATGGATCTTCGCCTTAAGCTGGACCTCAATATCCAGATTAAGATCCAGCCGCAGACGAAGCTGCTCATCACGACCACCATCCTCGTCTTCATCCTTCTTCTCCCCACCGCCGAGGACACCACCGACGGCCTTGCCAGCACTGCCAGTTACGCCGTTCAGGGCATTACCGGCTGTGTTCTGGACGAGCTGGCCGGCCTGGTCGACACCGCCGAGACCGCCGAGCGGACCGCCATCTTGTCCTTGCTGCTGCTGCTTGGGCTGGCGCTGGCGACGCACGCGACGACGTTCTTGCTGGGGTTGTTCCATTTCTTGGGTTTGAGGGCGAGGACGAGGGCGACGACGACGTTCTTGCTTGGGCTCTGGTTCGGGTTCCGGTTGGGGTTCCGGGTCGTTTTGTTCTTGGTTGTCTTCGTCTTCGTCTTGGTCTGAGTCTGGCTCTTGTTGTTTCACGGGCTCGGGCTCGGACTCGTTATTTTCTTCGTTGTTCTCTTCTGGTTTCTTTTCGGAGTCTTCGCTCTTGTCCTCGGCCTGGCCTTGTTCGGACGGGGGAGGGGTCTGTTCTTGTTTGGCGGGGGACTTCTTGCCCAGTTTGGGAGGGGCACGTTTAGGCTTGTTGGGGGTTGTGGTTGTGGAATCGGGGTTGGGAGTAGAAGGTTGATCCTGATCGGCCATGTTGAAAAGAGAAGAAAGAGAGAAGAGAAGCTATCAAGGGGGGGAAGGAGGGGAATATGAACTGATTCGAGCACGAGATATGGGACAAAGCGTCACAGGAGGTGGGCAACAGGAACTACTATGTAATTGTGCGTATTGGTATATGAAATCAACGCCATGTCTAACCGTTTATATCATTAGAAACGCCAATGGAGCTGGTCAAAACCGGTCGTCGCAGTACCCAGGAGCCGCCTCCGACGTCAGACGGGATGCGACTGTGGCTCGCACCAGACGCCAGGGCTGGGGGTCGCAAGGCGGTTGTATACTTACATCTGGTCCAGATGGGGCTGGCGGAAATGATGGGGAATCCCAGCGTGAAGAAAGGTTCGATATGACGTGTGTAGGCCAGAATCAGGACCTGGAGCCTCCGTATGGAGCAACTGACAACCCCGGCTTAATTGGTACAACGTGGGATCAGCAAGAAACAGACCAAACCCTGGCCATGCGTTGGACCAGAGACGTGGATCGGCAAGGAAAAAATAGATATCTCCGCTATTGGCCGCCAAGCACCAATTATAGAACAAATCGGTAAATTCGTTGCACTGACACTCTCCACTTAAATAGATTAAGTAGACGTAGTAGGCCGTTGAGTATGACGCGACTCGACGTCAGGATAGGTTGTGCCTGTACGTGTGCGTACCCTTGGATGTTGTATTGTATAATTTAATGCCACTTTGGCAGTCTTCCAGCCACTGGAAATGGGGAAATGACAGGGGCAATATATGCCCGGTTCCTGGTTTTCCGAGTTTCAACTTGACCGGTTCAGGCCTGTCATTGTTTCCACGGTCGTGCCCATGTGGCATGTCGTTGAACTCCACTATTGACACGTCCTCCAGAATCTTGTCTGACACTATGACGCGGGTGGTCTGTTGAACAGTTGGTGGCAGGTGGGAGTGGGAGGAGGAGGAAGCGGGAAGCCGCCAACGTCATTTGCATAGACTTGATATCCGATCCCATACTGGATATCATACTGCTTCCCTCTCTTCTTTTTTAGGTTTTTATGTTTAGTTTCTATTCATTTTCTGTCTATACCCATTCCCTCTATTCTCTCATCTCTTCTCTCGCCTATATCCTCCCTCTATAAGATACCTCATTCACTATGGCTACCGTCGAAAAGACCAAAGAGCAGCCCAAAAAGCTCCCCGTGCAGGAAGACCTTTCCGACGGTGAAGATTATGACAGTGCCGACGACTATACCGACGAAGAGGACGAAGAAGAGATCCCCCAGACCAAAAAGAACAAGCAGGTGCAGCGCCGGAAGCCCCCGCAACAACAAGACGACGACGAATACACAGACGAAGATGAATATGGCTCAGATGAATACGACGACGAGTATTCGGATGACGATGATGCCGCCATGCAGCCCTACTCCAACAACAACACGAATTTCCAACCCAACGGCGGCATGGACGTCCTCAACAAAGAGGAGAAGTCGATGCTGGACGAAGAGGGCATGAAGCTGAGACTGGAACTGAACTTGGAAATTGAAGTTGAACTGAAGGCACGTATTCACGGTGACCTCACCCTGGCTCTCATGTAAGTCTCTTAACTAGAACCCCCTTACCCCTACCGAGGATGTCTGCTCAAAGGCCGAATTAGGAGTTGATCTCGTTTTGTCGACAACAGGGCGTGAATACTCATCCTATTCCGATGTTTGCATTTCTGTTTCCAATATTCGATGTCGTCACGAGTGATTTCAATGTTTGCTGTCCATAGAGCCATGTTTAATATCTGCACCTGCGCGATGGATGTTTGTTTTTGGGGCACCACAGCGTGTACCACTATGTATATCCCATGAATGGAGTACTGGAGTAAAGTCAAGTCAAGTACAGTAGTCAAGAATACGTATGTAGTCAAGTATAGACACACATGGCAAACAAGCCGAGGCCCGAGTCTTGGCACGGATCCATATTCTCCTGACCCTCCTCTACTCAGTTCAAATCCCAATTGATCACCTCTCCAATTGATACCATTCCCACCTATATACCATGTCGTCCAAAGACTTCATCATCAAGCATATGAATGCCGACCACCAAGACTCCCTCGCCCTATTCCTACAAGCATACAACGGCATCTCAGCCACCGAAGCCAAAACCGCCCAATTGGAAGACATCAACCTCTCAAACCTGATAATCACAGCTAAAGGCACCCGCTACCATGTCCCAATCGACCCAGCAATGAAATCATACAGCGAAGCCCGCGGCTGCATGGTCGCAATGCACAAAGAAAGCCTCAAACGCCTAGGTCGCAGCGACGTAACCCTCACCGAATACCGAGGCCCGCGCGGTTTCCAAGCCGTAATCTTTGCTCTATGTCTGTTCACCTACGCCAGCTGTTTCCAGCGCAGCAATCTGCTCCCTGGATCGGTGGTCTACGAGTACTTGGGATACAAGTATGTGCCTGACTTTGCGCATTTCGTCTACAATATCCAGCCGTACCTGTTTCCTGCGGTTGTGGGCATTCATGTTTTGGAATCGACGCTGTTGGCCGTTTGGCGGCTGAAGCCGCTTGGTGTGCCGGTTTTCTCGGGGTTGTGGTTTGCTTGGGTTTCGTCGTGCTTTGTGGAGGGCTTTGGATGTTTCCAGCGTATTGGGGCTATCGTTAAGGAGGAGAGGGCGAAGAGAGGCAAGAGCGAGTAATGCTGGTTAATTTTGATATAATCTGGCTAAATAGTCAATGGGCTGGTCCATAATATATGCAGTATAATGCAATGAAGCAATGGTCTAAAGAGCCATAAGATGCCATACCAGTTCATAATAATTAGTTCATGTTAAGCACAATGAAGGTTTGATACTTGGGTTCACGTGACCTGCTGATTCATCAATCAGCTGACCCAGTCAGTGACTGGTCACCCTAAACCCAAAGCAGCCTAGTGCCGGTTAGGGCACTACACAAGCGAGCGACACAGTGCGCCCTGCGAAATTCAGCGACTCCACGACCTCAAACTCCCACGACAACCCAACGACAACTTATCCGCGTTTCCGGTGAAGGGCTGCATATTCAGAGGTGAGTTATCGACGTCCTCCTTCCTGGCCCTCAAAAATTCTGTTTCGCTCGCGCCGTCAATTTCGACTCTTGGTCAATATTCAAAATTCAATATCAATCGTCAATCGTCAAATTTCGACTCTGTCTCGCCTCCTCTCTACTCTCGACCATCCTACAACCTGTCGCCATACTATTCCGATATTCCAAAATTGATTTGTGCGGTGCTTGAGACGAAACAGAAGAATTGGAAAAAACTTCAGGGCTTTCAATCGACCCATATCTAACCAGTGTCCTCCGACTTAGACCCCTCCATCAACCGCAAACATGGGTATTTCTCGGGATTCTCGCCACAAGCGCAGCGCCACTGGTGCTAAGCGCGCCTCCTACCGCAAGAAGAGGTACGATTCTACACCCCCAGGTTGAAATTGAAGTTTTCGGTCGAGGAAGTGGACCACATATGTCGGAGCATGTTCTTACCAGTCGTTCTACAGAGCGTTCGAGAAGGGCCGCCAGCCCGCCAACACCCGTATTGGCTCCAAGCGCATTCACCTTGTCCGCACCCGTGGTGGCAACCAGAAGTTCCGTGCCCTCCGTCTGGACTCCGGTAACTTCTCGTGGGGCTCTGAGGGTATCTCCCGCAAGACCCGTGTCATTGGAGTGTCCTTCCACCCCTCCAACAACGAGCTGGTCCGCACAAACACCCTGACCAAGTCCGCCGTTGTTCAGATCGACGCTGCCCCCTTCCGTCAGTGGTTCGAGGCCCACTACGGCCAGCCCATCGGTCGTAGACGCCAGCAGAAGACCGCCGAGGTCACCGAGGAGAAGAAGTCCTCCTCCGTCGCCAAGAAGCAGGCTGCCCGCTTCGCCGAGTCCGGCAAGGCTGAGTCCGCCATCGAGCGCCAGTTCGAGTCCGGTCGTCTGTTCGCCGTTGTTGCCTCTCGCCCCGGCCAGTCCGGCCGTGTCGACGGTTACATTCTGGAGGGTGAGGAGCTTGCTTTCTACCAGAAGGCTATCCGCAAGTAAACGAAAAAATAAAATATTCGGGAAAGCTCATTCGGCGAGGGCCGCGTGTGTGTTGTTGCAACGGGTGGTTATCGGAGTTTCAGCTATGTCATGAATTGGGCATCCATGAGATGCAAATTGTCTGTAGAGCTCTGAGCCGTCAATCTATGGGAATTATTCCTAGTTCATTTGTTTTTACCCGTAACTGTTGAATCGTAGATACTGCCGCTCCCTACCTGCCGACTCGCCTCATTCCCCTCCTACAACTCCCCAACTACCACTTCCAACTACCATTGCCAACTGCCAACTCCCAGTCTCACCATGTCAACAATCAAAACCCGCATTTGCCTCATCTCAGACACACACACCCTCCCTCCAAACCCACCCCAGCAAACAAACAATGCCTACCGCCACCCTCTCCCAAGCGCAAACATCCTCCTCCACGCCGGCGACCTAACAAAAGTGGGGTACCGCCAGGAAAACGAAACAATGCTCCAAATGCTCAAAGAAGCAGACGCCGAACTCAAACTCGTAATAGCAGGCAATCACGACATAACTCTAGACGAAGACTACTTCACAAGCTACGGCTATAAACGCCACAAGCGACCCGAAGAACTGGGCAACAGCACAACCTTCCTCACAGACGATGATACCCTCCAAACACCCCTCCGCGCTTCATCCAATCCCCCAGATAAGAACGAGTTACAGGCCTACGCCCGCTCGATTAAGGATCTCTGGACGGGTGAGGCTGCGCGGAGTGCGGGCATTGTCTACCTCGAAGAAGGCATTCACTCGTTTACTTTGTCGACTGGTGCGACATTTACTGTTTATGCTTCGCCTTACCAACCCGAATTTTATAATTGGGCGTTTGGATATCCGCTCAGTGAAGACCGTTTCAATATTCCTCCTTCTGGATCATCAATTCCGCCACCCAAGAACCCAATACCAGATTTCCCAGCTATTGATATCCTCCTAACACACGGCCCACCAGCGGATATCCTAGATGCCGTCCCGCCCGATTTGAATGTCGGCTGTAAACATCTCAAGAAGGCGGCGTGGCGCGCGAGACCGCGGTTGCATGTCTTTGGGCATATCCATGAAGGATGGGGTGCGCAGCGGGGTATCTGGGATGAGGATGGGGGTGAGGTTGGAAGTGTGAAGCTTGAAGATGTGCCTGCGGATCCGGAGGATATGTTGGAGTTTAGGGGTGCGTATTGTGATGTTAGTGATGGCGCGAAACGGCCGTTGAGGGTTGGGGAGGAGACGCTTTTTGTTAATGCTAGTGTCGTTACTGTTCAGTATGAGCCGAGGAATGCGCCTTGGGTTGTTGATTTGGAACTTCCTGTTAGCGAAATGCGGAGGGGATAGTGTGTTTTGGTTTTCTGTGTGTCTTTGTTCCCGGAGTGGTCGATGTTAGCAGCTTTACACTCTAGATTTTAGGAAGTATTAATAGCTTGATGGGGCTATGAGAGACAAAAAGTTCTATCATCGATAACATAGAGGTGGAAAAGAAGCAAATCTAGTTTGGAAAAATATATAGCTGTCTTACGACCAACCGCACCGTGGAATATATTATCAACCAAGCAACATTTCAAATTCTCCACGTATTCAAAACACCTAATAAGTTAAGAACCATTGGGGAATTATACCTTAACCAGTATCCGAATCTAATATATACGCATTGTAGCACACAAAATAGCTACCCAAAAAATCCAAAAAAAAATAAAAGAAAACAAAAAGCAAAAAAGTCCTCCAACTCCATTAACGTTCAAGGCGCGCCACCAAGACCTAAGCAAATGTCAGCATTTTGCAAAATATTCCCATCAAAACAAGGAAAAAACGATGACTTACCAGCAGCGAAAGCCAGGTACCAAGTACGCGTCGCACCACCATCAATCCAGCTATAGTCAAAGTTCGGCTGGGTAAAGAATTCCCAGGCGGCTTTGGGATCAATGAGGGCTAGGTTGGCGTATAGCACGCCCTTCCATCCACCCTCGACCTTGTCGGCAGGTGTGGAGGCATTGGCTGAGAACATGGCGTTCCATTCTTGACGGACGAACTCCTTGCGGCGGGTGAAGGGGGTGTGAGGCATCAATGGGAGCATGTGGATACTATATGATTTTGATTTTGGTTAGTGCGTGACAGGGGTGAGAAGGGCAGAGGGAAGGGAGGTTGGTTGGGATAGACACACCCTTGGACGTATTCCAGGTTTGCACCGAAGTAGGTTGTGTGATCGACCTTGTTCTCGAATAGCTAGATGGGGAGTTAGTCTGACTCGTAACAGACATGGGTGATCGTTGACTATGAATGATACTCACAATCCCAGTAACCTTGTTCTTAACGAAGTTCGCCGGCTGGTTAACATTATCATCTTCCATGAGGAAATAGTCGTGAAGCGAGCGACTCAAAATGCCCAGCATCATGTTACCACGCGCTTCCATGCTTGCATCGCCGGTGGTCTGTCCCCACATCTTGATAGCATACGCGAACATGGTATCCTCCGACGTGGATTCCTGATCCTTTCCATCGTAAGACTCGAACAGACCCTTCGCCCACGAGTGACCATTGTACCAATCAAATGAGCGCGAGAAGGGGAAGAGAGGGTCGTTGTCGACGGAGTTACCCGCATCACGGACGAGCATGTTAACCCACTCCTTATTCTTTGCTAGCCAGCTGGGGTCAAGAGCACCAATGATGGCTGCTGCTTGGATGAAGTAGCCATAGTGGAAGTGGTGGTCGTTGTACGCTGTATTTCCGAAATCTTGGTTCAGGTCACCATCGTAGCCGGCTGTTGAGACGACTCCCTTCCAGACGGTGTCGTATGCTAGTGGGTATTGTTGCTTGTTGTCCACGAAGCGGGCGAAGGATTTCTTTACTTCTTGGAAGGCGTCCGCGGCGAGGTCGACGTTGTTGCCTAGCTGGTTGACGGTGTAGACCAGAGTTGCGAACTTGCTCAGGGCCTTGCCACTGTAGTACATGCTGTTGAGGTCAGTTTGATCGGAGATGTTCTGCTTTAGTTCTTGGGGAGCGGCCTTGAGAATGGCGTGCTGGGCGGTGGTTGAGAGGTCGTGTACACTGCCGTGGGTGGTTGTCCAAGGGGCGAAGCCCATGTCGACAGGGAGGTTCTGCTCCGTCATGGTCCATCTTTCTCCAATGACAGCGGTGGTATTGCCCTTTGTTGTGCTGCGGAGGTGGATATTGGTGATACGGCCCTTAGTGGCGTTGTCGAAGGAGTGGACGTGATGAGGCAGAGCGAACATGAGCAAGGGAGTTCCGTTAACCTGCTTTCCGGCCTTTGCCCAGGAGAGGCTGTAGCTGCCCTCATTACCACTGACAGAGCCGGAGATCTCTCCGGAAACAGCGTACACACCAGCCGAGTTATCGTAGAACTTCTCGCCAGACGTACCAGCCGGGTTCTTGGCAAGCTGGACGGTACCGGAGAACCCGTGGGAACCACGGAGGCTGGACTTCGAGACCAGTTTGAACTTCGGGTCTTTACCGTCGGTGGGCGTGGCATACATGAGCCATGTAGTGTCATCTTCGAGATCAACCTTGTACTTGAAGATACCGAGTCGTGGCGAACCAGCGCTAACAACCTTTCTGAAAAAGACACCACTCTCAATAAGAGGCTGCAAGTCATTGTAGATAGCAGTGGTGTAACCCATGCCTTGCACAATGGGGAAAGTAATCTGCTGAGCTGAGCCTCCAGACCGCTTCAGGACAGCATGGGCAGAGAAAGCCTTGGGATCTTCAATGTCCATGACACTGGACTCGTCGAGCTCAGTTGCTGAGAGAATCAGGTGTTGAAGTCCAACTGGGTTGATATAATATGACACTGGCTCTCCGGGAATCTTATCATTCTTGGGGCCGTAGGCAAGCATGTGAGGCTGGACATGGGAAATGCCCATACCCCAGCTCTTAAGTGAACCACCGCCCTTGGACCATGCCAGAGAGTAGGGTTGCGTGAAGGAAGCATTGGTCTGAGTACCCAGGAAAAGCCCAGCGTAGAACTTGTTGGTCTCAATTGGACCGGTGGTGTTGGCCTATGCATGAAATTAGTATTCAATTCATATGATGATCGAAATTGGAGCCAGCTTACATGCTTGTTCTGCACGGGGTGGTCATGCCTCGACTTGATATTAGCAGGAACAGCCCCAGTCGCAATAGGCCCAAAGATGTCCTGACCGTTCATGGTCTTAGGTTGATCTGCTTGACCTGGGGGAGGAGAAGAGACCGTGGGAACAGATACTGTGAAAATTAGTATGCCGCATAAAAGAACCCACGCTTTTTCATTCGCACATACCTGCTATCGAAGTCGCAGCTTGTTCGGCTTTTGGTAATTCTCTAGTAGTTCCGATAGTTGGAACAGGCAGCGCCGTAGCTTGCGACTGCTGCTGCGAAGCTGTCGTTGGGACAGGAGCAGGTTCCGCTGCAACTGTTGGTGCCGAAGCAGTAGCGGGTTCTGGCACACCTAGCAGGTCGTTCAACCCGTGAACAAACCTTTCGAGTTGAAACTGCGGGAATGGAGGCTGCGGTGGACGGCCGTCAAACTCCAAAGCCACGCGATATTCCTGATTTAAAGGTCAACATCACGCCGTATCAACCCAATGCATGTCTACAAAACGTACAGGGTGAGATTCCGGAATAAATAGTCTATCCTCCTCGTTCGTAGGCGGATATTGGGTTCTATAAGCCGTCTCAGGCTCTGTGGCAGTCCCCTGCAGTATACCTTCCACTGCAGTTCCCACACGCGGCAGACAATTGACTGATTCCGCGGCTAGAAGCCAAGTTAGCAAGGCTGTCGCCTTCCATTTGGAGGTCGGGTCCATGATGCAAATAGTTCGTATACAAATAAAAGAATGAAAGAGATCGAATTTGTATATAGAGAGTCTTTGCTATTCCTCAATTCATTCCAACTGGATATGAATCACTAGAAGAGGGCGACTTCTAGGGCATGTAAAGAGCGACGAAGGACTGACAAAAGGCAAAGTTGCAGGGCGAGGGCAGTAGACTTACAAGTATGTATGGATTCCAGGAGATGGCACTAATTCCTCGGAGCTCAGCTCTCGTCCAAATTGGGAAAAGACACGGGCTGATTTGTTTTGAATGGCAGAAAGAATCCGCAGCTGTCGATCATCATGCGAGTTAGCAGTGTGAACTCCTCGATACAGTGGGAAGAATGGCCCTGGGCTTTGGGCAGCGTGTGCTCAGCAATGTAGGGCGTCACGGCAAAACATGCGGGTATCGACGTGAAACCCACCAACGGGAATGCGGCGTAAACACGGCTACCGTAGACTTACATTGAAGATGAAATAGATATAGTAAGTTAGATGTTAATTGAGTTGGTTGATATTGCAGGTGAAGACGTTTAAGTCCAGGCAACATTTTGCCAAGGGATCACCCGTGTGGAGTAGAAAAGTAGTAAACACACAACATCCATCCACGTTGAATACTTACACGGTCAATATCCTTTAGTTTAACGTTTAAACCACTTTAATCACGAGATTATGGTTCTTATAGACAGTACCACACATCTTTGCCTTTCATCGCGCATGCCCTGATCAGCAGGCTGTTCACCCAGCACCGGCACCAACATTCCAATCTATAAATAATTACAATTCTGCAGCGTGATGACATTGATCCCATGTGGAAAGGCTGGGCAATTGTAAAGTGACGCCGTCGCATGCTCGCAGTAGAAACCAAGTGATACGTTACTCAAATACGAACTACGGCCGTGACAAGGTGAACAATGTAGATGCTTTTTGACGAAACTTCTGTAACACGTCGTGGTAATGGGTCGTGCCAGTTCATGGCACTGGATATACAACTGAACACACATTCCAAACCCCAGGTATATACATTTAGAGCATGGGCTTCTGCATAGGCTTGATAATGCCCTGCTTGATCATGACACGAGGTTTGGTACCACTCTGGAAAGTCTCCTTGGTAGACCACTCAGGGCCCAGAGGCATGCGCAGAGACCGTTCGTACTGTTGCTTGGTCTCGAACTCATGTGGCAACTGGCTTGCCATGTATTTTACGTTCTATAACAAAGTTAGCTGACAGTCACTACTGATGGAATAAAAAGATTGTCTTACCTTCTTGACACGCTTCTGGTTGATGATCACCCGATCAAGCTTGGCGTCCTTGCGCTGCTGGGGGTTCACACCCTCCACAGTAGTCAGATCACGCTTCTGTCTCTTCTGTTGTTTCTTACTGACACCGTCACCGGCCCAGCTACCCCAGCCTGCGAGCGTGTTGTCTACTACCTTGTCGCCTTCGTCTTCGATGGTGTCCATCTTATCTTGTTCGAAATCTTGGACGACTTCATCGCCGGCGAAGGCTCGCTTTACAAGATCATGGTTCTTGAGTAGGACGGGCACGCTCTCCTCATCATCGCTGTCGTTCTCGGCATGAAGTTGCTTTGCGGCAGCTGTTTTGGTGTTCTGCTGCTTCTTGTTCTGCTGCTTTGCTGGGGCAGCTTGAGGAGCAACATCAAGCGAGATATCGATAGTCTCTTGGGCATCTGGGCCAGTCCGACGACGGTTGGTCCGCTCAGTCTGAACCAGCCAAGGATTCTCCTCTTCAGCAGGGGTCTCCTTCTCCTGATGGGAAGAGTTGCGTGAAGGTTGTGAAACATTCTTGTTGGATGTCGATTTCTGCTTCGCAGGAGCGTCGACAACAATGTTAACATCATCATCTGATCCCGCTCTCGCCGCCTGTGCGTCTTCATCATCGGAGTCAAGGGATTCTTCAAACTCGTTCTTGAGCAATGGCTTGCGAGGCTTCTGCTCAGGCTTCGTCGACTTGCCGAACTTTCGTCGACCGACCTCCGAATCCGCCTCAGACTCGGACTCCTCTCCATGAAGCTCACGCTGGAGTTTGCGGATCTCCGCATCGTTTTGCTCCTTGCGGGCGGCGTCGGCTTTTTGCATGAATTTCATAGCAAAGAGATCAGCATGAGGTCCCTTCGGGACGTCCTCATCGACATCATCACCATTGAGGGCCTTGAGCTTCTTCTGGATCTTCTGTCTTTCCACATCAGAAGCATCCTCAGCCCAAGGGTCGTCTTCTTCTGATTCGGAGCTCGATTCCAAGTAGTCGTCTTCCCCAGTAGAGACACGCTTGCCTTCGATTCTCTTCCGCAACTCCTCCTCTCTTTGGGCTAAATCGGCCGCGCTGTTGCGTGCCTCCTCATCCCACGCGGTACGACCGCTCTGCTTCAGACCCTTGGACCATTTGCTTTCACGGTGCTTGGAGCCCATGCGAGCTTCGGCTCTCATGCGCTCACTCTTCTCCTGGTCCATCTCATCTGGATCCACGCCTGCTTCCAGCAGTGCCTGGCGCTCTTGCTGCTCCTGCTTCTCGCGCTCCTTGCGGTGAACACGGCGGTAAGACTTGCTCTTGATCTTCTTGATGCGCTTAGAACGCACTTCCTCTCGGAAGAGTAGGTCACGTCGCTTGCGGAGCTCAGTGCGTCGAGCTTGGATCTCCTCGATTGGAATGTTGCGAGCCTGCAGTTCTTCGAAACTCTGGATCTGGTCCTCGGCCGACTTGCCATCGGCCTCAGCCAGTCCACTTTCCACAAGAATGTTCTGGATAGCACTTTCCAAGTCATTTTGCGGCTTGGCAACATCCATCTTGTGATTTTGCTCAGCTTCGGGATCAGGCAGAGGGAACGACAGGTGCTCGGCCCTGCGATTGGCTTTGACAGTTTCGAGCCATCGGTTAAGAGTTTCCTTGCTCTTTTCGTAGGCCGCAGCACGGTCAAGACGATCCTGCTGGCGCTTGGCCAGAGGAGCGTCTAGCTTGCCCGGAATCCCAGTCTTGGACGTCTGAGGGGCAGAGTCAATATGCTTGAGTGAGTTTTTGAGGCGAGAATCCGTAATGGAAGGGAGTAGATCGGCGACGGTCAATTTGTTGGAGGATGTCAGGCCGTATTCCGAAGGCTTGCCTTGCTCTTGTGACTTCTGGGTACGTCTCGTAGGCTTTCCAGTCTCCAGAGCCTGGACAAAGTCTTGTAGTTTTGATAGACCGTGCTTGTCTGCACCATCGTCCGAGACAGAAAGGCCGTCGTCGCTCTCCTCGCTTTCACTGTCCCCCTCTGATCCCGAATCCTCATCACTGTCGTCCCTGGCAGCCCGCTTGGCCTTTTTTGATGCTTCCTTGGCGTCCTCCTCTTCGGCAGCAGTGTTCATATCCCAAGCAGTCGCGAGGTCAACAGCAGCCTCTCCCAGGTCATCGTCCTCATCTTCGTCATAGTCACCTTCAGATTCCTCCTCGGACTCATCGATATCTTCGTCCAAGTTGATCTCACTTGGCTTTTTCGCCTTGGGTTCCGCTTTCTTTGGCTTGGACTTGGACTTGGATGCGCGGAAAGTGAAGCCCTCAAATCGCTCTTCATCACTCTCGCCCAGAGCTTCGTCACTGTCCAGTTCACTGTCGTCGTCACTGTTCACTTGTCCGAGTGTCCATTCGTGTCCTTCACTATCGCTGCCGCCGTCGAGGCTTCCGGTGTCTTCGGTTCTGCGGCGCTTGTGATGCTGGGCCTCTTCATCTTCGTCGTCATCGCCCTCCTGATTGTTTCGCTTGCGGTTGAAGGAACCGTCATCGTAGGCTCCTAGTCGACTGCGTCGAACACCTAACTTGGTCGGGATTTGTTTCTCTGCAATAGACAGCGCATTGAGGGCCCGGCCGTTCTTCCGTTTCTGCGCTGGCTTTTGAGCCGAGCGGTCTTTGGGACCACGCAGCTGAGTTTGGCTGCGAGGCATGGCGAAATTAAAAGTAGAGTAGAATAGAAGCCTCAGATTAGTACCGGTCAAAGTACTGAATCATCCGACGGCTGCTTTCAAGAGGGGTGTAGATTCGTTGAACTTTTTTTCCTGGCAGAAAAAAGTTCTCGGCGCGGAGATTAGCGCGACCCGATCATTCGCCGACTTTTGTCTCCCGCAACACTTCCACTCAATCAACTGCCCACCTTCGAACCGGCATCATGTTTAAGCCTACGGAGCCAATGCTCATGCGCTTGCGCTTGACCACCAAGCAGGTCAATGGCGGATATTACAAGGGAAACCGGACCGGCTCCATGGGTGTCTTCGACAAGAAGGGCCAGTACAGATCCCAGGTGGAAAAGCATCGCAATTATATCCCTGCAGCCAAGCTTGAATTGCCTGGACTGCCTGAGGGTTCGAGCACCAAAGAACCATTCCTGGTTAGTGATTAATGCTATTCCGCATGCCTTCGGAGCCCTGCTAACATGGCTGAAGCTCACTCCCTTCGTCACAAAACACATGCGACCGACGCCTTCAAATTACGTGCAAGACCTTGAAAGAAATGGCAAGACAGTCACCGTGATCCGAGGATTTGAGGGCGCCGATTATCTGAACATGTGGGCCGACACCCGCGAGGCCTACTTCGAAAAATTCCCATTCCCGAAGAAGTCGAAGAAGTCCGAGAAGTCGAAGAAGTCGACAGAGGGAACCTTTGATCAATGATAGCCCTCTCGTGGGTCTGTGAGCCCCAGCTGAATGTTAGTATACTTCCAATCCAGCACATAAGAGTGCCTACTAACATTTGTGTCCGGCTCAGCATACCATCCGCAATCATCTACCTGCGCAGCATCAAATGCTCACCTTGGGCCTTTCCCCGCTAGCCGATTGAATATATATCCCATGTATTATAGTCTTTACAACATCATTTGGAATTGGACGGTGCGCTCCTTTTTTAGAGGCATCGGTGGCCATGCTCGGTCATCCGCATAACTCCGGGCCGTGGAGTCTGGTTTTGAAAGAAGATTCTATGTTATAGCACTGTTGTTCCATAGTAGCCAGTGGTACTGCATTATCTATACCTATAAGCCCTGGAATAGCCACAATGACTGTGAAGAGCGTGGAAATAAGGCCCATGTCCGAACATAAGCGCGGCACAGGCGTGGCACGTGCATATAAGGAACGATAAGCCTCCATATCGGCGTATGTCATAGTTCTTCATCTTTTCAACCCCGTGATGCGGGCTGCTTCGTTTGCACCTAAAGCGAGTCTTCCTTTTCACCCCAGAGCAGCTCCAGCTGCATCATGTTCCAATCATTCACAGGCAGCTCTCGTCGCCCGCGACAGGTGAACCTCAGCGGCCGTGCCACTAATCCCTTTGCTGCATTCCCCGGAAACTCCCCTACTCGATCTACCCCTCATGCCGCAAACCCCGAGACCGCAGTCGCAATTGCCCAGCGCGAACGGCTCCTAAGGCAGCAGGAGAGAGACCGACAGACGGCGTCTCGCGTCATCCAGCGAGTCTGGCGGGGCCACCGGAGCAGAACAGCAACATACAAGGAGTGGAGGTCAGAATGGGACACATTTGAATGGGAGAGGGCCAAGCATGCTTTGAGTTTAACCGAGGGCAACGATAGGGCTCCAACGACAGATGTTGAGCGTCTGCAGTGTCTTTTGCGTTGTTCTCCACCACCATACGCCAATGCAGAGCAATGTCTGAATCAACTCAGGCTGTTCGTTCAGTTTGTGGGGTCGCCGAGGGACTTAGAAGACATCCTACGTCTGCTGTACTTCTGCAGGGTCTTTGAGAAGACCTTCCACACCCTGCCTACGATCGCCACGGAAGGTGAATGGACCGAGCTCTTGAAACGGCTGGCAATCGCTGTTCTGTATTCCCTCGGCTCGGCAACGAATACTTCAACTCATGGAGAAGCGGTGTTACCTCTCCTCCGGACGGTGATTTTCTTGGTAGACTTGATACCGAAGAAGATGGCAATGATTGCCAACACCTACTACCATGCCATGGCACACTTGACAAGGAACCTTGTCTCTCTGAGTGATAATCTGGCACCAGAACATGTTGTGAATGCTGCTATTGCCCTTTTACGGCCAATCACATCGGAAACGATGGCAGCTTATGAAGCCTTTGCCATTTCATATCTGAGCGTCCCGGACTTAGCGGCCTATCTTGGCGGACTGGATGGATTGGCCCACCAGATCAACTACAAAGTACTGGCTTCGGCGGTTGGGTCATGCATGCACCCAGCGAAGGCAAGTTCTTATGCCCTTCAGGACGTCACGGCTCGAAGTTGGCTGCTTGCATACCTGATCTACTTTCATCGATACGCCCTTGGTGGTCAGGCTAACATTGGAGCCCCTGATCTTGGTTTCTTGACTGTAGTATCTGAGTTGCTGAACTCAACAGCTGCTTATCTCACACGGTGCTTGGAGACAGAAGAATCCAACGAAACCGACTCATCCAACGGTCCTTCTTTGCACCCATTCGTCAAGGACCAAGTCACCAGCCTTGTCAATCAAAGTAGCATCACCGGATTGCTTTCACGGATCAGACCGTCCCACCTGACCCAAACAGATATCTCCAACAGCGAATCTGGCTCGTCAAAAGAAGCCAAGATTCTTGCCACATATGCCTTGAACTTGTTGAGGGTATTCCCTCGACGAGGAGATGATATCCGAATGTGGTTGTATCTGGGTTCGGCTCCTTCAGGCGATCAGGTGTCCGGCCAACCAAGCACGAAGATCCCAGCGATCAAGTACTTCTGGCAGGCATCTAGATCCAGTCGGGTTTTTGATATCATTACAAACGAACCGACCAAAGTTCTTTCGCTATTAGAACTCCCGCAACCGGGTTCACGCATCGAAATCCCACAAGAGGATCGTGACCAGGAGTGGACAATCATTCTCCTTTTCTTTGAGCTCTACACATTCCTTTTGAAAGTTATGGACGACGAAGAATTCTTCTCGAGCGCATCCCCGTTCACAGCCTCCTCTAATACCAAGTCCTCGTGGACGAAGGAAAGCGCCCTGCCCCTCGAAGATGTCAAAGCGATGACCGTCTTCCTCAAAAACCTCGCCTTCACCCTTTATTGGAACTTTGCCGCCTTGAGCGACAAAGTGCCTGTTCCGACGTCCACCGGTGACCTTAAAAGCTATTTTAACACCGCGAGTCAAGTTCCCGAGCAAATGGAGCGGTTCAATGAAATCCAAGCCAAAGAACAACTCAATGATCTCCCAGGCGTCACAGGTATTCCCCTGGACTATTTCAAAGGGCTAGTCACAGGATTGCTCAGAATGCTACATGAGCGAGAGTAAGCTAGAAATGCGCCGTGCGGCCCGGTACCTTTACTAACCACCAACGACTCTTTAGCTCACGGAGAAAGTTCCTTCCTAAAGACCATTGGCTTATGACCGACCGATTTGACATGGAAGGGTTTATTCCAGCCGTCGTGGGAGAGGAAGAGAAACGCCACCAATTCCAGGATGACGAAGACGATGAGCCCGATCTTCTAGACGACGATACCGTGGAGCCTTTGGGCATTGCCGGTTCTAACCACGCCGTACGAACAATCCGCATCGAAAACCTACGACGTCGTCAACGGCAGGCCGCTCGTGGAAAGGCCCTTGCTGCTATCGCGCCTAGGCTAGAGATTCTCCGGAACATGCCCTTCTTCATCCCGTTCGCTACCAGGGTGCAAATTTTCCGCCAATTCATCCTCAGAGATCAACAGCGCCGCCGAAATGGATTTGTTGATCCTGAGACTTGGCGTCTCTCTGTAGCCCAACAATCCATGATGAACAGTCAGTTCAATGCCCCAGATGTGCTGGCCCGGCATCACGCCGACATCAGACGTGAGAGTGTGTTTGAAGATGCGTTCTCCCAGTTTTACGGGCTAGGTGATGGTCTCAAAGAGCCCATTCAAATCAGTTTCATTGACCAATTTGGATCAATGGAAGCCGGTATTGATGGGGGTGGTGTGACAAAGGAGTTCCTGACTAGTGTCACAACCGAGGCTTTCAAGACTGACGATGACGGGAGCATGTTTGCAGAAAATGACCAGCACCTGCTGTACCCAAACCCAGCAGCGGTCGACCAACTCAAAGAACTCCTCAGTGATGCTGGACTTGCAAAGACGAGTGCCGAGTGGCAGGACAATGTGCGTGGTCTTCTTCGACGCTATGAGTTCCTCGGACGTGTCATCGGAAAATGTCTCTACGAAGGGATTTTGGTGGATGTCAATTTCGCGCCCTTTTTCCTGTTGAAGTGGGCACTCACAGGTGGTACTGGGTCTGCAGTGAAGGAATCTTCCTACCGTGCCAATTTGAATGATTTGAAGGACCTTGACGAGGGACTCTACCAGGGTCTGGTGAGTGTCACTGCGTATTGATGTTGATGTTTTTTTTCTTACTGACCATACCATTATAGTTGCAACTGAAGAATTACCCCGGCGATGTAGAAGACTTTGCTCTCGACTTCACAGTCAACAACACAATTCCGATGCCCGGCGGCACAAATCGAACTACCACAGCCGAATTGAAGCCACAGGGTTCACAAATTGCCGTGACAAACAAGAACAGACTGGTCTACATTTCCTACATGGCTCGTTATCGCTTGCAGGTGCAACCTGCGATGCAGACCAATGCTTTCTTGCAAGGTCTCGGCCAAATGATCCAACCGGCCTGGTTGTCCATGTTCAACCAGTCCGAGTTGCAAACGTTAGTGAGTGGAGAGAACGCCGATATCGACGTGGAGGATCTCCGCCGAAACACCATGTACGGCGGCGTTTATGTGATCGGCGATGATAACCTAGAGCATCCGACCATCCAACTGTTCTGGCAGGTTCTGCACGAGATGACCAACGCCGAGCGACAGAAAGTCATCCGGTTTGTCACGTCTACCCCTCGAGCACCACTGCTGGGATTCAGTCACCTCAATCCCCATTTCTGTATTCGAGACTCGAGTGAAGATGAAGAGCGACTACCGAGTACCAGTACTTGCGTCAATCTTCTCAAGTTGCCGCGGTACTCGGATGCTCGCACCTTGAAGACTAAGCTGCTGTACGCAGTCAATTCGGGAGCTGGATTTGACTTGAGTTGATACAATTATTATTCTGTCATATTGTTGAGAGTTCGTTGTTTTGTGTATATCGCCTAGACAGGTTGTTTGTAGTTTTGCATGCATAGCATGGGCGTCGAGGAATGAAGAGATTCTTATTGGTTGTTTGAGCATTCCATTGTTCGAAACTTCCCCGACTTGCCAGGTAGGCCAAGGCTACTCTTTGTATGTTTGAATGTAAATAGTAGTAAAATAGCAATACCATAGACAATATCAATCAAGTACAGCTGCACTGTATACTCCTATCGGGTAAGCCCTTAAAGCGGCAACCACCATTCCCAAACAGGCTAGCGCCCCCATCTCGTGCTCCTCTGAGTTTTCCAGAACGCCTCGTCTTTCACGGTTCATCTTTTTTTCCCTTTCACCAACCTTCTCCAATCTCTCTTCTTTAGGGAAACCCTTTTCTTTTCGAATCTTTATCGAAAGGCAAAAAATCTAAAAAAACACGAAAAACCCCCAGAAAATTTTTCCAGTTATCTTATCTCATCCCTCCCGATTGTGCGGTGTGTTGTGTGGAAGATTTTCTTTCAACGACCGCCTCCATCGTCCTTTTTTTCACCTGGTTAGTCACGTCGTCTTTGCCTCGACTTTACTCGATTTCTTTTCAGAGTCGTGTCATTTCAGTATTCGCATCTATTTTTGATGCGACACTCTTGAGTTACATCCCGCTAATACCTCGCAGTGTGTTCTGCTCAGTGAAATTTCTCCAACCTCTTTGTTTCGTGGATACCTTGCTGTATGGCTTCCCCCCCCCCTTTGAATTCCCCTCGCCTTTCTCGTTCTCGTCCTCTCCATGGTGGCTTGTCAAAGAGCCCGCATGGACTGTCGTGTAACCTCAGTTCATCTGCCTCATATCTTCCCCTCCCCCTCTCTGCGATAGGCTCGGCATGCACATGCTAAAACGTTTCTTTTTCCAGTAACAACAGTCAAAATGTCTGCTGAAGCTCCCACCACCGCCCCCGCCACTGACAACGTTGTCAACGGCACCCCCGAGGCCAACGGCTCCCCTGCCGCTGCCGCCGCTGCTCCCGAGCCCGCCGGCGAGGGCGCCAATGCTCAGCCCCACTCGGCTTCGCTCTACGTTGGCGAGCTCGACCCCTCCGTGACCGAGGCCATGCTCTACGAGCTCTTCTCCTCCATCGGTCAGGTCGCCTCCATCCGTGTCTGCCGTGACGCTGTCACCCGTCGCTCCCTCGGCTACGCCTACGTCAACTACAACAACACCCCCGATGGCGAGCGTGCCCTCGAGGACCTGAACTACACTTTGATCAAGGGCAAGCCCTGCCGTATCATGTGGTCTCAGCGTGACCCCGCCCTCCGTAAGACCGGCCAGGGCAACGTCTTCATCAAGAACCTTGACAACGCCATTGACAACAAGGCTCTTCACGACACCTTTGCTGCCTTCGGTAACATTCTGTCCTGCAAGGTCGCTCAGGATGAGTTCGCCAACTCCAAGGGCTACGGTTTCGTCCACTACGAGACCGCCGAGGCCGCCAACAACGCTATCAAGCACGTCAACGGTATGCTGCTGAACGACAAGAAGGTGTTCGTCGGCCACCACATCTCCAAGAAGGACCGCCAGAGCAAGTTCGAGGAGATGAAGGCCAACTTCACCAACATCTACATCAAGAACATTGACCTCGAGATCACCGATGATGAGTTCCGCACCATGTTCGAGAAGTTCGGAGAGATCACCTCCGCCACCCTCAGCCATGACAACGAGGGCAAGAGCCGTGGTTTCGGTTTCGTTAACTACGCCAACCACGAGAGCGCCGCTGCCGCCGTTGAGTCCATGAACGAGAAGGACGTCAAGTCCCAGAAGCTCTACGTTGGCCGTGCCCAGAAGAAGCACGAGCGTGAGGAGGAGCTCCGCAAGCAGTACGAGGCTGCCCGCATGGAGAAGGCCTCCAAGTACCAGGGTGTCAACCTCTACGTCAAGAACCTGACTGATGACATTGACGATGAGAAGCTCCGTGACCTCTTCGCTCCTTACGGTACCATCACCTCCGCCAAGGTTATGCGCGACTCCGCTGAGCGCTCTCCCTCTCCCGAGGGTGAGGAGAAGGAGGCCGACAAGGAGAACAAGGAGGAGAAGACCGAGGAGAAGGCCGAGGAGAAGACCGAAGAGACCTCCGAGGAGAAGACTGAGGAGGGTGAGGACGCCGATAAGAAGTCCGAGAAGAAGGCCTTCGGCAAGTCCAAGGGCTTTGGTTTCGTTTGCTTCAGCAGCCCCGATGAAGCTTCCAAGGCCGTCACTGAGATGAACCAGCGCATGGTCAACGCCAAGCCCCTCTACGTTGCTCTCGCTCAGCGCAAGGATGTCCGCCGCAGCCAGCTTGAGGCTAGCATCCAGGCCCGCAACACCATCCGCCAGCAGCAGGCCGCCGCCGCCGCTGGTATGCCCCAGCCTTACATGCAGCCCGCCGTCTTCTACGGCCCCGGCCAGCAGGGTTACATGCCCCAGCCCGGCCAGCGTGGCGGTATGCCCTTCGCTCCCCAGCCTGGTATGGTCATGGCTGGTATTCCTGGTGGACGCCCCGGCCAGTTCCCCGGTCCCTTCCCCCAGCAGGGTGGTCGCGGCATGGCCCCCAACCAGCAGATTCCCCCCAACTTCCAGGGTATGCCCATGGGCATGCAGGGCCCTGGTGGCATTCCTAACGGCATGGGTTACCCCATGGGTGGTCCTCAGTTCGGCCGTGGCGCCGGTGGCCGTGGTCAGGTTCCCGGTATGCCCATGAACATGCGCGGTGGCCCCGGTTTCGGCCGTGGTGGTCCCCAGATGGGTCGTGGTCAGGGCCGTGGTCAGCCCGCCCCCGGTGGTGCTCCCGCTGGTGCCGAGACCGGCTCCGCTAGCCAGGCTCTCCTGTCCGCTCCCCCCGCTCAGCAGAAGCAGATGCTCGGCGAGGCTCTCTACCCCAAGATCCAGGCTCAGCAGCCCGAGCTCGCTGGCAAGATCACTGGTATGCTTCTTGAGATGGACAACTCTGAGCTTCTTGGCCTGTAAGCTATACTTTCCCCTACTTTCTTGTGAGATCATTTACTAACAACCTTTCTATAGGCTTGATGATGAGGAGGCTCTCCGCGGCAAGGTCGACGAGGCTCTCAACGTTTACGACGAGTACATGAAGAACAAGGGTACCGAGGGAGAGGCTGGTGACTCCAAGCCCCAGGAGGCTGCTAAGGAGACTCCCGCCGAGGAGAACAAGTCTTAAATGATGTGTTCATCCTCTGTCTTTCGGAAATCTTTGGACGCACGTTTTTGATGACCTTTCCTTTCTCTTTTCCAACATTTGTTCCTACCTTTTTACCCTTTCCGTCCCTATCTCTCTCCCTCTGATCCTGATATCCCTCGATTCGAAAAGTTTGTGTCTTAGGCAGCCACCTTATTGGTGTTTAGTGAATGTGGTATGACATTCGGATTTTTTTTTTCATTCTTTCGATGAATTTCCCGTTTTTCTAGTATGCCCGGCTTTAGCTGGCAGTGTCTTATGGCAGTTCGGTAAAAGTGTTTTTTTCCCTGGGCGCTGGATGCGGTTTATCTTGATGCTTCACTTTATTCCTTGTCTTCTTTCCTTTCGCAGGGCGCTATGACTTCTTTTCGATATCGAATCCTCTTCCCTTTTTCCATTTCGTTCATACCATGTGCTTTCTGCTTGCTCTTTATTGAGTACTACATAGATCTCCTTATTCGTCGCGGAACGGCACACGCTGTTCCCAGTGCTTGTTCTCGGGTTCGTCAGAGCAGCAAGAATCAATGAACGGCCGTGGCCTTGTTTCTTATTCAAGAAAAGTCTTCTTATAACACCGTAAAAATTTGCAACTAAAGTTTTACGATTCCAATCCTTCCCAGTCCTCGGTTAATGGCAAACGCCACCACGGGGATTTATACCAAATGGCCACTATAGTCAGCCTCCCCGGATGTAAACCACGGATTACTCAGCCTCTCTAGAACATTTCGAAAGCTTCGAAGAACATCTCACTCGCACGGAATGATATATGCACAATGGCGTCAGAATTCGTACCTGAGACACCCGAGATCGGTTCCTTGACAGCACACTCAAACGAGGACAGCCAATTCGTCGGCAGCTCCAGCGGCGTCTACTTCATCAAGACAGTCAAGCGAGCATTTAACGACCTAGATGAGCGAGACTCATCAGAGACAAACTTTCCCACAGCAGAAGATACCCTAGTCGGTCCCGAGGACTCACCTCGCGAAAAGCGACAGCGCACTGCATCAGTCAGAGACACCTCGACAACGGAAGTGGAGTCACCAACAGAATGGACCTACGACCCATCATTAACAGAAGCCCTGGGAAAGCTACCACCCCCAGACATGGCAAAGAGCCTCATGATGATGTACTTCAAAATCTGGCATCCTCTCTTCCCATTTCTGCATGGTCCCACCTTCCTACAGGCAATGGAGAAGATATACTCCACGAATCAAAGTCCGCCTTCACAGCCCTCCTGCATAGATCACCGCAGTACATGCTGGACAACAATTTTCCAATGCGTCTTCAACCTGGGGAGTCTCCTAGCACCAGATTTGAATCTACCATCCGAGTCGAAGATCCAATCACCCGGCAGTATCAACTCGCTTCTCGGGACACTCTCCTCTCGGCATGATATTGCGTCGCTTCAAGCACTCCTGGCTATACAAGTTTACCTTGTTGCCACTATGTCACTGCGACAGGCATCCACTGTTGGTAGCTGTGTACTACGCTCAATGCTTCATGCTGGTCTTCATCGGTGTCCGTTTCGATATAAGCAACTCTCCACGCATGATCGTCAGTTACGAAAGCGCATCTTTTGGTGCGGATATGCTATTGATCGGTATCTGAGTCAGGCCCTGGGATTACCGCTTGGTATCCAGGATTCTGATATCGATGTTTGTCTACCTGCGGCGAGGGAGATGCATTCCCCTGGGGTGCAGGCAAACCAAGTGAGCTGTGGAAAGACGCTTGGCTCGACATCCGGTGGAAATGGACATCCTGGAGGTGATAAACGTCGAGCTTCACACTCCCAGTTTGGGAATAGAGAAGACGACCACGGGAAAGAAGCCATTCTCGCAAGCTATGTCGAATCCGGAACCCTCACAGGAAGAGCACTAGAACTCTTCCATAAGTCGATATTGGTTCGATCTGTGCGGCGGACTTCAGTCTTGTTCCTTGTGACGGATGTGCACAAGTGGTGGAACGGCCTTCCACTCGATCTCCAGCGAAACCAATCAACATCTGATCAAACGGCAGGGTCTGGAATGGTTGACAGTCCGTTTGATTTTAGTCCCTTTTTCACCGTGTTATATCAGCATCTCATTCTGATCATTCACCGGCCTTCGTTGTCATTGGATCCGTCAACTGCGGAATTTTGTTCTGGATTGCAGACTTGCATCGGAGCTGCTCGGTCTATTCTTTCGGCACTGCGGTTGCAAGTGCATAGTCGGCAAGCTTTGTTCTGGCCGGGATTTTTATCGGCTGCGTGGATGTCAGGGTTGGTTTTGGCTTTGGCGTGCCAGTTGAAGCAATATGTCCTAGCCAAGGGACTTCAGTATGTGTCTTATTGATGTTTTCTTTGCTATTGCTGTCTACTGACTATTGGTAGGGAAATTCATGAGTTTTCCGGGTTTCTACGTCTAATGTCTGATCAATGGGAGACAGCCAAGCATTGTCACATGTCGCTCTCGGTGCTAGCTGCAAAGATTAAAGAGTCAGAACACCGTGCCAATTCAACAGCCAACCCCCACGTCTATGCGCGAGGCGTCCCTGGAGAAGACTCCACGCTTATGGATTCTTTGAATGCACGCGAAGAAAGAAGACGAAAACTAGGCGGTGCATCGCATTCGCAAGAAGACCACAGATCCTCCACAGAGCCGAGCAATTCAGAGCAATGGGATCGAAAAGTGCACCCAGACACAGACATTGACAGGGTACATTCGTTGGGCAGAGAGCATGGCTTCACAGCTATCCCGTCAGTCCTTGTTCAACCATCAGACATGAACGACCAAAGCCTTCTCACTGATACGCCTTCTTCGACGCAAATGAATTTCCAGGATACCCAACCTACTAATTTTGAGGGAATATCAAACTTTGACTTGAACATGGTCGACTTGTTCGAGGGAGCCAATCTTGATTCCCTTTTTGATATGCTTGGGCAGCAATTTCCTAGTTTCTAGCGACTTGTCTACGGCTACACTTTTCAAAGCCATTGATTGCAATGGTAATGATCTACGGTATACTATTTCGGAAAAAAAAAACAAAGTGATCAATTTATAAGAGGTCAAAAGGCCATATGCAACTTATATCATGAAACAGCATGTCTCTAAAACAAATCTCGCCAGACAAAGAGAAAAAGGTCAAGCAGGTGATCCACGGAACAACAAATTCCTGTCAATACGAACTTTCCCTGAACGAATCTCCTGCCTATACCAATCGGCCTGCAACTCAGCAGCAGCAAGGATAGACGCCTTGTTGGGGTGATAGTCACCGGGGACCTTGATCGAGATACATAGCGGGTGGGAGTGGTGCATGGGGCGCACAGTGATAATAGCAACGCCAGTGCGAATACACGTCGCGACAGTGCGCATGAGTGATTCGTCGTCGCAGGTTATGTCCTGTGGACTTAGGAAGACGTTTACCCAGTTTGTGATTTCTCGTGGGCAGAATTCGGCTTCTTGGATTAGGGTGCCATCTAGGTAAAACATGCTCCCTGCGAATTCGTTAGTTACTCCGTTATTCATGGTGTCTGGGCCTGGGGATTCACATTCAATGGACGGAGTATCTGGTAGTGATAAGTAGGGGTGGGTCTCTTTGTTGAAGCCCATGGTGTTGTTGGATTTGACTGACCTTCTTTTCTGATTTGAGATTGGATGTTGATGTTGATGTTGATATTGATGTTGATATTGGTGTTGAGACTATAGATTGGATACTGGAGGTTTGCTTTGATGTTTTCTGGATATTTTCCAGGTGTGATTTGAGTATTTGTATGTTTTGACTGAGACATGATGCTATTCTCATATATTGAGCATGTTCATTTAGGCCTCTGTTGAGAACAAAGGGGTTTCTCCCTGTGACAATGGCATTTCAAGTCCCTCATCTGCTTTCTGGAAGGTCAAAGGCTTTTCTTTCTGTTTCTTCACGAAACTACTCGTTAGTGAATCTTTCTAGAGCGTGGAATGATCCATGAATGAACTGAAACAGCAATCAAAATGTCTTGACTCGAAAGGAAAACGTTCCAAGGCCGTTCTCTTCACACCATGAACTATTATCCTCACGTTGAAAATAAGGAGTTCTTTGCAGTCATTGGTTAAATCTCTATGTGATTTTATCCGTTGCATGGAAGCTATTGGTCCAAGACGAGGCCATTGTGAAGAAAGAAAAACACGAAACAATGAATTATCTCTCCTTTCAAGCCAACTTCTCAACCTCCAAACACACAGCATCCACGACCCCCTGAGTGTCAGAGGTTCCTCCAAGATCTGGCGTCAGAATCCCGGCAGCACAAACGCGTTCAACGCAGCCCATCAATTTAGCCGCGGCATCCTTCTCACCCAGCCAGATGAGCATCTCCGCCGCAGACCAGAAAGTAGCAACAGGATTCGCAATCCCCTTCCCAGTGATATCAAAAGCACTCCCATGAACAGGCTCAAATAATGAAGGATTCTTGCGCGTGGGGTCAAGATTACTAGAAGGCGCAACACCAATCGAACCAGCCAAGGCAGCCGCCAGATCCGATAGAATATCCATATGCAGATTCGTGCCAACAATAGTATCAATAGACTGCGGCTTCGCAACCATCCGCACAGTCATCGCATCGACAAGCATCTTGTCCCACGTCACATCCGGGAAATCCTTAGCAACAGAAGCAGCAACTTCATCCCAAAGAACCATCCCGTTGCGCATGGAGTTACTCTTCGTAACAACAGTCAGCAGCTTACGCGGCCGGGACTGCGCCATTTCAAATGCGAATCTCATAATGCGCTCGATGCCGACCCGCGTGAACAGGGCTACTTCTGTTGCTGCTTCCCATTGCTGGCCGACGTGGGACCGTCCGCCTTGACCTGCGTACTCGCCTTCGGAGTTCTCGCGGACGAGCATCCAGTCGATGCCTTCTGTGGCGGTGGTGAGGGGACATTTTGTTCCTGGGAAGGTTCGTACGGGGCGTACGTTGGCGTAGAGCTGGAGAGGGCCTCGGATTGCTAAGAGCAATCCCCATAAGGAGATGTGGTCAGGCACGTCTGTTCGTGTTTGGTCAGCAGGGGGGCTTATAGATTCTGTAAACTCAGTTAATCTTACCGGGAGCACCTACAGCACCGAACAATGATGCATCGTAGCTGCGTAGGGTGTCGAGGGCATTGCCGGTCACGTAGCTTCCGGTTTGCTTGTAGTGTGCTGTGCCCCATGGGATGTGATCGAAGTTGATATCGAATGTACCTAAGGTCTTTGCCAATTTTTCTACCACTTGGATTGCGGCACTGACTACCTCGGGACCGATTCCATCTCCGGGGATGGAGGCGATCCGGTATGAAGACTTTGTAGTCATGTTGTGTTATAGTATAGATCTGAAAAAAATAAGATGCAATTTGAGTATGAATAGAGTGACTATAAATAACATTCAATCCAGTGTTACTCGCATACGTTTGAACATGAACTCGGCTGATAATTCACCCAGTGTCGAGTATAGAAGTGAATTAGACCAAATGGCCGCTATGATCTCCCGCGGGTTCTCCGCAGTTGTCGGCAGAACCTTCAGGCGATGAGATCTGCCACATCCCGCCACCGTTCGACTACATCTGCAATGCAGTCTTGGCCTACTCAATATTCAGGCAACAAGCAAATATGGCATCGAAATCAAAAGAAAAGAAGCCCGGTCGTATCACAATTGCTTGTAATGCGTGTCGGTCGCGGAAGCAGAAGGTTGGTTGCGTCCTTATAAGCCCGCTCAACTTGGTACTAACAGAACGTCAAATGCAGTGCAGTGGAAAAAAGTATGTATGAATGGTTATACCCAGAACCTCACTGTATTAATTCTTAACTTGAAAAAGACCTGTATGTGAACAGTGTCTCGAATACAACCGGCCATGCAACTGGCCTGAACAACTCCGAAGGTATTTCCTCGGCAACAACGAGTTACAGACAGAGCTAACAGCAATACAGAGGCCCAGAGAAGGGATACGCAGAAGCACTGGAAAACCGACTCCAGCTCACAGAGAGCATACTACTCAATCTCCTTCCGCACGTCTCAGACGAGCAACTTGCCACAGCACTTCCTCCTAAAGAGGGCAGCCAAGATCATAGCACGCCCTACGTGCCATTTCCAAGACTTGAAAAGAGAGGAATAGAATCTTGGTCACAGTTTCCTCTCGATACTTCTCATGGCATCCGACGGTGGCAGCATGCTTATGCCGACCCCGAAAGGGCTGGTTGGGATGGGCATCAGGATCTACCAAGTCCCAAGAGAAGACGATTACAGAACGAGGGATCCTCCACATGCAATAATACTCTAGCTTCGGCTTCAATCCCGACCTCGGGAATTGGAGGTACATTCAACGGAACATTCTCTCCGCCATCTCTCAACATCTCCAACTCGATCGAAGAATACCCGACTCGACCAACCGAGGCATATGAAGGAAACATCCCGTTGCAGACAATAAGCTCGTGGAACGGGGCTCCTTCATCTGAATTCCAGCGTCAGTTTCTCTGGTGAAAGCGAAGTCATATTTGGTAGTGTCGGAAATCCCCCAATGCCCCGCAGCTCCCCGCAGGAAGACGCGAATGAAATCAATCGCTGGCGATTTTAGACTGTGACATCCCAACTATAGTGGGATGGCCCCACGGTGGGAACACTTAAGACGTGGTTGGTGACGCCAAATCGTTTGTCTCGGACTTTTATTGCTTCGGGGGTTCTGGAAGTGAAGTATACAAACCAGCTTTGCTGCTAAAGGATATGGCGATCGAAAAGGTATATCTATCCCACCGTTGGGTGAAACAATAATTTCTTACCATTATTCCCAGGTCATTGTCGTGGGCGCAGGGCCATCAGGTCTAATCCTCACCCTCCTCCTCTCCAAAAAAGGAATATCAGTAGAACTACTCGACGCTGGCACAGAACTAGACAAACAGCCACGCGCAGCCCACTACGCCTCAGCCGCCACCTACGAATTAGAACGAGCAGGCGTGCTAGACGATCTAAAGGAGCGTGGCTTTAGCCCAGAGGGCTTCGCATTCCGGAAATACGATACCAGCTTCATCGCCGGAATCAATCATGCATCATTGCCCGAAGACTACCCATACAAGATGCAAGTCCTGCCCCTGGATCAACTGGGACAACTTCTTTACGAACACATCCAGCGCCAGCCAAAAGCAGTGGTGAAATGGTCTCATCGGGTCGTGAAAATCGGCCAGGATCAGGGTAAAGCGTGGGTGGATGTTGAGACTACCAGTGGAACACGTAGATCGCAGGCAGACTATGTTATCGGCTGTGATGGGGCTAGCAGTACCGTTCGACGAGAGTTATTTGGACCTGAGTATCCTGGCGAAACACTGAATGCTCAGATCATCGCTACAAATGTACACCTACCTACCTACCTACCACGCGCTATACCCTATACCATCTCCAAAACAAAAAGCCCAAAACTAACTCAGCCCCATCTACGACAGGTATACTACGACTTCGACCGCTACAACTACTGGGATGCAAACTTCATAGTCCACCCAACAAAATACTACATGGCCGCCCGCATAACGAAAGATGGCCTCTACCGAGTGACATACGGCGATATGCCGGGTCTCAGTAGAGAACAGTACATCGCGCGCCAGCCAGCTCGCTATGAGGAGATTTTACCGGGGAGTCCTAAACCTGGTGACTATCGAATCACGAATATCTCGCCTTATAAAATGCAGCAGAGGTGTGCGCCTGCTTTTCGGGTTGGGAGGGTTTTGCTTGCTGCTGATGCGGCGCATCTTTGTAATCCTTTGTAAGTCTATCACTTCTTTCTATTATGGGTTACCTATCCGAGGGGATTGGACTTGTTCACTGGAGACAGAGAGAGAGGCTAATTGTTTGCCGTGGCTTTGTAGTGGTGGTCTTGGACTTACGGGTGGAATCGCAGATGTGGGAAACCTCTTCGATGCACTTGTTGGTATCCACGAGAATCTTGCGGACGATTCTATTTTGGATAAATATAGTGAAGTGCGGATGCGTATTTGGAGAGATATTATCGATCCTATGTCACGAGAGAATTTCCGAAGACTTTGGGATCAGGATCCTGAGAAGGCACTTGAGAATGATCAGTTCTTTCGGATTTGTAAGGAATCCGAGACGAACGAGGCACTTGCGAGGGAGTTGGCTTTGGTGAGTTTCTTCTCTCTCTTTTGGGTTACTTTGACATGAGTGCGAATAACTAATCTGGATATAGGGACTGGATGTGCTCAGGTTCGATATGACGCAGTTCTATAACAAAACGAACAACTCGGTTGATTCTCGTGGGTAGTTGTGAGTTGTCTGTTTAAAGGAACTAGCACTTCCCCGATCTTCTGCAATAGACCGCATTATATTCTATTCACAAATTCCAAGTAAATGTCTCATCAAACGAGAACAAGTCCTCTTGAAATTCCTGGAAATTAGCAAAATCCGCAGCTAGTGCGGACGACTGTAGCAGATCTGGTAGCTGAGTGATATGAGGAGAAGATGTAAATTGCGAGGCAAGATTGTTGCTGGATGGAACCATAGAGTCCTGCGTTTGGTACTATAACAGCGTTAGTAAAACCAAAACCCCAGGCGTGGTGCATTTTACGTACACCAAAAGTAGAATGCTGATCTGTAACAGCAGGTAAAAGATACTGCCGGCAAGCAGAAAGAGCTTTCTTTGCGCCCTGTGTCATCCAGCGATCTTTCATTTCGGGTGAGCCACGGCCGCGCACAGATTGCAGGACTACTGCAAGGAGAACGATATCTTTGACGCTATTTCCTGCTTCGCCGATGCGGCGGGATAGGCTGTCGAGGGTATTTTCCACCAGTCTTGTTAGACTGGCTTTGCTGTGTGATTGGTGTTGTTTGATGTTGAGATCTGAAAAACCGTTCGGGGAATGTTGGTTCGTAGTTGGCGTGTGCTGTGTATATTGCCCCACGTACTTGCATACACTGAGAGCAGCCCATAACACATCGTTCTTGCAGAATGTGTGGAAAATATCCCAATATCCGTGGGAGTTTTGGGTGTCTAGGTCGGCTAGGTTGGGGTCGAGGTAGTCTTGGTAGGACAAGATCATCAATGATGAGTCTAGGCATGCTCGCTGTATTTCTTGGGGGGCACGGCTTTTGTCTGTGTCGACTGGTCTGTATAGACAAAGAAGGGGTCGACGTATGTATAAGTCTAGAAGAACTTGGCTCATGAGGACGGGCGGCATGATATCATTATTCAAAGTGCAGTCGATCTTCAAAGGATATGGAATGTCTCGTAAGCATTCTTCTAGTATTCTGCCTAGCTTGAGTCGTTCATCTAGTTTGGTTTCGGATCCTGTTTGCTGTATAAACTTCATAGCCTTGATACGGTGCGACAACGTCCTGGCGAGAGTGACCAGAGGAAGAGTGTCAGTTGATTCATTCAACGGTCTAGGAGCAGGGAGCTCGGTGGTGGACTCGTCAAAATCGGCGTCATTTAGGTTTGCGGGGCTGAGTGTATGAAAATCGACCTTAGGCGTCATGATTGGCATCCCAGAGGTGATTGAAGCTTGGAGGTCCATCTCGGCAATGGTGATCCACAATCGCCGCCTATTCTCAGCTTGAAAGACCGACAATTTGGTAGATCCAGAGGGATCGATATGTAGTCCCACTACCATTGCAGAGCGGACAAGTGAGCCGGCAGCTTTCCATGATTCTTCCGCGGATGTTAAACGAAGTTGGCGGGCTAGGAGCATGAGTGTTTCAATTTGGAGGGTTGTAAGCTCTGTGCGGTGTTTCCTTGGGAGTTTCTGTAGCCATGCTTGTAAGCGACCGACTGCATTTAATCTCAAGTATTCCCAAGAAGTGCTATTTTCCATTTTGATGCTTTCCTCTCCCAAAATGATTGAGACAGTCAATACTGCAGTCAGTTGAGGGATAAAAGGCGAAGATAGGTAGGACTCATCCTCAGGACTTGCCCAGAAATGAGCATATTGACGAAGAAAACAAGGAATGTGTAGGATCCGCAGTGTCTTCTCAAAGTTGGTGGTATAGATAGCCACCAGCCTGTCACATATTGACTTCGATGGAAGGGACTGGAGAAGCTGGAGCAACTCGGGAAAACTCTCCAATTCCGATATAGACTGCGGAGAGCTCAAAGGCGCTTGCGTCTTGCTCTGTAGGAACTGTACTTCTTTGGCAAGTTTCACAATGGAAGAGTCTTTGGAGCATTGATTGACAAATCCTTTGGCTTCCGCGAACTTGAAGGTGTCAGCTGATGATAGGCAAGAGACAGAGTCCATCTCACCTGATTCAACAGAGTGATTCTATCATTTTGACCATGATAGCGAGATCTTGATCCCTTGACTACCAAAGTCCCCAGTGATGACTGCAAACCTGAGGGCTGTACAGGTGTATTGCTTGGCCTGTGGAGTCAATAAAGCGGGTCTGAGCGATCAGAGATTGACATACCAGGAATTCTGACTCGATACATCCGGTTCATTGACAGGCCGACTCGCAAGCAAGCCCTCGACTCGAGTCAAGCGTTGTTGAAGATCCTCGATGATGCCGATGCCGACTCCTTTCGACTCATTACCAAGCACATCGACACTGAGCTGCACGCGCTTTGGCTATGAAGGCAATTCTGTCGGGTGTTGAAAACCAACCCCTACCTATCCCTCCCCGACACACCCTCTATTAGATGTAAATCCCCAGGCCCAGACACCGTGGACAATGGAGTAACTAACGGATTCGCAGGGAGCATGTTCTACCTAGACAGACCCTAGTCCAAGGACCCGAATTCAACCCACGAGAAATCATAAACTGGGTTAACGTCTTCCTAAGTCCGCAAGACATAACCTACAACGACGAAACGCTCATGCTCACCGTCGCGACGTGTATTCGCACTGGTGTTGCTACTATCACTGTCCACCCTATGCACCACTCCACCCGGCTGTGTATCTCGATCAGGTCCCCGGTGATCATTATACCAACAAGGCTTCCATCTTTGCTGCTGCGGATTTGCAGGCTGATTGGTACAGGCAGGAGATTCGTTTGCGGAAGGTTGGTGTTCACCGGGGTTTGTTATTCTATGGTAGAGTTTGATCTCTTTTCTTGTTTTCGAGAAATATTGTCTTCATGGTATAAGTAAATATGGTTTTGATCTCTTAATGAATTGATTATATTAAGTTTCTGAATTATAACCGTAGATCATTGTGATATATGACGCACCAGTACTGGTGGAGCATGAAGGATGCATGTTTGCCGGACTTTGCTGGACTGCATGCTTGCTGGACCGGACGCCGGTTTCAAGCTCCATATAGGGCAAATGCCCCGAATAGGAAGGTGGTGAGAGCTGGAGTCCGAAATGATTGGACCACGGAAAGTATAGAGGTTGGCAGTATCCAGGCCCCCTCTCTTCCTCTTCCTTTCCTCTCTCTCTAGTTGAGTGTTTTACTTTCAATGAACTCTTTTTGATCAAAGACTTGCATCTGACAATCATCACCATTGCACTGCAATGGCTTCGAAAATTGTGGTCGTCAGAAATTGGGAAATTGCTGACCAACATATCAAAAACAGAATCGAGATTGGCTCCCTCGATTAAGTCGACCATGTCCAAGTCGAAATTCGACGTTCCCTCGAAATTAGTAGGATACATATGTTAGAAATTCATTTATATCGAAGAAGGGGAACAGTTTCAACACTTTGCTCACTTCGACCCTTTCCGTGACCCTACAGTATTTCGAAACACGCTAGTGTATATTTAAATTAATTTGTTTCGAACTATCGAAATGTATTGTAAAATACTATCACATGATAGCTTAGTCCATAAATAAGGTGGAACGACTAGAGGTAAGGATACAGTCGTTATTGACCACGTCCTCCGTAAGCGCCTACCTATCACCACCTGCAGCACGCTAATACACCGTCCACGGAAAGGCACTGAGGCCCCCTCAAAGCTCGATATAATTCATGATGTGACTTTAGCAAATGACAGACTACGTATCCGAGTATCGAAGCCACTGAGCGTAATTTGCGGTCATCAATCGATTTCCAATAACTAATTGTTCAATAGTCGTATAACTCTGTCCAAATCCCCGCCCCCAATGTGAGTAGCGCTGGTGGGGTTTTTGAAGAACAAGCTAATGCACGGGCGGTCACATCTGAGAAATTGACTGTCGACACGTGTATCTGTGGAAGCGCCCATATATCGCTCCATGATGAAAACCAGATGGACTGTTTCGCCTGATAACCTCTCTGTCGACAAGCTTCAGATCTACTGCCCTCTACAACCTACTTTCTCAATATCGTCAGACGGAACATGCGCTGCTTCATCAAAAGAAAATTCACCAAGAAGAAAAAGAGCGATGGAGATAAAGAAGATGGCGCACTCCATTATTCGACCGCAGCACTACACACGTCTAGCCCTGCTAAGTCTTCCCGGAACATAACGACCTCTGAACAGCCTCCTGGTGTTGCCGAAAAGCCTTCCGAACAGGTCAAACCAGCTTTAGGGACTTCCAATGCTGGCCCGGTCCCAGGCTTTTCCGAATCTCCCAGTTCATCAAGTGACGACCGCGATATTTGGGCTCGCGCATATAAATTATTACAGGATCGAGAGCCCAAGTTGACGGAAGACTACACGAAGCACTTAGGCTCAATGCGGCACAACAAGCCAGCAGACGCAAATCTCTCAATTCCGAAGTTACTCCAGCAGGTTGTGAAGCTGCTGCTGGAAGAGCGAGAGAAGAAGCAGTGGCGAGTTTCACTTCCGGGAAAGGATGTGAAGATACGAGAGCAAGTTGAGAAATTGACCAAGTTTCTTCTCTGGGCCGACCCTGTCGTCCAGAAAGCGGTTAGCACTCAGCCATATGCAGCGTTAGCATGGGCTGGAGTTTCGCTTCTGCTACCAGTAGGTCAAGACAATCCCCGAATGTTGAGTTAGTATTGACTCGGAAAGCTACTCTCGAGTGGCACAACAAGCAATATAGCAATGCTAAAAGGCTTCAATTCAATTGACGATGTTCTGATCTACTGGGATCTCTGCCGGAGGAATTATATCTGTTCTAAGCATAGAGAAGAGTATCAAGAGCTCATGGAGCCTTTGGCCAAGCTCTATTCCCATATCCTCGAGTACCAGGCGCGTTCAATATGCCATCTTTCCAAAGCTCAACTCTCCCGTGCATGGGAGAATATGGCCGATGGGGGCTATTGGGATTCAATGACGACGGAAATTGAGAGGTTGAGCAAGACTTGTAGTAGCTACATCCATCCTCTTGAGGCAGAGGAAATTCGCAAAAACAGAGATTCTCTGCTTCAGGAAATGCGGGAGTCACGGAATAACCTTGATAAAATTCGGATGATCTTGGAAGCGAATGGGGTGCAGACCCAGAGGAATTATGAAGATGAGAAGGAACGAGAGCTCCTTCAAAGCCTCGCCTCTGGCTATGAAGATGACAAAAATTTCAACCCAAAGAGAGTCCAACACACATGTGAATGGTTCTTTCAGGACAACCAACTTCGAAATTGGCGTGACAGCGAGACGTCTAGACTTCTCTGGATATCTGCTGGCCCTGGCTGTGGCAAGTCAGTCTTATCGCGGGCTCTCATCGATGAAGACAGGCTTTCTACGAATATCACGACATCCACGATCTGCTACTTCTTTTTCAAGGATGGAGACGAGCACCGCATGTCTGCCACGAATGCTTTGCGTGCAATACTCCATCAGTTATTCACACACCATCCCACCAATGCCTTACTCCAGTACGGAACCTCAAGTCATAGAAAAAACGGGGAAAATTTGACAACGAACTTTTCCGAGCTCTGGCGACTTCTCATACAATGCGCCAACTCACGAGAGGCTGGGGAAATCGTATGTGTTCTTGATGCCTTGGATGAGTGCAAAAAGAAGGACTGGGAGCAATTAATTGACAAGCTAAGAGAATTCTATTCTCCATCCGGGCATTCGTCTTCGTCGAAACTCAAGTTTCTGATCACTAGTCGCCCATATGATGACCTGATGGCATCTTTCAACAAACTCCGTGAGGCATCTTTCAACAAACTCCGTGATACAGATACCTACCTGCGTTTTGACGGTGGGGTGAAGCATGCCGAGGATATTGATCTATTCATTGATGCCAAGGTGAATCAAATAGCCAGGCATTTTCAGGAGCGCGACCGTCAAATGATTTCTAAACACCTCAAAGGCATGGAGAATCGCACATACCTCTGGCTACATCTTACGTTCGATATTATTGAGCAAAGTCCGAGTCAATATGGTCGGCGATCGGATGTGGAAGCACTTCTTTCTGGCCTACCTTCCAAGGTCTCAGACGCATACGAAAAGATTCTGGACCGGAGCCAGGATGAGATTAAGACCGCAACTCTTCTCCAACTTGTTCTGGCTGCGGCACGACCACTGACGCTTGATGAAGCCAACATAGCCTTGACGATGGCTTTGAAGGAGAAATTCAGTTCGTATGCAGAACTGAAGGAGAGCTTATGGCCAGACGGGGACTTCGAAAATATCGTGAAGAATCTATGTGGTCTCTTCATCAGCGTCTACGATGGGAAGTTGTTTTTCATTCACCAGACAGCGAGGAATTTCCTCCTTGAATCCCCTGAAGGAAAGTGGAAAGGGCAGTTTAACATGACACGATCACACATGAAGATGGCGCTGCTATGTCTGTCATATTTGTCGTATCTTGATGAGCAAAGGCCAATCGAGGAAATCAGGTCCAACTTTCCATTGGCGCAGTATTGTGCTTCATACCTGTTGGTACACGCACGGCCTGCGGAGACAGAGAAGGATGTGATGGACGCTCTATCCAAGTTCTTCTTCGAGCGAGGTCAAGCATATACAGCGTGGGGCAAGCTCTTTGACCCAGATCGGCCTTGGCACGATGAGCCGTTTCGGTGTCACCCCATGGCTACTCCATTTTACTACGCATCTCTAGCAGGTCTTCAACGCACAGTTCGACTTTTCGCAGAGAACGGCGCTGGGGTCAGCGCCCAGGGTGGCCGTTTCGGAAATGCTCTCCAGGCGGCGTCATCTGAAGGCCACAAGGAGGTCGTGCAGTTGCTACTAGAGAAGGGTGCTGAGATCAACGCGCAGGATGGTTATCACGGAACTGCTCTCCAGGCGGCTTCATATGGAGGCTATCAGGAGATTGTGCAGCTGTTGTTAGATCAGGGCGCTGAGGTCAACTGCCAGGGCGGCCATTATGGAAATGCCCTCCAGGCGGCTTTAGCTTCATCTAGAGGCTATAAGGAGATCGTGCAGTTGCTATTAGAGAAGGGCGCTAAGATCAACCCGCAGGGTGGCTTTTACGGAAATGCTCTCCAGGCGGCTTCATATAGAGGCTATCAGGAGATTGTGCAGCTATTGTTAGACAATGGCGCTGAGATCAACTACCAGGGCGGCCATTATGGAAATGCCCTCCAGGGGGCTTCATCTGGAGGCCACAAGGAGATTATGCAGCTGTTGTTAGACAAGGGCGCTGAGGTCAACTCCCAGGGTGGCCGTTCTGGAAATACTCTCCAGGCGGCTTCATTGAAAGGCCATAAGGAGCTCGTGCAGTTGCTATTAGACAAGGGCGCTAAGGTCAATACGCAGAGTGGCAGGCTCGGGAATGCTCTCCAGGCGGCTTCAATTGGAGGCCACAAGGAGCTCGTGCAGTTGCTATTAGACAAGGGTGCTGAGATTAACGCGCAGAGTGGCTATCTTAGAAATGCCCTCCAGGCGGCGTCATTCACAGGCCACAAGGAGGTTATGCAGCTATTGCTAGACAATGGCGCTAAGATCAACTACCAGGGCGGCTATTATGGAAATGCCCTCCAGGCGGCTTCATCTAGAGGCCACAAGGAGGTTGTGCAGCTATTGTTAGACAATGGCGCTGAGATCAACTACCAGGGCGGCCATTATGGAAATGCCCTCCAGGCGGCGTCATTCAAAGGCCACAAGGAGGTTGTGCAGCTATTGTTAGACAATGGCGCTGAGATTAACTGCCAGGGCGGCCATTGTAGAAATGCCCTCCGGGCGGCGTCATCCAAAGGCTACAAGGAGGTCGTGCAGTTGCTGTTAGACAAGGGTGCTGAGGTCAACGCGCATGGTGGTTATTACGATAATGCTCTTGAGGCGGCTTCAACTGGAGGCCACAAGGAGATAGAGCAGCTGCTATTGGGTAAGGGTGCTGGCTTCAAGAATTAGGGTGACAGTTCGTTAGACTGGCAAAACCTTTATAGCTCTTGTAGCGAAATATTGCATAATCTCTATTTCAAACAAATTCACCCAGGATTTGGTCCATTGCAGAATGGTGGATCGCGGGCTAACGATCTCGTCTCGCTCAACTAGGCCTTCAAAATCCCAAATCCTCGGTGACACAACATATAAGACTACCTTGTTTTCAGTAATCCTCCAAATATTGCAACCTCCGACTTTGATGTCCCGAGAAGAGGGTGGTTCATCTCCTGACACAACAGCATCTCTTTTTAAATATTCCACAGCCATCACCAGTCATATGTGAGAAACATCGTGGACTTCATTGTAAACTTGTCTGAAGTCGGATATGAAAGGGACACTTTTGATTTTGGGCTCAATCAATTGAAGTTTTTGAGTCATAGGAGCCCAGAGATCTGGGACGCGGGTTAGCCTTTTAAATCAATGAGTCGAATGCGACGATGCAAGGGACAATAATGCCACCTGTATGAAAAACGAGAGCTCCATTTACTAGAAGTAGGATGCACCCTGGAGTAACCAACAAATATGCTCATATCTTTTGCTTTTGACTTTTGCTATCAGGTAGTGGTGGGAAGTAGCATGTGTCCAATGGGCAATCTCCAGATTTCTTCTATATCCTCAGTCCCTATATGGGATCTGCACACCGCCACACAAAATTTCACGGTCAGCTGTAGACCGCTTTCCTGATTGTTATTTACTTGTACGCCTTGCATACGCCTTGGGCCACGCAGCCCCTTGAATACGTACTAGAACCAATGATAGCTGTGTAATATAAGTCGCAGTCCAAAACCTCCAAGGATTCTCATCCGAAGATTAAGCTCAGATTGCCAAGATATATCGGTTTTATAAAACTACTGCCGTGAAGAGTGCATGTCAAGCCCCTACAAGCATCTATAGAACCCCCACTGTGGCGACCCACATCGGCCACCATTTTCCGAACAGACAGTAAATCGGAGATGCCAGCGATTGGATCGGGTATTTCTCTGAATTCATAGCGTAAAAAGAATTTGGCTAAAACATCCTTCCATCAGACTTTACCCCGCACTGCTATCGAATAGCTCTCTATCCAGTCGAGGCTCGGTATTACAAATGACGGATAGCATCGCTTCAAGGGCGAACGAAGACTGAAAAGATGCCAAAGTCCAGTGATTATTCGAGGTCTAAGCGACATGCAGTGATGGCATGTGTAGCATGTCGGGAGAGTAAAGTCAAGGTGACTTATTCAACCCTAGTAATCGAGCGACAAGGCTAATTCTCACAGTGTGATGGTGATGGCAATGAGAAGTGCTCTAGCTGCGTGAACAAACAGCGCGAATGCCGATACCAGGCCGTGGACAAGAGAAAGTAAGTTTGAGACATGAGCTACCCCGGTATATACACAAAGCTAATCAAATGAAGGTTGCCTTTGCGAGTTGCCATAGAGCTGCTAACAAGCAGGGTCAATCAGCTGTATCTATTCATTTATCAAAATGGATTAGAGCCCCCATGCATGCCGCAAGAAAAGGATGCGGCTCTAGCAAAAGTCCTTGATATACTCGGGCTGACTGAATTTCACTCGGCTTCATCTCAGCTTGATGCCAGTCTCTCGAGAGCCACAGTGGCTGAGCATCTACCGTCTGATGCACCAACTTTGTTGAACTTGTCTACTGATCCGGGTATTACGAAAAATGCCGAGAAACTAAGAGATCACGGCTCTCCAGGAGATACTTCCTGCGCTTCTCAGCCTGATATCATGCATATCCCAGATCCTCAGACCGTGCCCACATTGCCTATAGCTTCCAATGAGACTGCAGGTATTCCAATCACAGATCCATATCCCCTGGATAACGCCTCTGATGTCTCCCTAACCAACTTGAACTGGAGTTTAAATATCGGAACATGCATGACTCCACCATCTCCGGACATCCAGAGTCTACTTGGTTGCACCTCGTCGATAGAGACACTGGAGCGGGAATTGGAGGGATTGCCGGACCTTTTCGAACCTCCTGCCACCAATAATCCAGCCAGTCCCGACAAAGCGGCAAGAAGTCCCGAAAGGATAGAAGACCTTATCGACGAACTTTCTGATCGGGTGGGAACACTACGCTTCGGTCCTGAAGGACAACCTCATTTCTATGGTCCGACTTCGACATTCAACCTCCCCGATGCTCCTGTGACTACTAAACCCCAGACACATCGCACCTTGGATTATCGTGACAGTGATGTTGACCCCAATGGAGAAGCCCCGCTAGCTTTAGAAGAGCACCTGCTCAATCTATATTTTACCTGGCAAGACCCATCGTTCCATGTGGTTGATCGAAGCATGTTCGAGAAGGCAAGGAGGGCTTGGCACGGAAAGGAAGAAACGCCGTTCTATTCCGAGGCACTCTTCTACGCAATGTGAGCAGACTATCTGGATCTCGATGAATATATTCCCGCTGACCACTACAAACAGGTGCTCTGTCGGTGCAGCCTTTGAAACGCGATATCACCCATCATTTGTCACATTTCCAAAGTCTTTAGTGGAACACTTTGGAGACCGCGCAAAGGCACTTCTTGAGATTGAATTGGACTCTCCCTCTGTAGCAACAGTTCAAGTACTAGTCATTCTGAGTAGCCATGAGGTTGGAAACGGCCAAGATACTCGAGGGTGGCTTTACAGTGGTATGTCTATCCGATTCCAGTCTCGGACTTGACTGAATAACAATTATAGGAATGGCTCTACGGCTTGCCTTTAATCTCGCTCTTCATATCGACCTTTCTTCATATGTTGCCCGTGGATCTATCACTGCTGCTGATGCGGAGCTACGCCGGACTGTTTTCTGGGCTGCATATATGGTTGACCAGTAAGTCTCCTTGTAATTGCTCCTTCACTTAGGGTTTCACACTAAATTTTATGCAGACTTGTCGGATTCTATCTAGGCAGACCTTTCTACACCAACATGGAGGATGTGACAGTAAAGAAACCAAACGCTGACGCTCGCCACCAAGAACCTCCCAAATGGACACCATACGCATGTCCTATCTCATTTGGCAGCAACTACGAGTCACTAGACTTCACCGAAGCCGTGAGTGAACAAGAAGTTTCTCTTTGTGAGATTATGGCGCCTTGCGGCTATTTCCTGTATGTCTTCCGTTTCTCCTCTCCTCTCTTCGTCTCGTCCCTCGGCTGATATATGATATGATAAAAGCTACGGAAGCTCAAGCATCTCAAAACTCCTCCTCCAACAACTGAACGTCAAGATCGTCGCCCGTCTCCTCGACTGGAAAGCCCGACTACCACAACCCCTCCAAATAAACCTAAACGACCACACAACACCCTATCTCCCCCACGTCCTCCTCCTCCACATGCAATTTTTCCAAAATCTAATCCATTCCCACCGACCTTGGATGTCAAAAGATTACCTCCAGCCCCAACCACCCGTAGGACCAGGCCATACGCACGCACGAGAGATGTGCATCCAATCCGCAATCTCCATCGCCAAGATCCTAGTCCTCTACGAAAAGCGATACACTCTCCGCCGGATAAACGTCAAAGCAGTCTCGATCACATCCTCTGCCATTCTGCTTCTTCTCTTTGCTGCCGTGGCACACTACCCACTCGCAAAGAATGAAGATATAACTGCCCACCTCAGCACATGCTTTAGAGCTCTTGATGAGTTCTCTTTGTCTTGGCAGAGTGCTAATAAAGTTAAAGATCTGTTGGTCAGGTTGCAGTATAAATGGGAGTTGAGGACTCGAGCTAGTAAGCAGGGTCGGGCTTCGGATGGGGATATTGATCCCCCGAGGAAGAGGTCGCGGACGGTGAATGGATCTGGAACTGGGACTGGGGCTTCAAGAGCTGATGAGGGTATTTCACTTGCGCATCCTAATCTTCGGGATTTACAGCCGGATTCTGGGTTGGGGTGGATGCTCATGCTTAGTGGGCAGCTTCCAGCTGACGGGGACGAAGATCTTTATTCTTTTGTTGCTAATACTGCTATTCCTGGGGTTGACTAGTCGCTGGGATGTTTAGCGAGTGCAATATAAAGCTCGAACGCTTAAGTCCATCAAAGATAGCTGTATCTTCCTGGTCGGTAACTTCTTGTCCATTAACGTTACTATAAAACACAAACATGTTGAGCCGGCAGCCTGGGTCCTTTGTATAACAAGCTGTCTCCCACACGAGAGTCTGAAAGAGAATCTGGAGCTCTCCCTTGTTGTCTTACATTAGGGACCAAGGTACACTAGGATAATATTCTCCAATATATCCTCTGCGGTGCCTCGCATATATGGTGGAGCACGTTTAGGGCTCGGGTGTGAATCCTTCTCATCTGCGGGGAAAGGCAATTTCAGCTGCAGCTAAATCCTTAGTGCACTAGGATTCTAAATCAGAACCTGTGTTCCCCTGGATATGCCCGCGTAGTTCTCACAAAGGAGGCACAATTGTTGAACTAGATAAATTGAAAACAAAGTGAAGAGTGTAGTGAAAAGAAAGATAAAGAGACGCACCTTCAGGGCTCTGGGCTGCCTCTCGGGGAGTGGCTGACTAACGCGCCTTCCCCGAGTTCGCGGGATTGAAGGTTCCCCTCAACTTGGGAATGTTCCGGCTTTGATTTCATTGCTCAACGAAGCTGTGATGGTCCTTAAAAAGTGTAGTATCTGTTCGAGGGTCTTCTCCAAGACCGAACATGTCAAGAGACACGAGCGGTCGCGTTAGTCACCTTCCAACCCCAATGAACATACCTAACGCGTGGAATAGATACCAAAGAACGCCCGTACCAATGCAATGTCTGCTTGAAGCGGTTCTCTCGGAGTGATGTCTTAAGCCGACATGCCAAGGGCCATGAGACTCAGCTCACTGCGACGGGTGGCCCATCAGATGCGTCAAATCGACGGTATTCTGCCATAGCCGCGTCACCGATGAATGCAGCTCCAGAAATCCCAGCCGTCGCCGAAGCGTATCAGCTTCCAAGTCTTTCTTCTACGCCGCGAGATATACCACTCGTGCCGCATCATGCCCGCTCCGGATCAGAGCTCGGGGCAATGATGATTGACGAACAGCAACCTTATTTCGGGTGGAATGAGGTCACTCCACACCAAGCACCTCACAGATCCAACATGGCATTCGATCCTGTGCCCAAGGATATGCTGCAAATGTGGTTGGAACCTCACCTGGTCATGTCCCCAGGCCAGCAGACTCAGCACTCAGCCGATAGTGTCAAATCGAGCAGCGACAATATCCCCACTGAACGATTCTACAAGGTCCAGCGGTGCTGGCCCGCACCAATCAACAGTGGACGACTCATCAATAACTTATGGCGAGATATTGCGTTTTCGGTGGAGGACAATGTCTTCTCCGTTCAGTCATTACATCTCCCCAGTGAGGTGACATTCACTGAAGGATCACGGTGTGGACTGGACGAGGACTGCAGACGACGACTACAGGCGGCGTTTGGCAATAGGCCGTCAATGCATCCGCACATGCAGTCTCCAAATAATGGAGGCATTTCCCCAGTCACTCCTGTCTCGGCTATGAGCCATTTGCCCGATTTCCCGCCTGCTGAGATCTTGGATATGGCACTCGACCTTTATTTCCGTATCTCTCTTGTTCCTTTCGTTCATTTGCCGACATTTTCAGCGAGGAAGACGCGACCCTCCCTCTTGTATGCCATGATTTTAATCGGCATGACGTTGCTTGACACCAAAGGGACAACCGATTTTGTCTCTCGAAATTTCACTGTAAGTTGTTTGTCAAGGCCCATTCGTTCATGGTACCCTAACAATTACATTTAGAGTGTCTTAGAGCAGGTAACAGGGGAGTTTTCTAGATGCACCGTAGGAGTTGAGAATGCCTCGGACACTATGACATTGTTCGCGACAGCCTTGCTATTCCTGCATCTTCCTCTTTTGACAGGGGTATGACCCTCACAGACCCGAGAGTGATTTTTCGATGCTGACTGTTGTTTAGGAAAAAGAGCATCTAGAGCAATGTCAGACATTATACGTGAACGTCATGACCGTGAGTGCAAGACATGTACATGATTCTACATCGTTTTAACAAATTTGATAGGTTTCCCAAAGACATGGCCTCTTTACCGGGGGACAGATCCTCGACATGAGCCTATTCGAGAGATTTGCCGATCTCGATATGAGATGGAAAGCGTGGAGCAAGGTTGAGTCAACCAAAAGGTGAGGCATCGCTCAAATAGGAAAATTCTACATCTAACCATCCACCAAGGATCATCATTGGACTTCTCCTCTTGGACTCTTGCTACTCATCCTTCCTCTCAACAAGCCCAATAACAAACCCCGACACAATCCAACTCATTCTCCCATGCGGCGACGACCTCTTCAACTCTCACTCCTCCCACCGCTGGATGCAACTCATCCGCTCCGGGAAACGTATTCTTTCCTCAACAATCAACGCACCATCTGAAAACACCAACATCCCCAACCTCGAAAACCCAACCGAAGACTTTTGCATCCAAGCCATCCTCGCAACCGTCCAAATCCGCCAATCAGAAGCCTACCACCGCCTCCTGTCTAACAGAGCCAGCTACCCCTTCGCACCATGCCACACATACGCCATGGATGGCAGAGCAAGGTGTCTCCCCTCACTCCAATTCCAACTCATCACGAACTACGGGGAAACCTTCGACCGCCTGAGTCCTAATGCTCTCATCATGTGGCATCATATGTGCATGATGTTAACAGCCGATATCCAAATATTCGACCTAGCCGCGGGCCGTGCAGGCCCACTTCCAGCGCGCAAAGCCCTCGATCAAATCGCCGAGTGGGCACAGACCCCAGCAGCGCGACGGGCTTGTCTGCATGCTGCGCATATCTACAAAGCGATGACGAACCGCAAAGCCTCCGACCATCCTACCTTCCACTCCCTCTTCTCCTGTTTCTCTGCTGCATTAGTACTGGGCCTGTACACTTTCATGGTTCCCGACTCCGCGAGCTCGACAAGTATTGGGTCTCTGGAATTGATGGATGATGTTGACTGGTGCTCGGTGGGCACCGAAGGCTTCACGAGTTTCATGGAGCCTAGAGGCAATCAGGGCTTCGCTTCTACCGATGATCCTGCTGTGAACTTCATTCGAAATGGATCGACTGTTTACCTGCGGGGCACGTCTTTCCATGGCGGATATCAGTCTGCTCGGAGGGTTCTTCTTGATTATGCTTCGCTTCTTAAGGATTCTGGGAAGTGGAGTGTGAAAAAGTTCTCGCATATTCTATTTATAATGAGTGATGTTCTTATGGACCTGGAGTGATGATACCTTTACCATTTTTGGCTGGAGTATCAAGCAGCGTTTGATTCTGTCCGCATGTACATTAGCCGGGGAGGCTATTTCTGTGCTTTAGTTAAGACGAACCTGACGAATTGTACGATTTACTTGCGTAGTCCATATAGCTAACCAACCAACTGTATATTTTGAACACTTTTTTGTGCACCACCAGCTATATATATATGAGCAAATTATATACACCAACAGTAGCAACCCCTCATCTATACAAAATCCCCTCGACCATCTCCCCAATAGCCAAACAACTAGTCAATCCAGGACTCTCAATCCCCAAAAGATTCACAAACCCCGGCAAACCCTCCTCCTCCCTAATAATGAAATCCTGAAAACCACTGCCCTCATTAACAGCCCCACCCCTCCCCAACTTAGGCCGAATACCACAATAATCCAATGAAATAGCATCAACATCGACACCAGGCATATAAGCCCGAATCTCAGGCAAAGCCCGCTCCAACCTAGCAGCACTAGGAACAAGATCATCAGCGGCATCAACCCATTCGACATCAGGCCCAAACCGAATCCGGCCACCCATATCAAGCGTCAAATGCGTCCCCAACCCCCCAGTCCCAGGCATCGTAACCGGATAAACAAGCACATTCGTCTTCGGCCGACTAGCCGCATAAGAGAAATAAGTCCCCTTAGCATAATACGGCACAAAATGCCGTTCAGCAGGAAGCAACATATTACTGATCTCGCACGCCCCATGACCAGCCGAATTAACAAGCGTCTCAACCGTAATGCACGTCTCAGATCCGTCTTCGTCGCTCACAGCAGTCAGTTTATATCCACCCTTCCCCCCGTCCACAGGTTCGACCCCCGTCACCCGCGTCTTGAACGCGATGTCCCCGCCCCGCTCTTCGAATGATCCTTGTAGGTATGTCATTAGTGAATGGCTATCTACAATACCGGTCGTTTCAGATTCCAGAATGCCCGCGTCGGCTCTGACGTCTGGTTCGCGGTGACGGGCTTCCTCACGGCTTATTGGGCGTGTGGGCGCGTCGAGGGTTTGCGAGTGCGCATGTATCTTTAAAGCTGCTTCCCATTGCTCTGGGGTTTGGGCTACGATCCATTTCTTGGTGTTTCGGTGGGGGATGTTGTTCTTTGCGCAGAGGTCGTAGAGGAGGTTGCGGCCGTGGATGCAGAGCTTTGTTTTTAGGGAGGTTGCCGGGTAGTAGAGGCCTGCGTGGATGACCTGTTTGAATTGGTTGGGTTAGATTGGAGGCTGAAGTTCGGGTGGATTGGTCCGGTGGGCTGTTTCTAACCTCGGAGTTGCGACTGCTTGTCTCGGTTCCTGGTGCATCGTGTCGTTCCAGTAGGATGGTTGATGTACCCTCCCGAGCTGCGAGTTGTCGGGCAGCAGCGAGGCCGACGACTCCTGCGCCTATTACCTTTCGGTAAACGAGTTAGCTAGGTTTGTTCATTGCGTTGTATGCGGTGCGGCCGGGGGAGGAGGGCATACTGCATGCGTGAAGTCGGCGTTGGTGGCTCGGGTGCTGGAGAAATGGCGCCTGAAGCTCGGAGCCCGTATATTAAGGAAGGAACGTGAATACATTTTATACACACACAACCAGACGCGAGGGGTCGCTCTATATTATAAGTGAGTAAAAGAGTAAAAGGTAGTGAGGAGCTTGGATGGCGCGATCGCGCGGCCAGATATTGCTCAACTCCACTGATAAGAGATAAGTTTATTTTGTTGACATTTTGGTTATACTAGCTATATTGGCTATATTGGTTATGTTACAAGGGTATTAAATGTTATATTCAAGGGATATCTAGAATGTATGAAAATGGGATGTACATCTATTCGATATGCAGGTCTACCGCTTGCTGCTGTTCTTAAGCATCTCTTCCAAATGCTAGGCAAGTTAGTGAACAATACCTCGGAAGACACAATGTGGACACTCACCTGCTTCTGTTCAGTTGCTAATTTGCCTTGGGTATCCTAGTCATAGTCAGCATACCCCCTCCTATACGAAGGGAAGGCAACATACACTTATGATGGTTAAAATCAATGAATAATTGTTGAAGAGGAAGCGCTCTCGTCGCTTGGCGTCCGTGCCGTTGCGACTGAGTTTCGCCAAGAGTGAGTCAAACTCGGCAGTCAAACGAGCAAGACTGTTGGAAACCGGCTCATCGTCACCGGCATCGCTGCTAAGAACAAGGATTCCATGGAGAAGCTGGCCAAACCGCTGGGTGAGGAAGTGCGGTGCCGAGGACTGCTTGAGGTCGTCTCCGCCTGCGATTGAAAGGGCAGAAACAGCACTGCGTCCTGTGTTGGACCCAACGCGTTTCAGCGATTCACCATGGTGGTCCATGATCACCTGGAAACGTGGCCAGAGCTGCATATTGATTCCATTCACATATGAGTCGGCGACTGGCACCTTGCGGCGCTGGAGCTCGAAGGCGGAATGCTGGTTCAGGCGAACACACATTAAGACACCCAGAGAATCAGTGGTCTGCTCGATCAGCCTCTTGGTGAGGTTCTGGCCAAGAATAAAGACCTGCTGGAAGATCTCCACCGCATTGCGAGAGATTTGATGGAAGGTTTTGGCGGAGAAGAACTCCGTCAGGAAAGAATACTCGGCACACACGTTGTCTACCAAGGCCAGGTTGAAGTTTCGGAAAGGCACTTCAATCCCATGGTAGGTGTTGTCTTCTTCGGCTAGATATGAGGACAGAGCTTGTAAATTGCCAGTTCGGAGGATATCAACTCGTCTGCCTAGAGAGAAAGGATCATGAGAGGCAGAGCCAGCTCGGCCACCGGGTAGAATGTTTCCTATAATTATCAGCATGTATTTGGCTCGGCATAGACAAAGAAACCAACCAGTTCGATGCGAAGAGGGATCTCCTCCGAGCACCTCATTGCGGTCAGGAGGGTACACCTTGACCTTGTCGAGTGCTTGAAGGTAGCGTGTGAAATGAGATGTGTAGTACCAGCGCATTGTATTGATATATGCCTGTGAGATCTCTCCAGCCAGCTTCGGATGAGTCTTTGAGAGATAACTGTAGAGGTCTTTGAACTTGACCAATCGTTGTTGTTGGATAATCTGTGAGTTGATGTTAGGGGATCGCATCGCCCGAATTTGCGATACCAAGTAATCTCTGATTCTTTCGATCGCCTTTACACAGTTAATACAGATTCGTCTGCTTGCACGCAACCAACACATACCTTGTTTTTCACATCAGTCAAGAGTGGTCGCACATCCTCAATTGCCTTAAAGCCATTGGCAGACGATGCCTTGGCTTCAATGTTCGTCGTTCGAGTATCAATCTCGTTCAGAGCACGTACCCAATTCTCGTCGATGGGGCCCTCGGCGATTGCCCGCACAGCTTTAGGGGAGATGCTGATCTCTTCCACGGCGGGCCCTAGAAGCCGTTCCACATTTCGCCTGTTCTCCAGCATTGCATTGAGCTGTGTAGAGCGGGATTGCAGAGTCTCGATCTCTGCCGATACAGCGCCCAGTTCGGTCTGGAAGTCATTCAGATACAGCTCGACTGACTTGGACACCTCATCACAGCCCGTGATGGAAGTATGTAATTCCTGGAACTTGTCTCGCTCTTGTTCAAACTGCCGAAGTGTTTGTGCATTGACATCGCTATCCCGGGTCTCCTTCCTCGGGGGTTCTTCCTTTGTCAGAAAGTCCTCAAGGCTGAGCCCATCGAATTGAATAATTTCCACTAGCTGTGCAGGCTTCTCTAGCTCCAATAACTGCGACCCATTTGTCTCTGTCTGGTTTTCCTTCCCAATGATGCTATTTAAGACTTCCAGCGGATCGGGAACATTGGCAGGTCGCGGTCGTTGGATGCTTGTCTGCTTCAATGGAGAGCCATTGGCTGTCCTTGCAGTTCCTGGGAGGGATGCGGTTGAGTCACTCGGGGTCACGAGGAGCGATGTAGAGGATGTTTTGGAAGTTACCCCCGGCCGGCCATAGGGACCTGGGAGGAGCTGGGATGAGGATCGTCGGGGTAGGGGAGAGAGGTTTCGGCTATTGGTTGGCGTAGACTGGCCTGAAATGCGGTCACGCCACATAGTGCAGGATCATCAGATCATGAGAAAAGCAGAAGGAAGGTGAAGGGAAGCAAGTAACTTAACATGGTCACTCTACGTGTTGGATATCTCAAAGTGGCACTAAACCGAATCGGACCTAGCGTCGCAACACCCCTCGTCTCCGCCACAACAGGCAAAATCCAAAAATTCTCTCCCGGTCTCCTCTTTTTCCTTCCCCTCCCCATCCTAATCCCTTCTATCCTTCCTACCTCCCTTAAAAATCCATTCACCATGTCTGCCGAGGAGGTACGTTATCTTTCACTCTCGCAATTTTCTCCTGCGCTGCTTTTTCGTCAAGCCCCGCATGCGGCTTCCCCTCTCTTCGCACGAGACTACCTACCCTGGGCTCATCACCCCGCTCAATTTGGGTGAGATTGAATGAAATTGGAATCTAACATTATCTACTATAGCACGATGTCACCTTCGATTCGGCTGATGCCGGAGCTTCGCTCACCTTCCCCATGCAGTGCTCTGCTCTGCGCAAGAACGGCCACGTTGTGATCAAGAACCGTCCCTGCAAGATCATTGACATGTCCACCTCCAAGACTGGCAAGCACGGTCACGCCAAGGTTCACCTTGTCGCCACCGACATCTTCACCGGCAAGAAGCTTGAGGATCTCTCCCCCTCCACCCACAACATGGATGTCCCCAACGTCACCCGCCGCGAGTACCAGCTTGTAAGTGTTCCAAATGGTGGTTAATTTGGAACTTAGGACTGACGAATACTAGCTCGACATCACCGAGGATGGCTTCATGTCCCTGATGACCGACAACGGTGACACCAAGGACGATGTCAAGGTTCCCGACAACGAGGTTGGCCAGAAAATCGACCAGATGTTCACCAAGGAGGAGAAGGAGTGCAGTAAGTTACACTTTCTTAGTTGCTCAAGATTATTACTGATTAATCCTAGACATCGTCGTCCTGACCGCCATGGGTGAGGAGGCCGCTATGGAGTGCAAGGAGGCCCCCAAGTCCGGTTAAATAGCTCGACTCGTTACTTATTATGCCAACCTTTACGTTCCAAAAGGGCTAAAAACCCCCCAAAAATTCATCTTTCATGGTTCAACGGACGGATACGACTCCTTGAACGATATCACCGTTGCTTCAAGGTCTGTCCATCACGTAACCTTGGATTTGGGCTGGACCAAGAATTGCTTTGGTTGGCATGATGTGTGTTGTCCGAACAGTTCCGAGTCTCAGCATCTCATGATAGTGTGACGAATCAATACTCTTGCTTGACAATATATGAGATGTAAAACTCTGCCTAAAGACCTAGATCAATTTAACCACATAAATATGAATACACTTAAACTGCCTAAATTACCTAAACCACCTAAACCACTTTAACACTAAAAACCCAATGACAACTGGAGGATTACGATCTCCAAATCTTTGCAAAGTGGAGCGTCAGAATCGGCGGTCACCTGGAGGGCAGAAAAAAGTTCCGCCTCGATACTACCCTTCTCCGTCAAGACATGAACAACTTCCTTGATGGAATACGTTACCCGAGGGGTCTGTGGTCAAGAGGGATGCCGTGAGACGCGATACTATCTCGACAATGGTCTTTGGTATTGTCGGCGCGGTCACTTGCAAGCGGTATGACGTCTTCCTTCGATAACCATGAACGCGCCAGATATCAGATGGTAGTGGGAGATTTCAACTGACGGAATAACGCATAGGGCGTCCAAGTCGCAGATGATGCAGACGATTTCGGAAATCTAGGCAGACTACATCGTGTGAAGAAGGAAGCCAAGGAGAAGACGAGCAAGAGTTTGTATTGGCCGTTTCATCTAAGGAGCTCATCGCTGACTTTCGAGAAAAGCACTTCGTGGCCGTGCGGCATATACGCTTCTCCTGCAATGCTATCAACTCATTCTTTGGAAGCAAAGTCATGCCTTGGTTCATGAACAGGGTTTCCCAGAGGAACTTGAGGTGTGTGCAACAGTCTCCCTTTGACATGCATGAAAGCTCATCATATATCAGGTTGTTGTTCGTGACCTCTGGGCTCTTCGACTCCAGGACTTCACATTGAAGATCACTGATACTGAAGAAGATGATGAGACTGAAAATGAAGGTTTCAGCTCGCAGCCTGGAGAAAAAGATGGCTCTGGAGAAATTGGATTCAAACCTGATTCAAGATATGTCGAGTGGCCTCGTCTGATTGATTCCCTTGCAACATGTTATCTAGCTGCATTCTTGATGCGGCTTCCTGTCTGCGTCAGTGACTTCCACGAGTATGTATATATTCTATCTCCCCTTGAGCTTTTTCTACGATCTATACTAATCATTCCTAGGATGATCATGCGCCAGGATGTTCCCTTTGCGCGAGTCCTGGCCACCGTCCCTCGAGAAATGAGGGATAAGCTTCCTCCAGAATTGACTGGGATTCTTGAGGTCACCGTAAGTTAACCCTATCTGGAGTGGGTTTTTTTTCATGTCAACTAACCTTGTTTAAGAAACTCCCCACACCAGAGCGGTTCCATCATAGTGTTCTGGAAACAGCGGTGTTCTACCAACGCCGATTCGGAATGGCGCTTCCTGCTCTAAATTCGCCAATGGTTCTTTGCCGGCTGATCAAAAGATTAGCCTTGCCTAGTACGACATCCCACCCCAGGATCAATGTTTCTCTAGCTAACAAATTCTAGTCGAGGTATATGAAGCAACCAATACCTTACAAGACCTCCTTGGTTTCACATACACATATCCGATACCAAGCTCAAAATATGCCCGAAAAGGGCCACTTAATTTCCCCGATCTGCAAATGATTGTACTCATTGTCATTGCAACAAAGCTCCTCTTCCCATTTGATGATTTGAAAAGATACCCCACAACCAACAAGGAACCCGCAGCACAGACCATGGACTGGCCTCTATGGGCACGCGCTCAGAAACATTACGACCATGATCCGCGATTTGTCAACAAGATTGGAAAAGGAACCGCCCTTCAGGTCACAGATAAAGATGTGATGGACATGACTTCCACCCAATTGGACAACTACATGGATTGGTACGAAAGCAGCTGGCTGGATACCTCCAGAGCCCCGGATCGCCTCGCTGAGCTGTTCCCTATCAGTCGAGCAGAACCGGATATTCAGCCAGCTCCAACCGCCGCTTCGGAATCATCTTCAGCCCCTGAACCTGGTTCAATAAACTCAAAGCTCGACATTTTACTACAAACCGTCATGCAAGATATGAGAGCCAGACGGGTCATCCCTGAGGAAGATGAAGGAGCGAAGCGTCCCGGCCAGTGGTATCGTCGATATCGATGGGAATCCCAGCTCAGTGATTCTGCACGGGCTTTCTATGAACTTGCTGCCAAGCTTGCTGCAGTCCCATTGAAAACTCTTGTCCGTAGTGTGTCACTTGTTGAACACAGGATCGCAAAACTACAAGAGGACCAGGAGCGCCGGGAGTACTATAAAAGAGAGGGGATTGAGTTTGATGAAAGTGTTGATGAGGATGAGGCGCCACAGTATGAATCGGATGAGAGCGCTGATCCAATCAATAAATTGGACGAGCAGCTATATGCGATGGATGTTGATGAGGAATTCTGATGTATCACAGGCATGGCGTTGGGGCTGGATATTGCATTGGGCGTTTACCATGGGTTATTTTAAGTCATATCATGTTATTCCAGCAAGCATACTTCCAAGACTTGAAGAATCAGCTCAACAATCATCCATCCGTAACAAAATCAGGTGTACTACAGAATTGTAAACCTGGAAGTACACAATCGTGACCTGATTGGAACTGATCGACCCGAAGACCGGGGTTCACGTGACCGATGACGAAACAGGAAGCAGTTAGGGCTTAGGGTAACCCCCATCGGTCCACCTTTGCTAAGCGAGCGAAATCCTCAAATTGACAATCGACTGCTCCGCCTGGAACACAGCGACCGACAGCCGACACCAACGAGAAATCGCAACCAGTACGTGCCTTGAACCCCGTTGAACAGCATCTATGCATTGCTATAATTCACCATGCTAACATCGTCTTTTCCGCGCCTTTCCAGTGCAGATGTAGGTCATCCTGAATCCATATGTCATCATGAACCCGCGAACCACTTCCGACCGACGCGATCCCACGAGAAGGAAATTTGGACATGGACTAATACGCCTGGATATAGTTTCGTCAAGACCCTGACGGGTAAGACCATTACCCTCGACGTCGAGTCGAGCGACACCATCGACAACGTCAAGACCAAGATCCAGGACAAGGAGGGCATTCCCCCTGACCAGCAGCGCCTGATCTTTGCCGGCAAGCAGCTCGAGGATGGCCGCACCCTGAGCGACTACAACATCCAGAAGGTATGCGAACGCCTTTTCCAATCTTTGTGATTACGACCAGAAGTGGGGACTTTGGGTATTCTCGGGTTGGATCGGATTTCTTTGTCACAAGTCGACAGACAAAACACTATTATGTCCGCCGAATACGCAAGAGGAGGAAACCAAGTCGCTTCACGTTGTGGTCTTCAAATGCGCTGGAATAGTGGCTGACTTGCGATTTTTCCCGTTCTATAGGAGTCCACCCTCCACCTGGTCCTCCGTCTCCGTGGTGGTATCATCGAGCCTTCCCTCAAGGCCCTCGCCTCCAAGTACAACTGCGAGAAGGCCATCTGCCGCAAGTGCTACGTACGTTACTACCCCGCGTCATCCGCGCGCGCTCGAATATTCTGGAACTACCCCTCCAAGGCGCGGTCCGTCAACATATATACTAACGTTGACTAGGCTCGTCTCCCTCCCCGTGCCACCAACTGCCGTAAGAAGAAGTGCGGCCACACCAACCAGCTCCGCCCCAAGAAGAAGCTCAAATAAGCGACTCGCTCCTCGGTGTTGTGCTCGGTGTGCTGTGGTGCAGAACCCAGTGCAGGGGAATGGCTGGGCTGCTACATGGAGAGGTTTACAAATGGCGTTAGATATGATGAAACAATCAATGCAGCCTCAGTCATACTGTTCTTAGTTGGCTCCTCTCGACGACCAAAAGTGCACTCCATGAAATGAAATGTGTAAAATTTCAAAATAACGAATTGTTACTTCCATTGCAATCGATAAATACACGGGTACAATACATTGCATGCTTTGAACATGAAACATGCCTAGAATTCTCGAAGAGTTGCTAACCCTGCTGCCTGAGCAAGACTGATGGAATGACCAGTATTCCAGACCCGAATACTCCCCGACTTATGCCCTGAACATCATCCCCCGCTTGGCGTCAGTCTTGTCATCAGCGGCTGGCTCCTTGTTCTTGGAAACAGGGCTTCCGTGCCTAGTAGATCGGTCAATTAGCTGTCCTTCCGACTCAGTAAATAAAAGGGACATAGGAATGAACTCACGCAAAGAAAAGCACCTTGATAGCGATAGCCAAACCAGCATGCAAAACAACAACCAAGATCAAAAGGATCTTGCTGGCCTTCGCATCCGTAGCATTCAGCACGGGATAAAGATTCCTCAGCAAGAAAAACACCGTCCAAGCAAATCCAACCCCAACAAGCGCCCAGTTAAGTGCTGTCAACGGACTCCAGCTAACCAGCGCAACACCAATCCAAACCAGATTGGAATATCCATACAGAGCCCAGCACTCAATAAGATCAGCCGTCGAGCTTCCAAACCAGCGCAGCGCTCCCCACAGCGCAATAGGCAGAATACCAGTGTATCCATAGATCAACCCGGCAGCACCAGACAACAAGGTAAAGTCATACTCGAAATGCTTGTCGTCATTGTTCGACAGCCATTGCGAGATCGTGCCGGTCAAGAATAGAATCACAACCACCGTAGTCGCGATCCAGATCGGCCCGTACAGGTCTGCGTTGCCTTCCAGAACATCCAGGAAATTGGTGCGCGGGTACAGGGCTGCTACGCACCGCCGGAAGACTTCGTTCGTGTCGACATCGAAGAATTGCTCGTAGTAGTGCATCGACCACCAGCTGTGCTTGGTTGGCGTGCCGCCAGGGGACCGGTCCCGGCCGCGGGATGAGCTGCCGCCGCCCAGGAACGGGGCGTGGTCGCCTTGGGCTTTGGCGGTTCTTGGGTCATTTTCGAAGTCTGGTTGGGAGGGGGTGGACTGGTTAGAGAAATGTGCTGTTGTGAGCTTCCGGAGGTGTAGTTCTGGACTCACTGGAGGGGTGGAATTCGAGGTCCTCTTGCAGGTCGGTGTGTCCGAGGTCGCCCTGTTGGCGCGTTAGATGGATTATTTGGGATATTGGGTTATTTCGCGCTTACCTCTGCGTCCACGTCGACTACGACGTCGTATCCTCGGTTCGCCATTGTGGTCGGGTTTGAGGGGAGCTGTTGGAAGGGGAGTTGTTAAGTGTACACATCAGCTTCCGCTGATAAAGCCACCGCTCAGCCACAGCTGCGGGTACTTTGCCGTGTCTTTACCAACATTAGTGACCTCTACTGTATATTTGAAGTTAATTATTTGGCTGATTCGTTTTGTGGAAAGTGTTCATTAGCAGAATTAGATTGTATTATTACTTTTTAGATGACTTCTTCATAATCGTACACGCGGTAAACTCCAAGGTGACACTTGTGTTCATTGAAGAGAAGAAATCCACCTCCGAATCACTTTTTGAACTCGAGCAGCATAGGACAAGATAGCATTGTCCAATCCCTTCTTTCGGAGGTAGATGGACGCCGCTCCTACCAAAATAGCCAATGCCACAGAGCCAACTGAGCGACGATGGCTCCACACAAAGTCGAGAGCCTGTTTCTTGCGCTCCTCATAGCGAAGCTGTCGGGTCTGTTGATCAAACAGATACACTGCATCTTCTACTGCATATTCTTGATATGGATCTCGTGAAGTTTTGAGCACGCTGCACCAAGGAATATGTTTCCAAGCACCGAGCGGCAAGGATTCTGGTGGGTGGTCCTTGAAGAGCTTTGTCGCATTCTGGATGTGGCCATCCAAATCAAGCGGGTTTGGGAGCTTGGAAAGTGTGAAGTGGAGCATTTCAGGTTCGTCTTCGGGGATGTCTAACAGCTCTTTCTTCCTCGACAGGATCATTGCTGCAAAAAGGTAGATTGCAACGACAGGTTCCCGGGCTAGAAGGAAGTCAAAAAGTCGAGCAATGTTGCTGTATTCTTGGATGTCATGGGCGTAAAGAGTAAGAGTGGCTGCGAGAGCGAAGAAGGGTTGGATATTGCCAAGGTGTCGCCGTAGTTCGGTGTCTGTTGTTTCGATGATGGCAGGAATTAAGTGCAAATGTTTCACGGCTGGTGAGAGTGATGGAAGCATGTAGTCTCTGATGCGGAAGAGCGAGATTTGTGCCACAGCTGGCACGGCCTTCTTCTCGCCCAATACCAGAAGAAGAACTTGGACTATGTCGTGATATCCTTGGAAATAGCATAACATTGGATAGTTCCTAAGGACTTGGGTGATCAGTTTTGATAGTTGATTTTTCTTGTTTAGAAGTTCTGCTTCCGGCGCTATAGATCGAGTCAGTCATAACGTTCGTAGTGTTTAAAGATCGATACGACGAACATTTTGGGTAGTAAACGAATGACCTGTTGACGTCGAGTTCTACCTGATCTTCATCAACATGCCGTGGAAGCTTATCACTTGGAACAGGTTCGTCATGTCGTGATTTTTCATCGCATCGTAAAAGAATGGGCCCTGTTTGTTGGTCAACATCCGCACTGCTTTCTTATTCGGCCGACTTACATGCTACCTGCCGCAATTCATCCTCCATCAACCCGCCTTCGGACGTTGCTAATGACGCTAATGCTTCTAGATCACGCGAACTGCAAGCTTGACGAATAGCTTTCGCCTTCTCTGACTTGGCACTCGCTATTTGTTGTGATCTCGAGGATGGCGTGGACTCATCGGTCTCATTAGAGTTATCAGAGTCCATGCCTTCCAATGAAGCAGTGGAACTCGCATCTTTCAGTTCCATTTCAGAATATTCCATCCTGGTTGGTTTTAAGGGGGCTGCTTCCCAAAGGCTTTGTTCGACCGGGATCAACAACAGCCAGCATGCATGCACAGCAAGTAACAAATGTTGAGCCTGGTTTGCTTTTTCAGACGAAACTTCTGCGATAATGACGTTGCTTTTCCGGCGACACTGCTCAAGTTATCGACAACTGGTCGATATAGATCGAGCTTGATCTCTTCACCTTCTGACACAACCATGCAACGGCGTGTTGAAATGGCTTTAAGCCAAGAGAACACAACAGAGGGCTTCGCTTTCAGCTCGATGCGCATACATCCAGATGTGGAGTGAGAATGCAGAAGGCGGCAGTGCAGACACTCCCGCCAAGTGGCCTGAGGCACCACTCGGCAACGTGACATGATTTCGACAACATCACCTGTGCTCTGCTGGGGGTCTGCATACGATCGCTTTGCGAGTTTGATCGCATTCCTTGGGCACAGCTGTGCTTAGTGCTGCAGACTCAGTGTCCCTGAATTGGTCGATTTCTCCTCGGTGGTGACAGCCCAGGCATTGCGGAGCTTGTGGGCTTCGGCGTTAAGCAGTTCCTAGGGACAACGTGAATCTGGCTAACAGAGCCTTCACATCTGCCTGGAGCTTAGGAATCAATGCAATAGGTTACAGCCGATGCCCATAGGTCCCTTTGGTTCTTTTGATACCTAGGAAGAGGTCCGGCCAAGCTGTACGTCGAGCATCGGATTGCCTTGGGAGGTACATGTTAACACAGAGACCAACAGGGCTTGTCTGGAATACCAATATTTGCTGCTGGGACCAGGCTGTATTGAGGGTCGCATTTGCGTTCTTCTAATCTCTGCGCAATTGCACCAATATCGAATGTCCCAGTTTCATGGATTGCATTTGATATACCCTAGGCGGTATCAATTGAAAAAATATCTGGAGTGCGCTTTCCTCAAGCCTACTAGGGTCTGCGGCTGATAACCGGTCACCTGGGCCTCTTGATTTTACATCCTTGGGTAGCGCAGCGCGTCTTCGATATCGCGTATTTCTCGCACTCGCGTCTTCTTTCCTTTTCTCCCCGCACTCTGTTTACCTTCATCTTCTGGTTCCCTGAACCTTTGTGCTCTGGTACTCTGCTCTCATACTCTACTCACATACCCTGCTGTCATAACCTGCCCTCATAACTTGCTCTCATACCCTGCTCTCATACCCTTCTCTCATATCCGTTCCCTGTGTGTTCTCATATCGTTCCCCAACCGTTTTGCCCCATTTGCCCCATTTGACTTTTCATACAAGTCACCATGTCCGATGTGGCTGATTCTGGGGCTAACCCAGAGCCGATGGAGATGACAGGGCTTCTAACCCAGCCCGTCCTCCCCAGCCCTGTCATCAACTGGATACTCCCCGCGCGTGTTCGAAGCAAAGAGCACAACGATGTTGTCTTTGTCGGCGAGAGGCGTATCCAGGTCAAGGAGGCACTCCCCAGTGGAAATCTCGCAGATGTCTTCGAGAAGAATGACCTTACTGGCTCACCTCTTGGAGCCAAGGTTATTAACGTCGGCACTCAGCTGCCTTGGGAAACCCAGGAAGCCCGCTCAGCCCGGTCAATTGGACGCATGGAAGCAGAGACTCTAGCCCCTCAGATCCTATTTCTCGCTTTGGATTCGAACGAGCTCCTCTTTATGTACTGCGCTGCTGGAACAGAAGATCCATTCGTCACTCACTACCGACCACTGCCCCGCGATGTCAATACCTCTGAAAAATATGGCCGACACATCGCGGTTGACCCGAAGTACGTATCATCTTCGAGTTCTGCTATTATTGAAAACTAACAGGATTAGGTCACGCGCGGTCGCAGTCAGTGCATCGCGTAATTTCTTCGGAATTATGTGGTTGAATTCTTCCGATGACCTCCAGCTGCAGATGATCCAGGGAAGGCTGCATCCAATTCAATCGGTACGCTGCAGTTGCCCTTCAAAGAGGCTGGACTAATAATCTTCAAACAGGAAAATTTTCTTAAAGTGAACGGGGATATCCTGTTCATGGAATTCCTGTATCCCAAAGCCGTCGATGACAAAAGAATAATCCTACTTCTTATCATTCACAAAGAATACACAACTCAGGCTCTGTTCTATGAATGGGATGAGCTTCGCATGGACGAGCGCCTTTCTCCCAACATCACAACCATTTCTCTGCCTGCACAAGACTCCCTACCTACTATGATTGTTCCCTTGGCCAAGGAATCATCATTCCTGCTCATCACCACAACATCAATGGCAATGTACACACCTCATAGCATGAATCGCCCTATGAGATACCCACCCATCATCCCCGATACCGATCCTTCTCAGATCGGGCTATGGACCCGCTGGGCAAGACCTTCCCGAAATTGGCTTTACAGCCAGCGATACGATGGTATCTTTTTGTGTCGAGAGGATGGGTGGATTTATTATCTTGAGTTTGGCAATGAGGGCGAACTTGAAACCCAGACCTCTCTGGGTCAGCTCCACTGTGATGTTGACACTGCATTCGATGTTTTGGATATGGGCCACGAAGGTGGCGACTTCATACTCGCTGCTGGAAGCCACGGCGACGGTGGTCTGTTTGTTCAAGAGGCACGAGACCACCCGAGATGTGTCCAGCGTTTCCTCAACTGGGCACCGGTCACCGATGCCGTTGTTGTGCCTTCATACTCGCGAGACCCCTCCAAAGCTGATCAAGCTCATGATCGGCTATTTGTCTGTTCTTCCTCTTCTACGGGAAATGGCGCGATTACCGAACTGCGATATGGAGTCGAGGCTCAGATTGGCGTTGCCGTCGCATTGGGTGAATTTTCGAACATTCGTGATATGTGGGCGATGGCAAAGGAGATGACTGGCGAAATTTACCTCATGATTACCGATCCAATTTCCTCATTGCTCCTTCACACTACTTTCGACTGGAAGGACGGAATCTCTGCCCTCCAGGATGGTATTGGCTTTGACACTGAACAGACGTTGGCAACAGGCTCTACGCGTAGTGGTTTTGTCGTTCAGGTCACAGAAAGAGCCACATACATTTCTAAGCCTGATGATCCTTCCTCCAGTCAATGTGTTCCGCATGAACCTTCTCATGTTATTAGTGCAGTTACAGTTGATAAGGCAGACTCTCTGATTATCATGACTGTCAGCAGCCCAAGTGGGATGTTCCTTCGTCTCGTCAAGATCCTTGAAAACGCTTCTTTGTGTCATCCTGTGGATCCAATTCCTCTCCAGAAAACGCCCATCTCTATCTTATACCAGAATTGGGGCGCTACTGGGCTTATCTTCCAGGGCACCAGTGATGGCACAGTGCTAGTCTTCCACGTCAGCAACGACGGTTTTTGTGTTAACCAACTCGCCAAAGTTAGTATCTCAGTCGATGTTGAAGACGACATATCAAGAGCAATCGACAGCCTTGCTGTTATTCGCATGTCTACTGGCCGTGAATCCAGTGCATTCCTTTTCTGCGGTCTTCGAAGTGGCATACTTGTGCCATTTGAGATAAAAGTAAACGGCTTTGGTCTTCATAGTGGGTCGTTCTCTTTCGGGGCCATCTTGCATGTTTCTAACATATTTTGGTCTCTAGGGCTGGATCAACAAGCACCAAGACATATTGGGAAGACCTCAATAATGCTCAAGGCTCTAGAAACTTTTGCCTTGTTCTCTTGTGGCGGTGAGCTCTGGCGTATTTCATACGCCTCCGACAGCAATCCCTCTGATTATTTCCTGTCTCGTGTCTGGATCACCGATCAAAGCTGGGTAGGTCTAACCCATCCATTCCGTCCTTGATCGTGACTGACACTCATGTCAGCCCGCATATTTCCCTACCGCCATTTCCAGCTTTGACCTTGTTGCGGTAAAGGATCCGGAGACTGGCTTCACAAGTGTAGTCTTGTTCTGCTTTGCCGACGACAACCTTCTAGTCTGTTCTCTGGATCACGAGACCAAAACTGTTCCACGACGCATTGATGTCCCAGGAAATCCCAACAAGCTGACTTATTCAAAACACATTCGACATCTCGTTGTTTCCTACTCCATCACTGAGCCCCAACTTGAATCAAATCCTCTTGGACGTGCCACAAAGTCATATATTGAATTTGTGGACCCGGATTCCCAGAACCCTGTTACTCGTAGTGACAGGTTGGCGACGTCGGAGGGCCTGATCCCATGGAGACCAAGCGGATCATCCGGGGAGAAGATCACCTGCATCTTTGACTGGACTGCCCAAAAGAATGGCAATGAATATCATCTTATTGCAATTGGGACATCGCTGCCCATACCTGATGACCCCAATGACCTCCAAGGTCGGGTCTTGCTCCTGCAGGCTTCTCGGGATCCCAACACTCCAGAGCAGATCAATTGTGTTGACAAATACATGCAAATGTTAGACAGACCAGTTTATGCGATGGCGGCATACCGTGACAGCCTGATTGTTGCCTCTGGAAAAAGACTTTTCCCGGTAGCTGCGAGGAACTCCGAGGTGAAATGGTCTCGAGATATCACCGCTGTTCTTCCATCTCCAGCCGTCGCAATGACGGTGCAGGGGAACTTGATTTATGTTACAACATCTCGCAGTTCTATCTTGGTCTACGAGATTGTCAAGGGGGATATCGTGCACGTCGCGTCTGATGCTATCGCTCGCGATGGCTTGTCGCACACCTTTATCAATGGACATGGCGAGCAGTCAGATATGATTTTCGTGAGCACTCGAGGTGGTGCTGTCCAGGTTTTTAATGATCTGGATGCGAACAATTACAAGGATTTCCCTACTCTTACAGCTCGGCCGTCGGCTGATCTCCCTGTCTCAATGTTGAGACTCGTCCAAGGCAGCAAGTCCCCGCCGCTGTTGTCCACTACTACCACCTTGTATGGCTTTGCCCTCAATGGATCAGTCTACCGCATGCTGGTCCTTAAAGAAAACGAAAGGCGTCTTCTCGAGTGTCTCCTCAAATTGTGCCTCAGGGACCATGCTATCTGTCCATCTTTGTCGGCCAGGAAACGCCACATCGCCGCAGCTAAAGATTTTGCAACCACCATGCATATTGATGGGAACATTCTGGCTCGTCTCGCCGAGCGCGATGAACAATATCTGAAGGAAATGCTTGCCCAGTACTCTGTGAAACGGGCAGGAACTCCACTGGCTGCCCTGGCCGACGAGTTCTATGAGGCGGCTCGAGGCGTCTTTGGAGAATCTGAGAACCATACCCTGGCTGTGTTCAACTGGCTTCGGGCAGTTCTGCACATCGAATTTTGAATTTCAATCGTAACTTAGTCCAACTGTGAAGAAGCGTAAGCACATATGTCGGAGTTGTTCAGATTTCGGAGTAGGTGGTATGTACCGAGTGGCCAACAAATGTCAAAATCCTGTATGATTTCATATTCTGCTTCTGCTAGTCAATTCCTCTAGTAAATCAGTAGATTTGAGATTAAAAACTGCCCACAACGGCTGTAACTCAAGCTTGTGGAGGAAGTGAAGTCAGACAGACTGCTTTGTCCCCACCGTCAATGATTCTTCCCGAAATTCTTTTCTCTCCCACACCCCTCCCTTGGCCCACCTTAGAGCTCTCTGCCTTTCTTTCCGGGGATTGTCTATTTGATTCATTTGCTTTGTGGCCTTTGAGTTTTTTTATTACCCACGCAAATAAACGGTTAGCTCCGTTTGTGCGCCCACTACACTCCCTCCGGTCGCCACTCGAATCGGACCTTACACAGACACGAAAGAACGTCGAATCTCGACAACATGGCGCCTAAGAAGAAGGGAAATAAGAGACAGGAGGAGGACTGGGAGGCTGACCTCGGCGAGTCTGCCCCCGCCGCTGATGCTCCGGCCGAGGAGCCCCAGGAAGGTGCCGGCGATGAGGAGGCTGCTCCCGTCGGTGGCCTCATGGCTGCTCTCCGGAAGAACAAGGCCAAGAAGGCTAAGAAGGGAAAGCAGAATGACTTCGTCGAGGGCGAGGACGCCCCCGCTACCGGTGACGACCTGGCCAGCAAGCAGCCTGAGGAGGGCAACTTCGATGACGACGATGTTTTCGCTGGAAAGAAGACCAAGCCCATTAAGGATATTCCTCAGCCCGCAGCTGAAGAGCCTGAGAGCGGCGAGTTCCGCGTGAAGAGTAAGAAGGAGAAGGAGCGCGAGAAGAAGGAGAAGGAGAAGCAGCGTAAGAAGGAGCAGGTATGATATCAATTTTCCATGCTGATATAGCTGTGATAAATTTGCTGACCTGTTACTTTTCTATTTACATAGGCCGCCACAAAGAAGAAGGTTGCTCCTCCACCCAAGGCCGAGACAGCCAAGCCTGCCGCTGAGGTCAAGAAAGACGAGCCCGCCCCTGCACCGGCTGCCGAGACTGGTGGCAAGAAGAAGAAGCTTCCTCCTCACCTGGCAGCTCTCCAGAAGCAACAGGAGCTTCTCCGACAGCAGCGTGAGGAAGAGGAGCGGATTCTAGCCGAGGAGAAAGCCGCCGCAGCCAAGCAGAAGCTCCTCGATGACGAGGAAGAGCGGAAGCGGGAAGAGGCCCGTCAAAGGAAGAAGGAGAAGGAGAGAGAGAAGAAGGAGCAACTCCGCAAAGAAGGCAAGCTTCTTACCAAGGCTCAGCGCGAGGCCAAGGAGCGTAACGATATGCGCATGAAGCAGATGCTGGCGTCTGGTGTCAAGGTGGCTGGTCTTGAGGATGCCGGCGAGAAGAAGCGCCCCATCTACGAGAACAAGAAGAAGAAGGCCGGTAAGAAGCAGGAGGAGGATCTCGAGGCTGCCGCTGCTCGTGCTCAGGCTAAACGTGAGGCTGAAGATGCCCGCCGGAAGGAGGCTGAGGAGAAGGCCAAGGCCGAGGCTGCTGCTGCTGCTGCTGCCGCCGCCGCTGCTGGTCCTGAGGATGACGATGCCGTTGACGACTGGGAGGCGGCTGCCGACGAGGAAGTAAAGGACAGCTGGGATGCTCCCTCCGACGAAGAGGAGGAGAAGCCCGCTGAGGAGGCTCCTGAGGCCGAGAAGAAGGCTGATGAGGAAGAATCCGAGTCGGACTCTGACGAATCATCTGACGAAGACTCATCCGAAGATGAAGAGCAGTCTGCTAACCAGCGGGCTGTTGCTGCACGAAAGGCCGAGGCCGCAGAGCGCAGAAAGAAGCAGCACGAGGAGGCCCTAGCAGCTCGTTCCAAGGACGATCTCCGCTCTCCTATTTGCTGTATTCTTGGTCACGTCGATACTGGTAAGACCAAGCTTCTTGACAAGATTCGTCAGACCAACGTGCAGGAGGGTGAAGCCGGTGGTATTACCCAGCAGATCGGTGCCACTTACTTCCCCGTCGATGCTCTGAAGACGAAAACTGCTGTTGTGAACAAGGACGGCAAGTTCGAGTTCAAGATCCCCGGTCTGTTGATCATCGATACACCTGGTCACGAGTCTTTCTCCAACTTGCGTTCAAGAGGTTCTTCGCTTTGCAACATTGCTATCCTGGTTGTTGATATTATGCACGGTCTCGAGCCTCAAACTCTCGAGTCTATGCGTTTGCTGCGTGACCGCAAGACTCCTTTCATTGTCGCACTGAACAAGATCGATCGTCTGTACGGCTGGAAGAAGATTGACAACAACGGCTTCGAGGACAGCCTGAACATGCAGAACAAGGGCGTCCAGAACGAGTTCCGCACTCGTCTCGAGGCTACCAAGCTTGCTTTCGCTGAGCAAGGTTTCAACTCTGAGCTTTTCTTCGAGAACAAGTCCTTGTCTCGCAACGTCTCCCTGGTTCCCACCTCCGCCCACACTGGTGAGGGTATTCCCGATATGCTGAAGCTCCTGACCAGCCTGACCCAGGAGCGTATGACCAACGCTTTGATGTACCTGTCCGAGGTTGAGTGTACCGTTCTGGAAGTCAAGGTCATCGAGGGTCTCGGTACCACCATTGACGTTGTCCTGTCTAACGGTGTTCTCCGCGAGGGTGATCGTATTGTAATGTGTGGTCTCAATGGACCTATAACAACCAATATTCGAGCACTTTTGACACCGGCGCCGCTCAAGGAACTGCGTCTGAAGTCTCAATACGTTCACAACAAGGAGGTTAAGGCCGCCCTTGGTGTGAAGATTGCTGCCAATGACTTGGAGAACGCCATTGCCGGTTCTCGTATGCTTGTCGTCGGCCCCGATGACGATGAGGAGGACCTCGAGGAGGAGGTCATGTCCGATCTCGAGAACCTGCTGAGCCGTGTCTCCACTGACCAGCGTGGTGTCACTGTCCAGGCCTCCACTCTTGGTTCGCTTGAGGCTCTTCTGGAGTTCCTCAAGGTGTCTAAGATCCCCGTTGCCAACATTTCCATTGGTCCCGTCTACAAGCGTGATGTTATGATGGCAGGAACCATGCTTGAGAAGGCCAAGGAGTACGCTGTCATGCTTTGCTTCGATGTCAAGGTCGACAAGGATGCCCAGGCTTACGCCAACGACATCGGTGTCAAGATCTTTACCGCAGATATCATTTACCACCTGTTCGATGACTTCACTGCCCACATGGCCCAGCTCACCGAGCGGCGCAAGGAGGAGGCTAAGCTTCTTGCTATCTTCCCCTGTGTCATCAAGCCCGTTGCCGTCTTCAACAAGACTGACCCCATTGTCATCGGTGTTGATGTTCTTGAGGGAAGTCTGCGACTCCACACTCCGTTGGCTGCGATCCGCACCAACGCCGCTGGTGTCAAGGAAATTGTCGATATCGGCAGAGTGTAAGTTTGCTACCATTACCCATTTTACCATTTGATTGATTTCTAACGATGTTACAGGACATCCATTGAGCGTGACCACAAGCCCGTCCCCGTCTGCAAGCGCGGTCAACCCTCCGTCGCCGTCAAGGTCGAAGCCCCCAACCAGCCCATGTACGGCCGCCACCTCGAAGAGAAGGACCAGCTCGTCTCGCACATCTCCCGTGCCAGTATCGACACCCTCAAGGAGTTCTACCGTGCGGAGGTGTCGATGGAAGAGTGGGCTCTTGTCAAGAAGCTCAAGCCCGTCTTCGACATTCCTTGATTTCGTCCCTATGGCATTTATCCGGGTGTTCAGGATTTCTTCTCAGAGCTAAAGAAGGCCTTCGAACTTCGGACCCATTTTAGCCTTGCGGGATCACTCTTTTCCCTCGCGAATTTAATGATGACATCCTAGTGAGTGGCGAACTTGTTCTCCGTTGGCCTCCTCTGTTCTCTGTTATGGCACTGGCCAGGAGGAAGCGGATCTAAAACCTTTGAGCTATGACAATTGCTATCAAAAGCGGAAAAGTTATTTTGTCTTGATTGCGATTTGAACATACAATGAATTACCACGACTTGATGGATGAACAGAGAGAGAAGTCGCCTGTACATGATATAGGAAAAGCAGGGCCTGGTTAATACCAGATCTTTTGTTCTGTTAGTGAATTGAATTGATATTGCTAGACTATGTTCCAGCTTTCATCGGTACATCGTAAGGTCAGTTGAAGGCAAGTCTTGGATAGTTACTTTCAGAATCGAGATAGACCAAAGTCCTCTTGTTCCATTCTTGATGTAATAGTTATGTATGTACAAACCCTAGTAACTCTACTTTGTTACTCTTCACACAAGGCAACCAGCCCAAGACAAATTCATATCACAACATAAATACCTAACATCAATATATTATCATCCCCTCAAATTTAATCAATAATCCTCCCCATCCCACTTCTCAACCTTCCCTCCATTCTTTTCCCAATCCAGCCAAGACCCCCAATAAACCCCAACAGACTTAGGATCATACCCAGCCTGCACAGCCAACTGCGCCGCAGCCTTAGCACGCACACCAGCTTTACAATAGAAAACCATCGTCTCGCCCTCTTCAGCAACAGGCTTCGCAAACCCAAACCGAGTCTCGAACTCGTCGGGCGTTAGGTACATCGCGTCCGGTTGCGAGGCGAGCGGAATAGAGACTGCCGAGGGAATTATGCCCGTTCCTGTTAGTTCGGCTGGTTCGCGGACGTCGATTAGGTGGATTTTTGGTTTGTGGGTTGGGCTGTCTGCGGAGGCGGGGAGGGAGGCGTTTATCTTTTTTCTATTAGCTTTTTGGTGTATGGTTTATAGTTCGTTTGAAGATTGCATACCTCTTCGAATCCCCAGTACCGGAGGCTGTCTGCACTGGCATCATCGCTGTTTGACCGCGTCTGAACCTGCGGGTTCTTGCCGTTCAACAAAATCTTCCTGGGAAGGCTGCATGATGTCGCCGAGGAATTGAGTGAAACTCGTGTCTTCGTGGTGGTGGACAGTCCTCTTGTTGATGCGGAGATGTATAACCGCTGGAAAGCGGCGGCCGGTGCCGCATTGCGAGGCGAAATTCTGGCTGTAGCGGATGAGAGTGTGATGGCAGAACGCCGGATATTTGATGATAATGTTGAGGCCATTGTTTCGGGCTGAGATCTTGAAGTTCTGGGGTGTTGCTTGGAGTCGCGAGTTCCGAGGTTGCGGATCAGTTGGGTGATGTCAGTATTTGCCGGTGGTTACCGCCTACTTGGATTGGATATACCGTGTGCTACGATGGAGGGATCTGGGAATTAAGTTACACCATTTAAGTTTCCACTATTTAACATTCCACCGTGTAAGACCTATCCTTTAAGCTCCCGTGCTTTAAAATTTAAGTGTTCATAGTTCCAAAGCTATAATTCTACCGCTTCTTTCTAAGACCGACTAAGTTAGCAACGTGGTTCGTACTATTCGGAACCCTAGTCCATTATTTATAGTATGGGATGAATAATCTAACATACCCTCTACAATAGCGAGAGATACATGAGGAGAAGTGACCTCATACGAAGTCTATTAATATATAATATATCGTTTCCAATAGCTTGTTTAGCTGAACAAACAACCAATACATACAAGGGTATCATTAAACGGCCTGCCACATTAATATTGCCACGCCTATAGCCAATGGATTAGTGAGCGAGAGGCCGGTAGGCGCAGAATTCTTGCTGCTAGTAGTTGAGCCCGTAGTATTGCCTGCGGTTTCAGTTCCATTAGAGCTCGAAGCAGCGCTAGTAGTTGAGCCCGGAGTAGTGCCTGCAGTTTCAGTGCCACTAGATGATGAATTGGAGGACGATGAAGGTGATGGCTTGGGACACAAGTTGTTATACACAAACTGCTCAGGGGAGCCACTACAAGCGGTCACAGACCCAGCATTAAATGTGCCGTTCGGATACATCCAGCAACTGCCCGAGGCATACGGCGAGTTGCCAGGATTCTTCGGATTAAAGACGACATAGCTGCAGGAATCGGCCTTTGCACATTGACTCAAGCAGTTCGATGCACCCGTACTAGCAGTACAATCGTCAAAGCAGTCACCAGGCGTCGGGTACCCGCAGACCGAGGCAATAGCAGAGGGAGTCGCGGTGGCGGCGCAGGCGCCAGCAGTGGTGGTTGCGCTCCCGCCAGCACACACGGGCTGGCTGTAGACGGACAGGCTGGGATTGGTGCAATCCGTACTACCTTTGCTCGCATCGAAGGTTTCACCAGGGTACAGCCAGCACGTGCCGGTGCCGGTGTTAGGGTTGCCGGCAGAGAAGATAACAAAGTCGCAGGGAGGGTGAGCGTTACAATAGTCCCAGCAGGAGGCCCTGCTGTCGATGGCGACGGCAAAGTTTGGGCCAGGTTCCGGGTAGCTGCAGAGACTGGCGATGGGGGACGCTGTACAGCTTGGTGCCGCGGCAGTAGTGGTAGTGGACGTAGCAGAATTCGCTATGGATTCAGTAAGGACTGCTAGAACCCGTGGAACTAATAGGGCGATAGAGACCCAGAAAGGAGCGGTCTTCATGGTAGCGAGCGTAGGTAAGGAAATAAACGTGCCCGAAACTAGGAGAAGTATCAATATTCAATCAGGAGCGCTCACTACGAATGGTCCTGCCTATTTATACATAGGCAGAAAGGGGTAATAAGCCTTGTCGGGATTTGATATCACGTGGTAGTAGTGCAGGTTATGTTAGAGGCCTCAGACATGATAGGCGGACATACTGTATTCCGTAGTAAGTAACGGCCTCCATGGCCTGAGCGAGGGCACCGAGCCAGCTGGGACCCGCTCATGTTCGCTCCGTGAGCTGCTCATTTCCCGAGGCGGCAGTTTTACCGTCACCTACTTTACTAAAGAGTTCTATTTGGGAAGAATTTTATATAGTGATTCCCAGTGTCCATTAGACGGGCAAGTAGGATGGGAATATACTTACAAAGGGCTTGAAGTGTTTTTCAAGGTATATATCTGTGGATGATGGGGATCTAGTGTAGATATATAGTGGTGCATATACTGATTGACAACAAGAACACAGAACTCATAAATCCAATAGTCTAATACAAATGATGAGAGTTGAAATACAAAACAGGCTGATATAAGAGAAGGGTCACTGAAAAAAGATGAATTAATATTATTCTAAAGTGCATGGCTCTAAAAGTAGTCCCCTGGGCAGAAAAGAAAGAAGGACCCCCCAGCGACCTCCAAAGGCCAGATAATCATAAACACACTGGGGATATCTTTGCACAATGGTATACAAGCTTTCCCAGAAAAAGGGAAAGACAATACTCTAGAGCGTCCGTCATACATGAAAAGAAGATATCAAGAAAGAAAAGAAGAAGAAGAATTCATCAATGGGCCACCCCATCTCCAGGACAGGAAGGCAATGTAAAAAAAGGCAACCAAGCCCTTCTCTACCCGGAGAACGGGGCTGGGCTCCAGCTTCGCTTTTTGTCTTGTGCAAGCCAAGAATGGGAGAAGTTAGGCGCGGGGGCGGAATGTGAGCAGGCAGTCATCCTGAGTAAGTCAGTATGGGTTATAAAATAGAAACGGGAGTGGGAGTAGAACATACCTGAGGGAAGATAGTGGCAAACACCTTGATATCCTCCGACTCGGGAGTGGGGGTGTGCTCCCAGTCCATTTCCATACTGGCCTTTCCGATCATGGCCATCAGAGACAGCTGAGCATAGGTCTGACCCAGACAGTAGTGGGGACCTGTGCCGAAGACGAGCCAGTTCTTGGTCTGCTGCTCAGCAGTACCGGTGATCCAGCGGTCGGGGTCAAAAGAGTCGGCGTTGGGGTATGCCTCCTCGTCATGGCATGCGGGCCACACGGAGGGAATTATCATAGAGCCCTTGGACACAGTGACAGTCTCGCTGATCGGGAAGTCCTTCTTGACAAGGTAAGGAACCATGATGACAGGGGGACGGTAGCGCAGAGTCTCCTTGACGACAGCCCGGGTGTAGGGCATGTTGTCGAGCAGGTCCATGGTGGCGGGGATGGTGCGGTCACCGTTGCGGACTTTCAGGTTCTCCTCGCGGACCTTGTCCAGGATCTCGGGACGGTCTGCCATCAACTGGAACAGCCAGGTGGAGGCGGCGCTGGTGGCGTCCTGAGAGGCGAACAGGAAGGTGAAGATAGTCTGGGCAATTTCGAAATCGGTGAAGTCACGGAGGACCTGGGAAGGCTTCTCGGAAGAGTCGACCTGAATACCCTTGGCGATCTTCTCACGATACACAGCGGAATCCAGCTGGGCCTTGACCCAGGCATCCATGATACAAGAGATCTCGCCACCGGCAGCCATGCGAGCCTTGGACTTGGCAGCACACTTGGTGAACTCAGCGAGCACCATATCGGCGGCCTTCTTTCCGTACCATGTCTTGGTGTAGGGAAGGATGATAGGGAAGTTGACCAGCTCAAGAGCAGCAGTGATCAGATAGTAGTCGTCCGCAATCTTCTGCACGGCCTCATCGGTCATGTAGTAACCAACGAAGGTGCGACAAGAAAGAGCACACATAAGCTCGCGGAACTCGGGCATCCAGGGAGTGGGCGTAAAGTTGGTGGCGGCGGACTTCTCAAGGAAGCGCTTGTTGTAGGAGTTGAAAACCTCCTCGGCGCGGGGGAGGTACATAGCCAGAGCCTGACGGGTGAAAAGACCGTTGAGGCCCTTACGGTAGTCAACGTGGGCCTTGCCGTCCAAGAAGACCCAGTTGGTCTTTCCGAGAAGCTTGTGCGCGGCATCCACAACACAGGGCTTGACGTAGGAGGGCGAGTTGAAGATCTTGCGAGACATATCACGGGTTGAGGCAATCACGACGAACCTGTCGAAGCAGTTAGCGGACTTATTTCCAAAGTTGCAGTGCATCGGAATGTTCCGTCCAGATGTCACGGGCTCCTCACTTGTGGAAGACAGAGACACAGCTCAGGTCGCCACTGTCCCACTTGGCCTTGTATTCGGTGAATTTGGGGTTGACGGATTGAAGAAAAGGGCCCATGAAGGGGATCTTGTACATAGGGCCAACAATGGCGCCCTTGAGGTAGTGGTACTTGACTGCAAATAGGGGTCCCGGTCAGTTTCAAAAATGCGATTTCCAAGGCTATACACGTCGCAATTGCACATACACTGGTCATAAAGGACAGCCGCCACGAAGAGCGTCAACAAACCCTTCCAGATAGTGAAGCCATCCAAAACGGTAGCGACGAGACCCGCCGGCGCGAAAAGTTGGGGCGAGACTGTCGCATCGGCCGATGGCGAGACGAAGCTCCCAGTCATGTTGACCATATTGACCATGTTCGGAGAGTCGAGGATTCCGAGCAAGGGGAAGAGTTAAGAGAAGAGAACCCAGAACAAAAGAAAAAGTTGAGGGGAGAAAGAATTGGGGCCCTCAGGGGTGGGAACGCCAATAACGCCAATTACACGGAGGGTCGGGACGGTACCAATGCACGCCTTGGTTAGTGCATACTCGTTAACTTATATTATACACGTAGATTATTGATTTATTTGGTTATTTGATTTATGAAGGGTTTATATTGTAATGATTCCGTGGTTTCTCATACTATTTCATACTACGGAGTATTCCGTATGCAGAATCAATCTCTGATTCCATAGTTCCAATCTCCGGAAATACGGCAATAATGGCATGATGTAACCATTGACGAGCATAGCTTTAATTACCAGATCAATTAGACCATTCATTCTCATTAGATCCATTACTCTCCCCTGTATACTCGAATCATCATATCACAATTACTCAGGCGTGATCCCGGCTAGAGAATTCCCGAGTTCCGGGCTGAGCGCTGATTGGCTGCAAAGTAAGGAGGGTATGGAGCGGCACGTGTGCCTGAGACTACAATGTACATCTAGTAACGCTCATCCTTGCATCTCTGGGCTTTATTGCATATCTTGGCTCTATGAACGGCCAAAGCCAAACCATCCACGACGACCCTTGTTTTCCTCTTCGGGAGCTGCAGCTGTGGGTGCGGCGTGGGGAACCTCCTGTTGCTGTCCCTCACGCGGGTAGTCAATGTAGTTCCATGCCACATCGAGGAACAACGGCTTCACAGGAATAGGTTGCATCTGAGGCGGATAAGGCACCAGGTTGTTGAGATCCACACCGGAGGCAGAGAACTGTTGGAGTCGTTCCACCACAGGACGCTGGCTGGACTGTGATGCCTCTTCAGCAAGGAGCTGCTCCAGAGTGACCAGGCCCCGATACTGAGCGACCAACTCCCGCAAGGTCGATTCCAGGGTACCGGACTGCGCCCGAGAGACGTCGAGTTTCGGGGGACCCTCGAGATCAGTGGACTGGGGGATGGCGGAGCCGGCGAGATTTAAGGCTTGAGAGAAAAGTGCAAGAGCTTCCTTGGATTTGCCAAGAACACCGTGAGATCTTCCCAGAGCAAGACATCTAGATATTTGTTAGTCATGAGGATCAATGAACGATGTAGCGGGATCTTACCTGAGAGCACGGAAGTAGTGTCGCTTTGTCTCTAGGTCCTTGACAAAGGCTGAATCGGCCGCAACACCAGGAAGCTCGAGGATGAAGTCCAAACTTTGAAGTGTGGAGTCGTACAGAACAACACGTTCACGCAGCTTATTCAGCTTCTTCCCATTTCCCGCAGTATGCTTCGTGTCCTTTCCAGCTGTAGGTTCTTCGAATGACAAACCGTCCTGTTTACCACACAGGACCCGGTTACGTCCCACTCGCCATCCGACCAGAGTGTAGTTAACTGCAGTTCGGGTGATCTGCAGGGCCTGCATCCTCTTGTCGCTGGGATCAACACCCTCATTGGCCAGGTCATCAATGGCAGTTTTTGTAGCATCAACGGCATCCTGGCTTGCAATGATAACGTTGTCGTATGCAGCAGCCTTCTCCTTGTCAGTAGCAGACTTTCCTGCGTCTGCCAACCAACTAGTAAGGCGAGCCTCTGCCGCTGAAGCAGCGGCTAGCGACTGGGAAATTGAAGCATCCTCGAGAGGGACAGTTCGTGACCTCCACGTCACAGATTGGGGCAGTTCCTGCACCTCTCCCTCTGCAGTGCGTCGGGTTCCAGCAGCTTCTTCGGCAAGGCAAGAGGGAGCAATCTTCTCAACCTCAGCGCGGATCTCCGAATCCGATGGGAAGAATTCAATGGACAGCGATGATGTGGGTTTAGAACGAGGGAGCTTCATCTGATAAGCGGCGTATCGCATACTTGGGTCAACAGTTCCCGAGAGGAGGTCCCGGAAAGCGTCCTTCTTGACCCTCTGGCCCAGAGCCGTGTAGATCACTCTGGCAATAGAAAAGTCACGAAGACACTGCTCCCACTTGCGCTTTTCAAGCCAAAGAGATCCAGAGATCATTGCCAGATAGGCGCGAGTCTCCAGCACGTCGATATCACTCGCCCCGGAACCCGATTGTTCGTGGAGCAGCGTGACTAGGTGCTGCGCATATCCAGTCGCCTTGCTCAATCGGGAAATAATGTGACGTCTAGCGGCGCCCGAAATACCCTTGGCCGAGGGATCTGCGGAGTGTGTCGACTTCATGTGCATGGCTTGCGCCCAAGCTCGTTCGGAACCGAGAAGCAAAAGGTGTACATATCTGCCAGACACATGGGGTTAGATGGATATCGGGAATGATGCGGGGAGCCATACGAGACATTGCTTCCGACATTCTCAGCAGTCACAGCTGGCTTGGCAGTATATTTGCGACCCTTAGGAGTGGACTGTCCAAGCTTCTTGCGGAGTTTGTGCAGTTTTCTGGTAGTGTGCGCCCGGTAGGCATTGTAGTCTCCCACGAGGAGAACCTCCTCCCTTTCCTTGAAGATGAAATCAGTCACCTCCATAATGTCTGTGTGCGATTTGTGACAGTGGGAGGGGACACGGTTGTGGTGGGAGTCTAAGGCGGTGGTGCTTTTCGGGCAAATGAATGGTCCGATCAACCTCCGGCAGTTTCCAACCTCCGAATCTTTTGCGTGTTTTCTCCAAGCTCCAGGTCTTCGCTGCTCGCGTTGCGATTTGGTATCGGACGTACATTTATTGAAGTTGGATTTCGCAATTGCAGCTTTTGCGTGATCACTTGAGCATACCGCCGGCAATTTGACTAATTGGTTTTTCTCACCCTGGTATGGCACCACCAAACAATCCGCTAACGCAGCTCCGGGAAAGCTTTCTGACACAACCAAGACAGGCCATCTGAACACGATACGATGCAGAACGAGAACCAGTTACACCATCCTTTGGTTTGACATTACAACGATCGGGGGTAATGCTCGAACGGGCAACAAGCTGCCTCGAGAGCGCGGGACGGCGTTTCCTTCGGGACCCCAACGGCGTGATACGAAGCAGAAGATCTCTGTCTAGTGGATTATGGACGCAAAATACCACAAGAGCGGATATCCCTCATTGGTTTCTCGCTCTGTTGCAGGCGACAGGTCAACGTCCGTCCCCCGTTCCCAGCACCGACCATGGCAAAAGGACTACCGAAGGAGGAGGACTTTTTCTCGACTTCCTTTGCCCCCGACAAACGCAAAGCCTTGTGGGCTCTCGATTATCGCGTCCTCCAAAGAGGCTTGCATTGCGGAGAAGGAGGCCCAACACGGCATTCTTGAGATCTTATACATCAACCTCATGCACTGGTCAAGCTATTCCAGCGGAACAAACTGTCCTGGACGAAACCGAGAAGCGGACAGAAGAGTCGCTGGAACCGCAAGAATCAAAAGTGCCACAAGAGCCACATAGGCCACATCTTATACAAAGAGTACCAAGGCGAACAGGCTCCGAAAAACCGATGAGCTCACAACTCGCTTTTCTCTTACGACAGAAACTTCCTGGCCAATATGACAAGGTCTGGAAGCTATACCTTGCAGCTGGTAGCCCGTCAAAGTACAATTCTGCAGTTCTTTCCTATTTGAGCGAGTCTTCCAACCACAACCATCAGGAGCGGGCATGGACCGTTTTTCAAAACATTCCTAGCTGGAAACGCACCAGTGACGATTACCTCAATATTCTTTCCTCGCAGCACCTTACAAACCCACCTCGAAATTCTCATGTGGTGTCAATCTGCCAGCAAGCTCTTTCCACAGCATCGGCCGGTTTCTGTATCCAGCGGAGCCTGGTATATGCCACGAAAAACAGAAACTGGTCTCTAATTTCAAAAATCTGGAGATTGATATACGAAATCCCAGACTGCTCCCGAATGCAATTGAGAACCTACCTGGATGCCTTCAGAAACAAAGATTTTCCCGCATTTTCCCTGGCTAGAACTCTAGTCAGCTTGGCAGAGTACCTAGAGCTTGAAAAAGGGGATCCTCAACTCCTTGAATTTGCTCTCCATTTGTTTCACCGATTCATCAGGGATCAAGAACTTCCAAGGCTCACACCGACATCCACCTTGCTCCAGTTATTCCGAAAATACCGCTCCCTGGGATTTGTTAGGGTGCATGACCACTTGAAGATGATTGATCATTTCCAAAGCTCAAATACACGGCCTGACTTTGTACAATCCATCATATTTTATCGCCAGTTTCGTTTGGACATGCCAGATGAGCCGCTTGGGAAGCTTTTAACTCGCTTATTTGATCGTGCTGTGGCTTTTGAGATGGCAGACAGCGTCGCATACTTTTTGGACGAATTGGCTCATTTCCAGGGGAAACCGTCCATTGCAGCATACAGGGAGGCCCTCCAAACCTTCTCCAAGGCCGGGGATGTGTCAAAGGTACATCGCACCTTCGACAGGTTTCTAACAGACCACGGAAACCCAAAGAGCCGCAGACTGTTGAGCCCGCTCCTTTCTGTTCACGCGGGGCTAGGCGATGTGCCCGAGACACAACGGCAATTTGACCGCATCTCTGCAGAGTTTGGCCTCCATCCGAATACGGTCTGCTGGAATATTTTGATCCAGGCCTATGCGGCTGCGGGGGATTTATCGGGTGCGGCCTCCACTTTCGCTAAGATGATGAAGCAAGGTGAAAAGCCGAGTTCCCACACTTTCGGTACTATCATGGCACTTTTTGCCAAGCGCGGCGATATACAAAATGTTCGCCGGTTGATCAGAGAAGCGAAGAAGATGAGAGTGGAAATTACACGGCCAATGATTGACACTATTGTCCGAGTGTATCTCAAGCATGGTAAAGCCGGCCACGCAGAAAACCTTATCTTGGCCAACTGGGAAAAGGCGACCGGAGGATCTCCTGTGCAGTTGTGGAACACGCTTCTGTGGCACCACGCATTCAACGTCAGCAAACTCTCTTTTAGCCGAGTCCTTGGCGATATCGGCAAGCTTGGGTTGGTTCCAGACGCTGGGACGTACGGAGCCATCATTTACTCCCATGCCATTGCTCGGCAGCCAGATACAGCACGCTCTTTGCTCAGGAAAATGGCCCAAGCTGGTATAGAACCCACGGAGCAGCATTATTCCATTGTGATGTTCGCGTATATGAAAAAGCGCAACCGTGACATGGTGCACGCCATCCTCCGCGAGATGCAAACCCGCTTTGGTCGAGTCGGACTGAGTGCCAGCCTTGTGAACCTCCAAATGCAGCTTCAGAGAGATTTGGAGAACGCGAAACGGTCCAATACGCCTGCTGAAAGCTTGTCTTTCCCGCATGCAGAAAAGGCACTGATGGCATCAATCGCTCAGTTCAATGACGACCCTTCGCAAGCCAAGGCACTGTCATTCGATTCGAGTGGCTCTGCCAAGGAACATTTCCCGGCCATGCATTACCAACATCTGATCAGAGCATATGGCGATGAAGGTGCCATCGACAAGGCGCGTCAAGCGCTTGATCAGTATCTTCGAAGCAGGCAGTCTACGAGCTCGTCAGATCAACCGATGGCAAAATTGCCATTTGGCTTTGTTAAATCTATGATGTCGGCTCATCTGAAAGCTCATGAATTTATGAAAGTCGAAGAGTACTGGAACCTTCTGTGGCCTGACATTATCACCATTGCTGCCCGCTTTGATCTTGATCAAATTTTGCCTGCGAAGTCGAAAAGAACTGCGAAGCCGAAAAGAGCTGCGAAGTCGACAACAGGCACGGGGACAGAGTCTCTAGGCCCAACCAAACCTAAGATCCTGCCTAGTCAGAAGTTTATTTTGAATGTACCACTCGAGACGTACATGCGATCTCTGGGCTTACAAAATAAGTACGAGAGACTCCATCAAGTTGTCAATGAGGTGCAGGAAGCTGGCTTTGCGTTGACCGCCCACAACTGGTCGAGCTACATTGAGCTACTCACGTTATCTGATGAGCCTTCTGATCAGATAAAGGCGTTCAAGCTATTTGAAAAGAAGTTCCAGCCTAATTTCCCTGGTTGGTTCTACATGCAACGTGGGTTTGGTTGGCGGCCGTCCCGTGCACCGGTGACAATTCTCCATCTCGAGGGGCGTGTAGGCGGCAGCACACCCCGCCGAGTGATGGGCAAAATCGCGCGCAGACATTGGTTGCGAATCCAACCTAATTATATGCATCCTTCCTACCGCACCATGGTGTACCTGGCCAGAAGGTTGCAATTAATCCGAAAAGACAGTATCGAGTATGGCAGTGTATCATTGTCAGAACTCTTCGACACCACGCCAAAGACTATCCGGATTCTTGCTGACATGCCTCAGTTGCCTGACAAGTACCAGGGGCAATTGCTCCGTGGCGGCGAGAAGGAGCCAGAACCTCTTCCAAAACCGATTCGCTTAGCCTCTACGAATTCCGGCTTGCTTGGACCGATGGGCAAACTGAAGCCACGCAGCAGAGAATTGGCCAAGGAAGAGCCCGTCGGTCTTGACAACTTCAAGCCTTCCGATACCACCGACGAGCCAAGCCTAACGGGTCTAATTCCAGATGACTCTGCGCGCGCAGAAATAAACGCGCTGACCCAGGTCCTTCCTCGCGCGGACCGGATCGCGATGGAAATGCAGCTCCACGAAGACTTGGAGGTGACGGGCCTTTGGCCCACACGAGCCGACCCCAATATCAGGATCCGGGCGAAACTCAAGGCACGCTACAAAGCCACGAATCCGAAGATTGCGAAACCCTTCCGGCTCCCAAAGGGATACTCCAAGTCGCCACCCCGCACGCAAGACACCCTCGAGCGGCGAGTGTACAACAAACGCTTTGCCATGTATAAGCGCAGGCAGCCGGCGAGTGAACCTTTGTGGAAGCTCTACAACCCTAGGACTGGATGGCATGAACCACACGAATCCCAGATGCAGAGACGAGACCGGAATGGCCGGATTCGGCGACGTCTTCTGCGTACGAGAAAAAAGTTCCTACCACCATCGAGCCCCGAAATGCGGCCCGGATATTCATCTCAACATCGGCCGTGGCGCCCAGCACTGCGTGATGATCAGTCGCTTGTACAGTAATTGTGGTCTTAATTGTGGTTTTAGCATGTTGCGTATACCTTTGCATATATTTCCTTGTACAATAGTCGAGTTTTAGAATTACATCTTCATTCCTACACAAGATTAGGGTTTAGGAACATTCATCCAAATTTGAAGATTCCGTAAATAATTGTCCGATCGCTTCTCGTTGTCCGCTCTGCCTTCTTTCAAGGATACTTTTTATTCCCACTCTGCCCTTCCTGATTTTATGGAGTAGCCCTAGTTATCTACCACTTCAAACCAACGGTGGGTGGCAATCGTTAGCGGTCTACTCGAAAATAGCGGGCTCTTTTATAGGGTGATATGCCCTAAGGCGCACCCTAGGAACTGACGGACTCGCTGAGTAAGTTGACTCAAAATATGACCGATGTCCCAACCCTGGATATAGATAAATAGGTGCGCCGGTCGGTTGAAGAGCGCCGGAGGGAGACACAACAAAAAGGGATGGTTCCGCGGCCTATGAACCCCTTTATGCTATATCGGTTGGCGTATACTCGGCCCGAAGCAACCCTTAAGTTATCTCCTCTATTGTAGGAAAGAGCTGGTGGAAGGAAACATAGGGTTTCCGCGGACGAATACGCGAGAATATCCAAGATTGAACGCAATGGCCATGTCCAGGCGCATCCGGACTACAAATTTAAAAGAAAATTGCGAAAAAGTCCGTCTGTTGCCGAGCCCGTGGCACTTTTTAAGAGTCGTGAACTTTCCCGAAATAGCAATTGTGGCTAGTCTCCTGTCTAGGATTTTGGAGCGAGTATCTAAAGCCCTATCGATTATCCCTGCTTAGGGTCTCATCCCGAAGGCATTCTGGAAAACCTCGTCGCTCCTATAGGAGGTGTTTTCTAGGGAGGCTATTCCAGTGCTTGGTTGGGCTTCCTGATGAAGCGCACCACGGCTTGCTGTGTCCTAAGCCGGTTAACCCCATGAGTAGCATCTTTATAGATGGGAGCTACGTGAACCCTTAGTGGCAAGAAAGCCTATGGCCCGTTTAGTATAAGGAGTTGCGATTTAGTAGTCGTCTGCGGCCAAAATATTGCACGGCTTTGGCTTCTGTCGAAGCGATATGGCAAAAAAAAGGCCGACGATCTAATTTTGTGAGCTGGTGTGTGTGCTATTGACGTATTTACTAGCGCCCAAGCCAATGTATAGCATGATATAAATTCAGTAAATGTCGAGTAATTCATGTGAAACTATATTTGCGTGTTGCATTCCCCGAAAAACCGAATAAACAGCACAATTGTATGTATTGCTCAAGCGTTGTTACATAGTACGTAGCCTTTTTCTGCAACCTTTGCATATCTAAATGTCAGGTAAATAGATAACACAGGGGCGTATCTCTCTCAATGTCTTTTCGCGGGCTCCTAGCTATCTCCAGGGATTGCTTTGCAAAGCCCAAAAGTTGGTGTGCCATAAAATTTGTACAACGCTCAGTGACTATAGAAGTCGGGTCTCGTTACGCTGCCTGCGAGATCAATTAAGGCTGTTTTGTTTTGGCTAATATGGTTAATCTTCAACATTTAGTATAGACCCCTTGGTGGCGAATATATATGCAGGCCATAGAATATACGGTGCGGCTCCACGCGGTCCAAGCGAGAGGATCCATTCCACCAGCGGATCCTCCTCCAACAGAGTTAATTTATAACTCCTAGCGCGTGTATCAACTCGTGAGGATATCCCAGTAGCGCGGTCTTTTAGCGTAGAGAACGGTATATCGTATAGCTTCGCTGCGGCGCGCAGAGAGTTGATTCGGCCAATTTTGATATCGGTAAGAGCTAATAGGATCCTACCCTCTTGCTTGGCTAATTTTTGACTGAATTCAGAGCATTTTGGTGGCATGGTTGCTGGTTGAATCGGTAAGTGTAAGGAGAGAGACGCGACTTTGGGTGACCGGGCCGACAGGCGACTGGCGAGACCGTGAATTACGTTATTGTTCAAGTCGTATTCAGATGAAGTGGGCCGATGAGCAGAACAGAATAGACGACGAAAGAAGTCCTTATTTCTGGTATCTTTATGCTAATCTTGACTCCCCAAGCGTATCTCTCGATTCTGTTGCTCGATTTCTTGCATGAGTTGCACAATCTTTCGGGCGTCCGCTCGTGTACTTTCCATCAGCTCATCTTGCTCACTTATCCATCGCAACCGCGTTTTCCAAAATTCCCATCTTTCCAATGAGAACAATGAGTCTCCGTGCCATAGATTGGAATCCCTCTTTTTTAATTTTTCGAGGAGAGAAAGGTCTCTTTTTCCCACAAACCCGAAGATAATGTGCCCGGCAATCTCAAAAAATGGAACCATAGCGTGCACATCAGCCTAAAATACGCAAGTCAATCATCGCAAATGCCATCATGGCCTTTCATTCTCACTCACATTCAGCATTTGCATATAATCAGTAGGGCGACCAGTGTCCCGATAGCGGTGGCCTTGCCACTGCGGCGGAGGTTGTTGGGCATGGGTCCATGGATCCTGCTCAAGGGCGAATACGATCAGTCGCAATGCCACGGTTAACTCCCTGAGATCGGGAGATTCGGGAGGATAAGCGGCAAGAAAGTGCGCATAAAAAGCGTTGGCGTTGTGGAAGTCAGTCCACCCGTAATAGGGATATGGGCCGTATCTCATCTCCCAACAGCCTTGGATGAAAAGGATTAGTATAGGGCCAACACTTCGTGACATAAGATCAGCTGCCTAGGAGGAACTCTATGTAGGGCAGGAGGATGTGTAGGTGGATATCTCCGAAATTTCAAGCCGTTATGCCACGGGAGCAAAGAAACCGACTACATAGCGTTGGTCTGTTAGGGGCGGGAGAAGGAAAAAAAGGGCCAATCACGGGAATATGTCTCCGACCAAATGTAATCGAATGCCTCCAAGGACCTCCAGGTTTCTAGTTGGTCCTCGAAACAGCCGGTGCGAATCTGCTCCTCGGTTCGTTCCAGCTGAGGCAGCGTGCGGATCGCCTCAATTAACTTGAGAATAGCAGGCTGGTAGCGCGGCATGTCGATAGCAGCATCCCATAATAACCAGGAGACGCGTTCGCCTTTGTCCACGACGTTGTTCTGGCGCTTCTCAACCACGCGGCCCTCTTCGACGAGCGACATTAGTTGGCGAGCAGTATCCTCTGCTGCAATGGCATTGGCTGTGCCGAAGGACTCGGCAAATTCTCGCAGGATTTGAACTTCGTCCAGAGTCGGAGGGTCTTCCTCGTCCGGGTCCGGATGGGAGAAGCGTTCCCACTCAGTGTAGTCATCTCTCATGGATGGCAACGTTGGACGCCAGTTTTTGAACAGGTGTTGCAGATGAAGGAGTCAGGGACTGTATCATTCGGCTTTTTTATGGTTCACGCTAGTAACCAAGTCTGGAAGTGGATCCAAGTTCACCGTACAAGTCCAACTTTTAACCGGACACACGGTTAATCCGGACACCTGCCAAGCTGGCCCCCATCACAAATCGACAGCGGAGCGTCATGATGCGCGCTACAGAATTTACGGAAAGATCTCAAGTGAAGAAGATAATTGTTGTTCATTGTTTGTGATGAAACAGATAACCATACCATCAACTAAATGGAAAAAGGACCTTTCAGACCTCCTCGACACCCACCAGGACCGACCGACCGAAGTCAGACATCGAGACCAGGTCAAGATCATCACCACTCCCTGGACCAAAACACAGACACTGCGAACAGCACGCGTAACAGTCGAGGCGGAAGTAAAAAGGTTTCACTTTAGGGCATCGAGGACATAGCAGTCATCAGCAAGGGTGGAGATTCTGTGGCTCTTATAAAGAGCTTAGAAAGAGGACGTCTACTCTAAAGTGATTCTTTGAACTGTTGAAAAGGTCAGTAAAGATCCTCAAGAGTGAAGCCGAAGCCAGTTTGGGGGAGGGGAGACGCACGTAGAGTCGCTTGAAGAAAAGAAAAAAGGATCGGGGGATGACCGGCTTATATATCTCAGGAAAAAAAAAAGCGCTGACATAATCACAGACACGCGGAACGCGTGGGACGCGCTCTTTCACCAGGGACGTGTCGCTTTCAATTTAGCCCGATCGGTACACCCTTACCCCCTCGACTCATCCTTCCCTACCCACCCGCTTTATATTGACTACATCATGGACGGGTTACAACTACGTGATGAGGCCGCGCAGGATCGCGTGCGTGCTGCCGTTGAGTTTCTTGACCCGAGTATGTTTTGTCGCTGGATTGGTGGTCCATGGTGCTAACATCTTTTTTTTTTTCAGGCGATGCACGGGCACGCAGGTTCGTCGATTTCGATATTGATGTTGGGATTCGGTTCTAACGGAAAGTGGTACAGCTATCGAGCGGATATTGTGGTGATGCTAAATAGAGGCATGCGCCGCTTGACTGTGCGTTGGTCCTTGGAAGTCCCTGTCGGGGGCAATGCTGATTTTTGAACAGGTCAGCATCGATGAAGTCAGAGCACACAACCGTGAGCTCGCCGATGGGTATGTTTCTTTTCGGTCTTGGCAGTCAATTGGATATTGATTCATGGGTTTGATTTAGGCTCCTCTCTTCGCCGTTCGACTACTCGCAAGCCTTTGACAGAGCCTTGAAGGAGGTCGTCAAGACTCTTCCTGCCCGACCTGCCAAGGAGACCTCCGATGAAGCAGTGTGTATCTTTGGTCATATCTCCTCATATTCAGTGTCTAATTCCTCGATAGGCTTATTACTGCGCCTATGTTGGTGCATTCGGAGAATTCTCTTGTAATCCCCGCACATTGGGATCTCAACAATTGAACCACATGGTCTCGCTCGAGGGTATTGTTACAAAATGCTCTCTGGTCCGCCCCAAGATCATTCAGAGTGTCCACTACGTTGAGGCAAAGGACCGCTTTGTTGCGAGAAAATATCGGGATCAGACTATGAGTGCCAGCGGTGTAACCAGTTTGAACGTCTATCCCCAGGAAGATGATGATAAGAACCCAGTATGTCTTGTGAGATTATTGAGTGCTTACCAGGGACTAATATATGGCTAGCTTATCACTGAGTACGGTTACTCGACATATTTGGACCACCAATCGATCTCCATCCAAGAAATGCCCGAACGTGCCCCTGCCGGACAATTGCCCCGAAGTGTCGATGTTATCCTCGACGACGACCTGGTCGACACGGCCAAGCCCGGAGACAGAATCCAGCTGGTTGGTATCTACCGCACCCTGGGTAACCGGAATGCAGGCAATGGATCCTCGACTTTCCGCACCATTGTCATGGCAAACAACATCATTCAGCTGTCTTCCAAGAGTGGCGGTGGTATTGCACAGGCTACCATTACGGATACGGATGTGCGAAACATCAACAAGATTGCCAAGAAGAAGAACGTCTTTGAGCTGCTGTCCAAGTCACTGGCTCCCTCTATCCACGGACATGAGTACATTAAGAAGGCTATCCTCCTGATGCTGCTTGGCGGTATGGAGAAGAACTTGGATAATGGTACCCATCTTCGTGGTGATATTAATATCCTGATGGTTGGTGATCCCTCGACTGCGAAGTCTCAGCTCCTTCGTTTTGTTCTGAACACTGCACCTCTTGCAATTGCTACAACTGGTCGTGGCTCCTCAGGTGTCGGTTTGACTGCCGCCGTCACTTCTGACAAGGAAACTGGTGAGCGTCGTCTGGAGGCTGGTGCCATGGTTCTTGGTGATCGTGGTGTGGTTTGTATCGATGAGTTTGATAAGATGAGTGATGTCGACCGTGTCGCTATTCACGAAGTTATGGAACAGCAGACTGTCACAATCGCAAAGGCTGGTATTCACACAAGTCTCAACGCGCGCTGCAGTGTCCTGGCAGCTGCCAACCCAGTCTATGGCCAATACGACCCTCACAAGGACCCCCACAAGAACATTGCTCTCCCCGATTCCTTGCTCTCTCGTTTCGATCTGCTGTTCGTTGTGACGGATGATATTGAGGACACCCACGACCGAACAATCTCGGAGCACGTTCTGCGTATGCACCGCTACCGCCAACCTGGCACGGAAGAGGGCGCTCCTGTTCGGGAACAACTCAACCAGACCCTGGGTGTTGGCATTGAAGATCGTCAAGATACCAATGCTCCTACGGAGGTGTTTGAGAAGTTCAACGTCATGCTACACGGAGGCATGGTCAACCCTAACACCAGCCACAACCGCACAAAGAATGTTGAAATCATCAGCATCCCCTTCATCAAGAAGTATATCCAGTACGCCAAGTCCCGTGTCAAGCCCGTCTTGACTAAGGGCGCCGCCGACCACGTCATCGCCACATACTCTGCTCTGCGAAACGACGAACTCACCGGCAACAAACGCCGCACCTCACCCATCACCCCCCGTACCCTGGAGACACTCATCCGTCTCTCCACCGCACACGCCAAGGCCCGTCTATCTAGCCGAGTCGACGAAAAGGACGCCAAGCATGCCGAATCCATCCTCCGCTTCGCCATGTTCAAGGAAGTCGTCGAAGACGAGCGCCGCAAGAGACGCAAGGTGACCTCCTTCGAGGACTCCTCAGACGAGGACAGCGACCCAGAACTTAACGACGACTCCGACGACGAGACAACAGCCCGCGGCACATCAACCGCAACACCAGGCCGACGAACCGGCACGGCACGCACACGTGGCACAGCCATCCAATCCAGCGTCCCAATCCCAGACGAAGAAGAAGACGACAGCCTGTACGCCGCCAGCCCGCGTGCTCAGCGCCTGCGGTCCAGCCAGACCCAGACAGGCCGCACACAGACCCAGTCCGACTCACAGATGTCCGTGGCCTCATCGCAGCCCGCCTCGCAACTCATTGAGTCCCAGACAGACTCTCAGACCACATCATCCGACGTCCCCATCACGCCTGCGCGTATGAGTCTCTTCCGTTCGACCCTTGGCCCGCTAATGGGCTCTAAGGTCTTCGCCGATGGCGATGAGATGAACGTCAATGAGTTGATTGGCGCTGTTAACACTGCCATTAAGGATTCCCATGGTGCTAGCAGTGTCTTCTCGCACCCTGAGGCTATCCAGGCATTGCGGGTTATGAACGAACAGAACTTGCTTATGTTCCTCGAGGACGATGACAATGTCTACCGTGTCTAATATGTCTTGGATCTGCAATAGCTAGACTCCTTTCCTCGAAAAGGAGAACGCTGGATGTGTTGCGTCTGGTTTTATGAGCTGTTTATCGTCATTGCATTGGGATTGATATCACATGTCGTTAGTTTGTGTTTGGCGTATGGAGTGGGATTGGGGATATCAGTGGACTGACTCAATATGAGAAATATGAATGAATACCGATGCTTGACTATAACTTCCTAAGTAGACTGAGACTAATCTTGATCCTTGTGCATACTACGATATTACTTACCTTGTAGACATGCATCGAAAACACCGTAAACATGCACGGGAATACTATCTACGCAAAAGAGAGCAGAAAAAACAAACCATGATTGAAACATCCAATGTATCTATAGAACAAGCAACGCGTGGTCAGCCATACAAACCAGCGAAGACATCATCCAACACTCCCAATCCAAAATACAGAGAGAACAAGGGTATAGAAATAAACAGCATGAGCAACATTCCGTGCTAATTTGCAGTGCGTGTAGTGCGCGTGTGTATTACAATTCCGGCACAGCAGCCGGTATAGACTCCTCCTTATCCTTCTCACCCATCGCCAACACAGAATCATCCGACGAAAATGACGGCGTCCTCACTCCCTCCCGGATCTGCGCCTGCGTCAGAGGCGACAGACCCCGGCGGAGCATGGAGCCTTTTCGTTTCCGCTGTTGCGGCGTAGATTCTCCGGATGTTGTACTGCCTCGGCGGGGTCTGCTGGATGTTGAAGAGCGTGAGGGTGGCCGGTCCTGATCCAAGCCGATGTCGACAGGTGTCGTACTGCGGGACGAGGTACGGGAATGGGATTCGGAGCGGGTACTGCGGCGGGAGGATGGACCGCGCTGCTCCTGGCTTAGTTTTGAGACTGACGGGTGGTGGCCGTGGCTGAGACGGTGTCTAAATTCTGGCTCGATGGGTCGGTGGAGGGTTGCTGCGACGAGGCGGCGGCGCTGGGATGCGCGCCAGCCTAGTCCCCAGCGGCTGAGCCAGCCGCCCTCTGTCCGGGCGAGGTGGATTTCACGCTCGCGCAGCTTGATGCGTAGTTGGGCACGGCGCTCGTTTTCCTTTTCCCAGAAGTCGGTTCGGTAGTCGTCCCAGTTCTCGCGGAACTCGGGGGAGAATGACTTGGGCAGTAGGAGCAGCCGAATATAGTCACCTCCTGGGCTGAGGTCTTCTTCTACAAGACCGGACTCGCTGTCACCGCCGTTGTAGTATTGCTGGTAGTGTTGACGGGCACTGCGCTTGTCGGAGGGACTCCGCTCGACGAACTGGTAGTTGCCGGTGGGGGAGGGGAAGAATGGGATGGAGAAGGGGAACAGGAAGGAGAGGTAGGAAAGCAGCTCCTGCCAGAATGGCCCGCGGATGATGATGACCTTGGTGTTCATGGTTCGTAGGCCGCGATTGGTGACTGCTAGCCAGCGCCTTGGCCATCGGATACCGCGCTCCCATTGCCCTGTTCCCCAGACCAGCAAGGCCGTCACTACGCCGCCGAGCAGGGCGACTTTCTCTCCCATCTCCACAACCCAGTAGACCGAGCCGCCAACGCCGCGGCCATCTTCTCGTGGACGGAGGAAAAGCGCATAGGCAAAGTAGGCGATCCACGCGGCAAGGAGGAGAACGAAGAAGGTGTTTTGCCTCCGGCGCTCGCGCAGAGCCAGGTATTGGGCTCGCAGCGAGGTTTCGAGAATCAGCAGGTTCAGGTAGATCTGCGGGGGAGCCGACGGGAGGTGATCGAGGGGATCGGAGGGTCGTGAGGCATCTGATGCTTGGGAATGCAATGGCTCTGGTGTAGGAGCTCGGGCTTCTGATGTTGGAGCGCCCTTGACCAGGTGGTCCAATGGCGAGACCATGGTGGATGATCGGGTGTGAGTGAAGTCAGAAGAAGGCCGTTGTGGAAGGCGGTCCACGGGTGATCAGCCTCTCCGCTCACAACATTCAACTTCTGACTTCATACTATAAACTTGTATTCGGCTGCCTATATTCTCTGCCTTTTCTCACTTCTTTTTTTCAAGTTGAAGATTAGGGAATCTTGTCGCCTTACGGAGATAACGCCCGCCCGCAAACTCCGGCTCCGCTTATATGCTATGCTACTTTCTCCGATTCTTCCCAGTGTCTCATGAGCGTGGCCTCCATTCGACTGGCTGACCACGCCTGTATCTCTACTTTGCGCACGTCAACTACATTCGCCTTTGCACCCCTCCGATCATACAAGCTCCACACCCCTCGTGGGCACCGCTATTCCTCAATGGCCTCAGAATCACTAAACTCATCCCAAGAGGACACAAATCGCCCGAGCGGCGAATCGGCCACTCCGTATGCCACCCGGGCTACGGCAACAAGGCCCTCAATGTTTCCCCTATCGTATCGAGACGGCTTTGCTGAATGGTGGGCCAAGCTGCCAGTTGCGCAGACGGAACACAAAGTCCTTTCCTACCTCCCCTACTTGCGCCATGAACCACCCACCCACCTGCAGACGGGAACAGAGAGAAGGGGAAGCTTGGAGTCCACAGACCAAAACCAGCAGGGCGAGATCAGCACGAACTCCCTTGATGACCCGTACGGCCCGCGCAGATGGAGCTCCAGCATGGTGGAGCTGAGCGGGAAGGACCGCGCGCTCAATGAGTTCTCGGTGGAAAGAGTGGGTGAGCAAGCTGATCAGCATCTGGTCATGCTGCACGGCTACGGGGCTGGTCTTGGCTTTTTCTACAAGAACTTCGAGCCGCTCAGTCGTCTCAAGGGGTGGCAACTGCATGCTTTGGACATGCTGGGCATGGGCCGGAGTACTCGACCTTCGTTCAAAATCAAAGCAAAGGGAAGAGAAGATGCCATTCGTGAAGCCGAAGCGTGGTTTATTGATGCTTTGGAGGAGTGGCGCATCAAGCGCAAGATTGACCGGTTTACTCTGCTGGGACACAGTCTCGGAGGGTACATGGCAGTCGCCTACGCGCTCAAATACCCTGGTCATCTGAATAAACTTATCTTGGCGTCTCCTGTCGGCATCCCGGAGGACCCATATGCCGTCACCGCAGACGTTGCTGAGCCTTCAGAATCAACATTGGCCGGCGAGGTTACCCAGGACCAGCAGAGTGTCGTGGCACAAGCTGCTGTCCCAGGGTCAGCACCGAAAACCGCTGACGGCAGCTTTATCACCGGACAGCAGCCCGCTCAAGGGCCAGCCCAACCCCCCCGACGGAATCTTCCCAAGTGGTTCGCCTATTTGTGGGATGCGAATATCTCCCCTTTCAGCCTGGTACGATGGACTGGTCCTCTAGGCCCACGCATCGTCTCCGGCTGGACCTCTCGCCGTTTCTCCCACCTCCCAGCCGAGGAAGCCAAGGCCCTCCACGACTACTCATACTCGATCTTCAGTCTCCGCGGCAGTGGCGAATACGCATTGGCATATATCCTCGCCCCCGGAGCATTCGCCCGCAGTCCCCTTATCCACCGAGTCCACGGACTTGGACGTCAATTGATCCATAATAATTCTCCCTTGAACCCACTTCCCCACGCGATCTCCACTGCCAAAGCCTGCTCAAAACCAGCAGAGGATAACCCCGTCCCCACTGCTACCACTTCTTCTGAACCAGAGGCACCCGCTAAGCGTGAAAATGGCCTTCCTGTGGTTTTCATGTACGGTGATCACGACTGGATGGACGTTTCAGGCGGCCATGCAGCCGCAGCTCGTCTGGAAGAAGAGAAACGGAAGGTGTTGGCAAATGCTACACCGGAGGAGCGTCGCTCCGACGAAGGTTCGTCGAAGGTGGTTGTCATTAAGAGAGCTGGTCACCATCTTTACCTCGATGGCTGGGAGGAGTTCAACAGTGTTATCCTCGCTGAGATGGAGGAAGTTAACAGGCGGGAGAGGGGTCGTCAGTCGTCATGATGAAGGGATGTTTTTTGAATAATGCTCTATGAAATTTGGGATTGGAGCTTGTTGATATTGCGTAGTATACCTTTCTTTCTCTCGTTTGGTACGTTCGTTATAGCTTTTGGTGTTTATCTTTACATTTGTGACTCGCTCTTCTATTCTGTTCCTTGTCCTTACATATCACCTCACATACATTGGCGAACAAAATATAGAAATGGACAAAAGCTGGGGGCATTATCCTAAACGAGAGCCGAAATCGTATATCAAGTATCACATAACAACTCGCCAGTACGACCCGTTATATAGGCGAATACTGTGGCAAGGAGGCATACTTGGCCTAGGTCGAGCGAGTATACCGTTTAATACAATTCTTTCACCTCTTTATTGCCATACCCGAGTGCTAAAAGTAAAGGACGAATGTTCACTAACGGTGCCCTGACTAGCTGTCCAAATATTGAGAGGCTCCACTATACGACATGTTTGGTTACAGATGACTATCTTCATTTTATGTACAATTGCAATACTTTCGTACCATCTGCACTGATATCCAAGCCAGTACTTTCCAATAACACAAAACGAGACCGCAGAAATCCTTCATCCAAATCGTTACCCAGAGCCCAACGCCCTCAAATTCGACCCTGAAATACTCTGCCTTCGGTGTCTCGGACTGGTAGGATAATGTGCCATCAAACGTGCAAAACCCAGTGACGCATCACGCTCATCGGTCGATGCACCAACGCCAGGGGTTGTATACCCACTAGCACTCGGAGAGAGGGTATGATTCCCAGAGGAACTCCGTCGTCTCAGAGAAAAATACCCACCCCCACTCCCGCCACTGATATTACTCCCAAAGCTGTGGCCTCCATCAACAGAGCCGGAGAGATATGAGCTCGTATACGGTGCACCGTTTACCGGTAAACCACGGGGTAGAGCGCGTGACTGTGTATTGAATGTTGCGTATGGCTGTGGTGTCATGAAAGGGGCTGATAGGCGAGATGTAGATGAAGACATGCCATAGCCATACTCCCTGGAATGAAGAGCAGTGTTATCAGGTCTAGTTAACAATGCCAGAGAAAGACCCGCGCCAGTGCGGCGGTCAGATGTCGTCAGTGAAGATGTCGTCAGTGAGCGGTGATGATTCCTATGTCCATCGTGATGCCCATCAAATTGGAGACCATGTGAGTCTGCGCCAGGTGAAAATGTCTGGAAATGACATCGGTTGTTGCGGGTATCGTCGAAATGCGTGGGACTGTTCAGTGTGGTTGCAGGGTAGCCACTAGCTCCCAGAGTAATAAGTTGAGAAGGAAGTTCAAGGCGATGGTTTAAAGATAGCCAGGCACGGTCGTCTGCGTCGATATCTGCGTCTGGATCTCCCTCGCCGCTCCGGCTATGCGTTGAAGAAGATGATGATGCCGAGCTTGCTGCCTTGCTTGTGCCTTTCTCGTAAAGAGAGTGGGTACTACGGGCTTTGGAGGGCATACAAGAGCGCCAGCCGCCTACGCCTTCGAAGTCCCGTCCTTCATCTCCGCAGACGGGGAATCCGAATGGCGTTGAGGGAGATAGGTTGTGGGCTTCGATCATGCTGCGGGCGTAGGAATTTCTTCTCCTATTTTCTGGCTCTTCCAAGCTCGTGCCAGTGGCCCACGACGCAAGAGAGTCATTATTCTTGCGAGGCTGTGCTCCATGCCCGGAGTTGCGTCTGGACCTACCATCTGCTGGGGTTGTAGGTTCCGACGCCGCGAATGTCAACAGTGACGATGTGGATGAAGTGGGAACTGAGAGGAAATGCAAGAGTAGTCCATAGACTAACTCAATAGAAACCACCGAGAGTCGCAATACCAGCGCAAATAGCGCAAATGATATGGTTACCCATGCTGAGAGGATGAGTGGAATGGAGATGAAGGCCAGGAGAGGCAGCGCAAGTAAGGCTGTTAGAATAGACCACATTGGATTCAATCCTCCCCAGGAGGAGAGAAAGCAAAGAGCCCGGGCATGGGTAAACAGTTGCTCGGCTTGTCTCGATCTGCGGAGTAAATACATGTGATGGATGCCCCAGGCAGAAACCACGATTACATCACTTCTGACTTTGTATATCAACTTCAAACATCATCTTACGCCTTACACCACTATGTCCCAGCAATTCCCCTGGGACATTGGCGTCTATGATGCCCACTGTCATCCCACAGACACCATGGCCTCAGTGGCAGACATCCCGCAAATGAAAGCGACAACTCTGACAATCATGGCCACGCGGGGCGAAGACCAAGACCTTGTACAACAAACAGCGATGTCACTCGGTAAATCAGAGCAATCGCCAGAAAGGGCAATTCCCTGCTTTGGGTGGCACCCCTGGTTCTCACACCAGATCGTGGATGATACCGACGCAAACACAGCTCAGCAAAAAGAAGACCACTACATGGCCGTATTATCACCAGCACCAACAGAAGACAAATCATTCATCAATGCTCTTCTGACTCCAAAACCACTCTCAGAGCTTATAGCCGAGACCAAGGCCCGGCTGCAATCTTGTCCAAACGCCCTAGTCGGCGAAGTCGGCTTGGATAAGGCCTTCCGCCTTCCGGGTATCTGGTCACCAGATGAACTAGAGAATCGAGATGGCCAAGTAACACCCGGCTCGCGCGAGGGAAGACGCCTCTCGCCGTATAAAGTGAAGCTGGATCACCAGCGCACAGTTCTTAAAGCACAGCTACAGCTAGCTGGGGAAATGGACCGCGCTGTTTCAATGCATAGTGTGCAGGCGCACGGTGCGGTCTTCGATACGTTGAAGGAATTATGGAAAGGTCATGAGCGGGTTGTTCTCTCACGAAGGAAGAGGGATAAGCAGCAGGATGCGGAGGGTGCAGTGTCTGAGGATGAGGCATCTGCACCAGATAGTAAAAGCCCACCTCCTTTCCCACCGCGTATCTGCATGCATTCGTACTCTGGTCCTGTGGAGCCGATTCGACAATTCCTACATCCGTCAAATCCGTCAGATGTTTACTTTTCTTTCTCGAGTCTTATCAATTTCAGTGGAGCTCCGGCGCGGAAGATCACTGATGTTATCAAGGCTTTGCCTGACGACCGGATCTTGATCGAGAGTGACCTCCATACGGCAGGTCCGCAGATGGACGACTCGCTTGAAGATGTCGCTCGGCAAATTTGCAAGCTTCGAGGATGGGAATTGAGACATGGCGTCCAGGTGCTTGCGGATAATTGGCAACGTTTTGTATTCGGCTAGGCTTTGCATTACGTTTGTTTAACAGGTAACATATCTGTGTGGCTGAGCCTTGGCTGAGATTTATTGGATTTACTATGCAATTGGGCGAAATGCATCTCTGGCGCTGCTTGATGTTGTGCATATTATATGGTCTATTTGAACTAGAATATACAGGAAGAACGCAGATGAATGTATTCGATATCACTGTTTGCAATTATATGACAGGGTATATCTCTATCGAAACCTATATGTGATCGTCCGACATGGCATCGTAGGCTCTGAGCTTTGTATAGAACCTTTTGTCTGTAGAAGATTGTCCTACATGGCCTTGAAATGTATTGTATGTGTATTTGCGTGCCCTGGCATGGCTCGTCTCGTCGTCAAGGAGTAGGAAGAAAGGAAGAAAGGGAGGTAGTGAAGTAGTGTGAGGGAGGTATGACAACCTTCAGTCGTAATGTGATAGAATAGCCAAGGCTAATGATGAATCCATCCTCCGTCGTGGATGAGATCTGCCATTGGGGCATCTTGCCAGTAAATCTGTCGCCACTCGTCTTCGAGTTCGGGTAGACCTTCCACTCCAACAGGTGGAGGCAGATCTACATCACCGAATGCGAACAGTTGTCGCCAGTCAGGATAATCCCGAGCCGGCTCGACAGAATCCACTTGCATGCTGCTTGAGAAAGGATCGTTTCTTTCCAACGGACCAACATTGAGTCGAAGAGGGGCGGTGATCCAATTGTCAAATTGAGTATTGGGCTGTGGCGAGAGGTTGGTATGCTGTAGAGTTGTGGAATCCGGAGTGTGAACACCAAACGACATGGGCCGGGGTGTTGGCGCCATAGATGCCGTTGAGGCGGGAGAAGCAACAGGCATCTTATGTGAATGTTGAGGATCACCAAATGGCTTAGGTCGTTCGGTGGTTGCCATACGAAGATCCTCTTGCAAGCGTTTGGAGTCTTCGAAGAGGCGCAGAATTGTGCCAGCATGAACCCAGTATTGAGCCAACTCGCGCAGCGAGTAGGAGGCCGAGTCGAAACGCCGCAAAGCATTGATGGCAAGGACTGGGTTGGAGAACCGAAGCTCAACCCGGACTTGGATCATGGCTGTGAAAAGAGTATGGACACCAGTGTACCAGAGGTATTTCAAGCGGTCATTCATCCTGAGCTCTTCAAAGATGGAGGCAATGACACCGGCAGCTGCACTACAGATTTCTGCATCGTGGGGACCATAATCGTCGGAGTACGCCGACGCTCTGGGATGCGGCCTATGTAGCAGAATGAGGAAGTTGTTGTATGTCAAGTGGAGCATGGCAGACCATGGGTCCATGTCAGATGCCCGGAGACGAAGGGTATCAGGAAGTTTCAAAGACCAGGTTGCCAGTGACCCGTCAGCTTCCTGCAGAACAGCCTTTCGTCGTTCTTCACTTGCGCGAAGCCCAAATCGATCACGAATGAGGTATGAGATCATTGTACAAAGTTCAGTGAAATGTATCACATATTCCGCTTGTACGTGAGGACCGCAATTCTCGAAATCAGCAGGGGTCAAAGGAGAAACATCAGAATCGTCCAAATTGCTAATGTGAGAATTGATTAGCATTGCGCCAAAAAATTATTCATTGACAATCACTTACATTGCTTGTGGTCGGCCATATGATAGAGATATTAGCACATCAAATTGGACCAAAATGAACCAAACTCTCCTCCACATTCGTCTGTCGCGGGTCACAAAACTACTGGAGACAGGATTTCGATGCATGCCAAGTCCCGTGGCGATTCGTGCAGCTGCACCAACCCAAAAGTGAGCATCTGCAGCAACATCATCGTCCGCACTGTCCGAATGCCACGTCAAAAGAAGGGCCGCTTGGACAAGAATGTCTCGGTTTCGCTCAATGCGATTATCGAACAAATATTTGGTGCGACGGAAAAAGATTTCCTTAAGAGCGTCTCGCTCTACCTTTGCGCGGGAAACATGTGCTCCAATAAGGAGAATGGCTTGCAGAAGTAAGATTGGCGGTGGATCTGCGGGGTCCCGATTCCGATATTGTGTCATGAACAAATCCTCATCAATGATCGGATACCCTGGATTGACGTAGGTGAAATATGCCTGCACTAGTTCATCTGCAAGTGCCGGTTCAGGAAGTGTCAGGGCATCCATAAGGAGCTGATCATGACCGGTCTTCATTTGGCGCCGGGGGATCTCATTGCTGGCAAAGTGGTATACATCGTCATCTTGGTCTCGTTGTTGCCGGATCAAGAATGACATGTTTGATAGTTCGTGTCCGACATAAAAGGCACGCACGCCTCGCTGGATTTCCCTTCTACCAGAGTCCTCCTCGTCAATCAATTTCACGAGATGCTGCTCCATCTCCGTATGTGCCTCGTGAGCATGCGCCAAGTCCGGGCCTTGGCGCCCGAATGCCTCCGATCCCGTACCTTGCTGGAAGCCATTTTGCGGAATACCTCCAGCAAGTGGTGTATGACCGGGGAAGGCAGTTGGAAAACTTGGAGGGAGCGGGGTCCCCGCTGCAAGAGAAGGGTTCGAAGTAGGATCAGACGCGGGGAGTGGCCGAGATCGGATCGGAACGGGATCTAGAATTGAGCGCACCGCAAGACGCTTTTTCTTTTCGTGGATACGGCAGTCGGCCTTTCCAGAGGCGCGACAATTTGTACAAGGGGTTCCGACGACACGGGCATCACAGCGAACTTTGCGCCGGTGGCAATGGACGCAGGCGGCGGAGCCTAAGAAATTTTTGAGTCACCAATTAGCCGCAATCCTTTTTTGCTAGAAAAGTAGCCGCAGAAAGACACAAATCGTGACCAGGCGAAAGCAAAGGAAGAAATCAGTACCTTGCTTTCGCTTCGCCCCGTCGACGGGTAGCGGCGAAGAGTTATCGTTGACGGAGGACATGGCAAGTCATCCTAGATCCAGATGGACCAAGATTCTGCATCATTCGAGTCACAAAGACCGGTCATTCAAGGCGTCATGGTCGACAAGCAGATAAAAAAAGGAAGTGTCCGCGCGGTCTATCCCGAGGGTAAGGCGATAATGAATAGACGAAACTCGGGGCAAGATCGGGTCCTCACGTGGGATGCGGAGAGGGCACAACTGCTTATGTAAGTCCGCCTCGCCACCCGTGGATGACACTTCCATGGATAGGGCTTCATATATCTTATGTATTTTCAATAGAGATGAAACCGTCTCTGCTGCTCCCTCATAGAACATTATCACCATCTTCCCCACCTCCTCTCCGTCCATCACTTATGTATTGTTCTCACCTCCTTCGTCTTCAAAGCTCATTTGTACATTGGATTGTCTTTCCCCCTCAACCTTCACCCAAGTTCAGCACTCACTCAAAGTCAATCCCCACACTATTTTGAACCTCATTTCTACTTTCAACAGTCTTTCAAGCTCAACCTTTGCTCTGGTTAACATCTATTTGCTCTTAAGATGTACGTTGCAATTACGCTATGCTATTCATTTTGATTCGACGTCCAAGCTCTCTACCCGCACTTTCACCCTCCATTCGAATCGCATTTATCTCACTTCATTTCTTCTTCTATCATTAGAGGGTGAAGCCAAAGCACCGCCCTCGCGTGGTCGTCTCGGCCATCGTGCTAAGGAATCTTGGACATGACTGACATGACTACTGAGACTCAGTCATCTGCATCCGACGGATGGACCTGATTCTGGGGCTCCCTGGCACAGTGCAAGACGAACACCGAGGTTATCGTCGTTACACCATTGACACAGCGTGCCATCCTTGGGCACAGCCGCAAATGTATTCTTCATGATTGTGGGAGTAAGAAGTGAGAGGGTGAAGTGGATGAACATAAAATTCCAAGTGGAGATTTCAAATCAGAAGTTAGTGATTAGAAGATCTTTGGTCGCTCCGAAGCAGATGACTGTGTTACCGAGGACAAAGATAAGAAACCTAGTATATGGCGCACCTGCCCTCAAAGTCTTCTTGAGTAAGATTGTCTCTCACAAAGTGCATGATTCAGTGGATACTGAACACTGGAGACACCATCAGAAGCTTCAGATACTCCGTTTTATACCACTAGTTGATGACGCATGTGTCTACACCAAGGGCCAGGGCAAGGAAATGAGCAGTCTCATTGTCCATGTCGATAATTTCATCATTGCGGCTCCTTCGGACGCCGAAGTGAGTGATATCGTCACCAGAATCGAGGGGGTTTTTTTCCCCTCCCTATTAAAGAACCCGAAGAGCGGCCGGTCGGGCCGGTCTTCCTGGGATGCTCCCGAAGCCGAAATTACTATGCGGGACCCATTACAATGCCCCAGACCGCTTACGTCCTTGATTGCGAAAATCGATGACTGGCGATATGATCGGCGTTGAGACGCTGATTCTTGCTTCATGGAAGTGGCCGGAGCTTAATAATGCAGCAGAGATGCTTAAGGAGTGGAATACGGCGCTATCCATTGCAGTTTATTCCGAAATGAACAACAGCCAGCGTGAAGAGCTTGCATATGAGGTCATGACCCTTCCAGTGAGCTACGCGTTTTGATTTCCACATATGAAGTGGACACAATAGGTTTGAACTTGTACTGAGGCTTGTGATGGAGTTGAGTTTTAAGATTCTGAGGAAATCTGGGGACAGAAGTCCTAAGCATATGAAAGAGGTTTGCACGTCAGTCACCGTCACTTAAAAGCCAAGTTCCAGCAACATCCTGCTAACAATGACTTGCCTCTAGGTGTCCTTCGATTCTGTTGATATGACATGGCCAAAGACGGGAAATTTGTCTACTCAGCATAGTCAATTATGGGCTGTTTTAGGCAAGACTATTCATTGTTTACAAGATTGATTTAACAAGACCAAATTCCCGCACCCGAGACTCAAACGTAGCTTTACTACCCTCCTAAAGCAAGCATTCCTTCGACGGATGCCTTTTTCTGTCTAGACCATCAGGAAGGATTGATATATTTGCGGGGGAATGCTACTAATCTCCTTCGAGAAGTGTCCAAGGAAGTGGCTTGATGTTGCGTTACAGGGACATCCAATCATTTCCCTTAGTGGCTGCTAGACTTGTTACCAGATGTTGGGGCATCAGACAAAAGTCGCCCTTAAATCCTTCTCTTTGTCCGGCACCAGTAGTGTTGCAAAGCTCGGACCATCGGGCGCCGGCAAGTGGGCCAATAATAGAGTTCAATCCAATCAGAAACATGGTTTGTATTCAGCCTCAAACCCCGAATCGAACACCACTCGAGACTATTAAAGCTCACCGCTGGGTCCAGACCAATGACGATGGTACTCGTGGAGCAGTTAACGATACGAGAACTGATTTTGTGATCTCATCGCCGATTGGGCGCCAAATTAGTTCATTCTTGTGATCCTGCCCCTGGTTATTTAGAAGTGTTACGCCAATGTATAAGAGGTCTTCCGCGTGGCGGGACCCTCTTGTATAATATGTTACAGTGGAAATGGAAAAGTGTAGAACGAGTGACTATAGTTAGATTTTCAGTGCTTGTATAAAGCAAGTTCCCGAGGAGGGCGATATTGAATCTCAGAGGGTCCACGACGCCTCGTCAACCGCACGAATGCCTGCTGTGTTGAAGCTTACCAGGCTCTGTGAGCTACACAAGGTGCCGTAACAACAATGTGCCACAGGGCGGCTTACTCTCCGTCTCAAAGCCGAAAAAATAAAGAACGAGACAAAAGGAGCGAGATAAAAAGCGCAAAACATGAGGCCAAAGTGGCAATGTCACTCCCACCACACCAAATCGTAGATGCCACCATAAAGGGACTCGGGATCCCCTGCGGGAAATACCCGGATCAGTCCTCGGATTAGTGCTCAGAAGGATAGTTTAGGTCTGAGAGCTAATACGAGGACCGATCCGGGACTTTCCCGTAGGGGATACCGAGCCCCTTTATCCTGCCATATACCAAAACGTGTGTAAGGAGTAATCACAACACGCTTTGGTTTCTTAATAACAAATTAGTCCAATTAGCTTTCAGTCCGAATAAACACCGGGAAAACGAGGGCTTACCGTATTACTCGGGCCTATCCATGATGCCCAAGTTTACCATGACCGCCCTGACAGCGTTTATATCGAGTCCGCTGTCAATAAAGACAGCTCCGATCAGGGCCTCCACCGTAGTGGCCATAGTTTTATTTGAAACAATCCCCCATTGTGCCGGATTGATGATGACGTGCTTGTCAAGACCGTTAGAGCGTCCCAAGGTAGCCAGAGCGTTGTTAGATGCTCGGTTATTGAGGATATTTGTGCTTGACTCTAGAATAGAGTTTAGCTTGAGGTGTTTCAGAAAATCAAGTGACAAAACACTTACCGCGCGTAGAACTTTTCGAATATCCATCAAAATGGAATGCGAGGGCAATAGCCGCATCTCCAACGAGAGCGTGGCTTTTGTGCCCATCGGGATATGCGGGACTCCAGGCTTCCAAAGCTCTGCGAAGCAATGACACATCAACGAATGTGTACCCCAGGATATCCATGACGGCCTGGTCATTCTCTGAAGAATGTGTCGTGACCATTTTGATGCTGGAGTTCGTATAAACAAATTGGAGGAGTCTGGTGGTGGAAAGAGAAATGGAATGCGATAGCCAAAGTTGCGGGCACAGCTATTTATCTTGCACCATGCGGCGCTTCGGCCTTAGGGTTGATTTGAAGGATTACAGAAACACGTCGGGCAGCAGTTGTCGGACCTCAGGAGTTGACTTGAGAGGTCGCCTGATCCTTCTCATGCAAGTTGACTTGGCCTGCCACTTACGTTGGCAAAGGCGCAGTAGAGCCAAGCACTCGGAGCAAATGATGACATTATTATTTATTTGGTATCATGTATCTGATATATCAATCTGGTACTACAAGCAGTCATACCCTGGCTCTTTCCCTCAGCTGCTCAAATCAATATGGAGGGTAAAATGTTAGTTACATGGGTAGACATCTGCCAACTCAGCACACTTCGTATTGTCAAAGATGCCAAGGAAACTCACAACAGATTTATCTACCTGTCACATACGCCACGCCCATACACAGCCGCATTCTCCTCGATCCGTCCTTCTTTTATACCATTGGATGCCCCACTTCCATCCCAGCCGGGCATAATTACACCTGAGTTAGAGAACAGGTGTAGGCCTCGTACCTATAAATCATTTTTGTCCTTCGTTTACCATCTTAGTTTTGCTCATTTCCCCGAAACTTGGGATTTTGCTAGCAGGGCTACTGGTGGTATATTTCGACACATTAAAGGAGCCCTACTATGTTAAGACAATCTATGAGGTTGGACAATTTCTCCGCACATCAATCTATGTCAGACATGTACTGGGAGCAGGACAACCGCCTTGGCAAGCGAACCGCAGGGAGGCGTGGCCGATTTCTTTGGGGCCTACCTATTAGGCATTGACGGGAGCAATGCTCACCGCAGAAAAAAGGCGTTGGCGTTGGAAATCAATGGTCTCCAGGCAAAGACTACCTCCAGCTGTGAAGAAGATTCAAACCAAAGTCACGGTCATGTCTCGACCATGACCGTTGCCTCTTTCGTTTCCAATTCCTACTTAATAGGCTTTGTTGCCCACACGCAGTTCCTTAATGTTATTAGCGCGAAATAATTCAACGATGCGATTCGAACGAAAAGCAACGCGAGTTTAGGGATGGTCGAAGTTCAATAAAAAATCGGGTGCACAAAGGTGACAACCACCGAGCCCTATTGGTTTTCTCATCACTTCGAGAGATCGGCAAATCATTAATCTCGGACACAAATCACACATGTGCACGTTTCTCTACGGATGTACGCGGAGTAGGCAAGTTGGAAAAAAGGATTTCGCGGTGGATGTAATAGAGAAAATGATCGCCCAAAGACCCACAGGCAAACAATAGTCAACGTCAATGCACAAGCCAATTCGGGGGGCCTTGAATTAGGGGGTCAGTTTTCTACGCTTAGGACTCATCCTATTGCCCGTAGGATGTAATGCTTAGGAGCTGCGGCTCAAAGTTGTATGATTTCCTCCTGCTCAGGGGTAAGAATGCGAATCGGCCTTGTGTAGATCGATCAGACTGAGACAGGCAGGCCTGCAAACTCCCTAGGGCCTCAGCTCCGAAAGAACGCCGAGTTCGATATAGATCTCAAGCAAGAATATGTGGTGTCCTAGTCGAATCGTCTTCGAATGATACTTAAGTGATCGGCAGTTCACCATTTCAGAGCGCAGAGCCAGTGCCGATATGCGAATTATCGGCAGCCACGTCCAGCTATTGACGCCCCTTACAGCATTATCCTGATTTCTCACGAGTCAGCCTAAGCCCTTATCCTTTTATCCGGGATCTGTCAAAGCATGGAAGTACTTATTATCCTGCAGGACCCCACTGATGTTTAATCTCTGCGCAACAGTGTAAAGACACCTCTAGCAGCCATGAAGCTGTCCATGCTCCTTTGTTTCGCGGGACTCAGTTCTGCTCTGCTTTCCCTCGAGTCTCCGAAAAGATTTGTGCTTAATCTGACTTGGGACACCAGGGCGCCCGATGGAGTCGAGCGTAAGCAAGCTTTGATCAATGGCCAATTCCCTGGCCCTCCGCTCCTGATGGATGAGGGCGACAAGGTTGAGGTGACTGTGAATAATTACCTACCTTACAACACCACAATTCACTATCACGGCCTTGAGTGAGTCCAGGTCTTTCGAACCTATCAAGAACAAGCATTCATCCAAGAACAGACAGCAAGGAACGTCGTGGTCAGATGGGGTACCTGGAGTTTCGCAGCGGCTCATTCCTCCTGGTGGAAAATTTGTCTCTAAATTCACTGTCACACAGTATGGAACATACTGGTAAGCTTTATTGTATCAATGTCAGAGTCGGTTATGCTGAGTGCTCATAGGTACCACTCGCATTCTGCTGGGCAAATTATGGATGGGTTGTACGGGCCCATCTATATCAGGTGAATTTATATCCACATTGAGAACTAATATCAGCAAGCTGAGAGTCATTTAGACCTCGGACAGCCGCCAAGGACATGGCCAATGCTATGGCAAATGATACCCTGACACGGGCTCAAATCTATCAAGCGATCAAAGATCCTAAATTGGTCATGCTCTCCGATTGGTTCCACAATACCTCCGAAGAACTACGCGAAATTGCTTTAGATGCAGACATCGACACATTGTAAGTCTAGCGTATATACTGGCACAGCAACACCTAACAAGACGTTTAGATGTACCGATTCTCTCCTGGTCAACGGCAGAGGAAGAGTGCGCTGCGTCGACCCTGGATATGCCAGCAGCCTGGTCCCCCCTGCCTTGTCTTCCCTGCTACAGGGTAAGAATTACACCGCCAAAGGGTACGTATACAATGTGTAGAGCCTGCTCAAAGTCTCATTATAGCTCACAATTTATCATGAAGATGTCTCCCGCTTAGTAACACCTACGCCCAAACAACATATGCTCAGCACAATTACAGTGCAGTTCCCTCTACGATGTATAACGAATGCAATGCCACAGACGCGGAGGAAGCAGTCATCCAGGTTGAAAGCTGGAAGGGATGGGCAAGTCTCAACTTTATCGGCTCGGCGGGGATCTCGGTTCCAACTGGTATGTTTGGTGGTATACCTCATCTGTGAACCTTTGACTAACCAAGATAGTCTCTATCAACAATCACTCCCTTTGGGTGTACGAAGTCGATGGCCAATACATCCAGCCTATCCGAGTCGACGTATGATATCTCCTCATCAACCGATCACAAGCCGCAGAGTGATACTGACCATGTACCCCTTTCTAGGCACTGGCACTCGGCAATGGCGGTCGCTATTCCGCCCTGGTAAAGCTGAACAATACAGCAGGAGACTATCCCATTATTGTCGCCAATTCCGGATTGAACCAGAAGATTGCTGGCCGCGCGACTCTGTCATATGCCCACGGTGATCCCACCATCGATTCCACGCCCTCTATCAACTATGGTGGTAACAGGCTTACTTCTGACGTTGTCGTCCTCGATGAAAACACCATCAAACCGTTAATTCCAAACAAACCAAGCCAACATGCGGATGAGACCTATCTGCTCAACATTGGGCGTTATGAAAAAGCATGGAGATGGTCCCTTAATGGAGATCATGCTTACGACCTGGCTTTGGAGGCTGAGAGACCTATGCTGTGGGATCCCCAGTCGCAAGAGAACAGCAGTCTGGTTATCGCTACCAAGAATAACACCTGGGTGGACATTATCTTCAAGGTCTTTGGTAATTCTACAACCCTTCAGCCAGGTCATCCGCTCCACAAACACTCGAACCCGGTTTATGTCCTCGTGAGTTCTTTCAGGCCCCTGTGCCTCGTCCACCTGTTCCTAACGTTATTCAGGGTTCCGGCACTGGCGAGTTCAATTATACTTCTGTCGCAGAGGCTGTCAACGAGATCCCAGAATCCTTCAATCTGGTTGATCCTCCCGTGAGAGGTGCGTATAAGTTGACATTGACTATCCTTCGATGTCCGCAATGAGACTAACGGATATGCTTTACAGATACCTTCACCAGTCCAGCAGCCTTCCAAGGACAGGCCTGGTTGGCGATCCGCTATCATGGCATGTGCTTCAGACATTCTATATAATTAAATATAGGCTAACAATTTCTTTTTCAACAGTGCGAAACCCAGGAGCGTTCTTCATGCACTGCCACATCGACCCGCATCTGACAGGCGGTATGGCGTAAGTTACTCACCCTGAGCTGGGTTATAAATACCAATACTGACCAGAGCTCGCAGGCTTGCTATGCTGGATGGTGTGGATACCTGGCCTACTGTTCCAGCTCAGTATGGCCCCCAGGGCCACTGGGGCAAAGCAGCATAGGTCAGGTTCGAAATGAGGATCAATATGGTCACTCATTAGACTTCAGCGTCATGAGGTTCTCGTAAAATAATGTGAGTATCCTTATAATATCCAAGGCTAGGAAGATTAGATCATATAGCTTAATTTACAACTTCCCTTTCAGAAGATACTTGGTCTCAGCGGACCCTACAAAAATATAGATTTCGTCTGTTCTAATCGAGCTTGTTGCATCGATTTGATAGCCTTGCCCGACTTTTTAACTAGCAGTCGGATTGTCATCTCACACTGTTCTATCGACACAGATACTATCTGGAATGTGTTGCCACCTAGCAAGGTTCTTCTTGAGTTTGGCCTCTATCGGTGGAAGAAAGTAGTTGCCTCTTCCTGAATTCTTACCCAGAGACTTGATCAAGATTCTTTGCAATCGCAAGGAGACTTTGGAGTGTATCAATGGTGATAGAGAGGAAACTACTTAAGACACCCGTAGATGCGATTTCAGAATCTGAGGACTCGGCTGATCGGTGATCCGGCTGACCGATCAGAAAGTTCATTCTAGCAAGGCCTATATAATTCAATAGAAGGTTGCTCTGAAGCAAAGTACTGACCTGCAATACCCGGGGATGTTGACTGGATCTCGGTAAACACATGGTCAAGCCCTAAGACCATCGACTGATGGATACCGTTCAAATCATTTCCAAAGCGCAAAAGGAGGCAGCTAGTAGGAGACAGTATGTCATTTAATCCAATGTACAGTCTCAGTCATCTGGCGAAGCCCATAATACGTAATAACCCGCAAAAAAAAACTCCAAGTAAATAAACGGCCGTGAAACAGGCCAGGTCTGTCGAATAGAACGCAATCCGAGAATTGGTAACCCCTCTAGGTAGAGACACTCCATATTCCTCTGTATCAATTGGCCGAGATAACAGTGCAGATAAACACTGAAACCAAAGACGCCTGCACGCCTCACGCTTCCGCTCTGAAATCCACAAAGATGCCAATCCCAGCACATGCATCCTTTGCTAAAATGGACTCGCTAGTAGGAGTCTCCGCCTGCACCGTTGTGGGATTGGCCAACCATGGCTGGGTAGCCGTAGGCCGCGGCATCTTGCTCTGACGGGTCAAGGTTGGGGTTAAGCAGGGGGTTGCCAGCTTCGGCATCAGGGAATCCTGTAGGGCGAGCCGAGCCACCGACAGGTCCTCCGGCTCCATAGCCAGCACTTGGGGGTCGCTGGTTCTCACCACGTGCAGATTGGGTCTATAAGTTGGTTAGTATTTCAAACCATATATGCGCGCGGTTGCTGGGTAGGGATATTATTTCTTACCTCACGGTACTTGGAGAGGTAAATCTTGAGTGCTTCGGCGTAGTTCTCAAAGCCAAGGGAAGTCATGGCGAACAAGATATCTTCACCGTTGACAGTCTTTCGCTTTTCCTGTTGACATTTCTCCGAGGCTGTCGAGGTTCATTAATAAATGTATGACACACGGAGAAATTTCGAACCCACCTTCACTTGTGATGAATGAGATAAACTCGCTCACGCATTCCTGCATGCATTCCTTGGCTTCTTTCGCGATCTTTGCATTCTCAGGCAGCGCCAATTTCATAATACGTGCCACTAAATGTCACTTGGGTCAGCATATTGGGGTTAAACTCAAAGAATGATAGAAACAAAGGTAGGAGGGCATAACGAAAGGAATCAGATATGCGCAATATGCGACCGACAATCCATCTCATAAAACCACTGCAGGCGCATGCCGAGTATCAAATAAGATGAAAGCGGGACTATCAAAAGCGCAGTTGGGAGGACCGAAATGCGGGGGAAGACAGAGGGGCAACGGTAAGGTACGCGCAAATCGGAATAGAAACATGCAAGTCGACGCAACTAACCATTTGCAATCGGAAGCCACCGATCTTGCTCCTTTACCTCAAATTCGCCCTGGTGTCCTGACGGGTCGTGGTGGTCTTTGTCCATGTGCTCTTGTTCTTCACCCGATTGCACCTCGGTGTCGAGTTCAGGTTCCTTCGAGGGGGAGGTCGACGACATGATTATGAATGATTTAGACACGGGCAGTGGAGCCGGGTTTTGGGCGTCAATGCTTGTTGGTTTCGCGTGCCTGTTGTCAGACCACGTCAGATCTAATGCTGGCGCGCGATCGATTGCGTTTCGGACAGCGCAGAGTCGGCTGCGTCAAAACGGGACAGGGTTGTATCGGCTGGGTACGAACCGCTTCACAGTAGCCTCAGAAGAACGAGTCGGGGGAATCTGGCAATAATGCGCGATCTAGCTCTATGCGAGCGCAACCTGGATTAGCCCCGTGTTTCGGAAATGGGATGAAACCCGTCAAGGATTAAGAAAGGCGATCGCGTCGCACCCGCTGCTGTGGAAATGCCAATCAAGTGCGCCTCACGAGTCGGGTAGGGCCAGTGAAGCTTGAGTGGTGACGCGGGATGCAACGCGGGAGCAGCGAGGGTGGGTCAGATTGGGGGGAGCCCAACTGTCCGACAGGTGCAAGTCGTGCAGGGAAGAAGAAGAGCATACCGTATAAAGCCTTAGTGTCTTAGTGTCTTCCGATTCGTCTGGATCTGAGATCAGAGCGCTAAAGTCAGCATGGTGTTTTGAGTGGAGGGCATGGGCTGTGGTCAATTGGCGAACCAGAACTCCCTGGGCAGATCGAAGGGACGCCTTCGGTTGGTCACTTACCAATGTAAATATTTAAACGTCAAACAGGGCCACAACAGCAACTATCAAATATACCAAGTGAATGCGCAGGTTTCTTGACCAAATCGAATGATTATGAAGCGGATGAAGCAGCCGACACAGTCAAAGAGGGGAGAGATCGAGTTCAGCTCAGTCATGATTGCATCCGATGTTCGCCGCCTGAGGCAGAAAAAGGGGTGTATATAGATAACTGTTTGTTACAATACGTGTCACATTGAGATCGTAATATTATGTATTTGAGATACCATATCGAAATGGTGTCGATATTGCATCTATAGAAGCTGTACTGTGTAGATATGAGCTCACAATTGTACGTCTGCCTTGGTACTGCATGTTGCATAAATCTAACATTAAACTGCGTCTTTCATAGCCCAACAATGCCTTGGTAATTTTCCATTCGGTCAGGCATCAAACCCTACATAGAGCATACAGATAGATGCATATGAAACATTTGCATCTTAGTCGATTGCTCACTTCTTGCTACCTAAGAAAATCTACTTAGAGAAACCTCATTTCCACAGCTCTTTGCTTTTGTTGATAGGAACCATGAAAATATACAAGTCCACGTGATAGGGCTAGCACGATAAGTCGTCTACAATATGGAAACATACGCCTTGCTTTTTGAAGCCCAGTGGGCCAGTTGAAAACTCACCATGACTTTCTTGGCTTAGACCGATATATGCAACCCCAAGAGTACGTACCCCTACGACACTGTTAGGCCTCCAAGATCCAGAAGATATGGGTATATTTCTTGGTACTATGAACACTATGAAACAAGGAGCCCTTGCAAGTTGGCATCAAAGCACGAATCAACGCTGCATTATGTCTAATCTTTTGCCGTTCCCAGTAACGCCGGTAGTCTCATGCTCTCGCACTTCGATAGTACGACCGGGGGCAGATAAAGGGATACGTAAATCAAAATATAAGAAAGAGATGCCATTAAGGCTGCACAACCTGGATGTTGTTCTTCTTCTATAATAGAAAGGCAAGTTAGCACTGTCCCTGGTTCATAGGAGAGAGATAATTTCAGGCAAGAGAAGTCCCCACGCCAAAACACCCTTACCTTCCAAGAATCCAACTCGCTTTGCTTTGACTTGTATTGCTTGAGCATATCCTCCAGTACTTGCTTCAGTCCATCCGAGTTCGTCTTGAGTGTGGGGAGCACATCCTGAACGGTGCGCTCAACCAGGACACCGTTCACCATGCGGAAACATTTGCGGTCTTGAGGAAGAGGGTCAAGGGTTTCGATAACAAGCCTGAGGAGACAAGAATGTCAGCACCATGTAACTTCATCGAGGAATTCCAGCTGAGCTGGTGTAGCTCCTGATCCAAGCGCAAGATCTCAAGCCAGAGGACCGTCTATGACATTGGAAGAAACGTACTTGTGCTCTTCAGCCTCCTGCTCGATATCGCCGATTTTCTGTGCTAATTGCTGGAGGGTATTCTTGAAATTGGTGTACTGGAGCTGGAGCTCTGCATTGAGGGGTCGCATTAGTTTTCGCACAGAAGAGTTAGACGGTCGAAAGACATACCTTGTTGCTTCTTGGGATCGATCTGTTGCTGGCTAGACATGATGACTGCGTGATACGTGTGGTAATGCGGTTCAAGAAAGCTCGACAAATTAAGATGACGATGCGGGGCGGTTGCAGTTTGGTGTTTGGCGCAGGCCACTATGGACTGTCTAAGCACTTCTCAACCCTTGAAAAATGAATTTCACGTAATGGTATTGGCAGATCTTCACTTGCATAGTCTATTCGTTTCTTTATCCTTCTAATTTACTTTATTTACCTGCTGATGCCGTGGTACGCGCACCAAAAAGTAGATTATACCACGTGACTGATATCGGAGTTTGCACCGTTTGCCCCCGATAAGTTCGTTGGCGATCGGTTGTCAAGTCAACTTCCACCACGGCTCTCAATCTGTGGTCCAAGTCCCATCTCTGGCCTGCAAATAGGTCCATCGCCATGTCTCGCGATATGGGTCCCCCGGCCAAAAGGCAGAAAAGCTCTGGCAACCTCCCGCCACAGCTACGCGACGCCAAGCGGAAGGATATCGACACTTGGGAAACCAATCGAATGCTCACATCCGGTGTAGCACAAAGACGTGACCATGAAGGAGATTTCATGCCCGATGACGAGGAGGCAACTCGAGTCCATTTGCTCGTTCACGACCTCCGGCCACCTTTCCTCGATGGCCGCACCATCTTTACGAAGCAGCTTGAGCCGATCTCCGCTGTCCGTGACCCGCAGAGTGATATGGCAGTGTTCAGTCGGAAGGGAAGCAAAGCTGTACGTGACCGTCGACAGCAGCGCGAGCGGCAGAAACAGGCCCAGGAAGCGACAAATATGGCTGGCACAGCTTTGGGCAACTTGATGGGTGTCAAGGAGGATGAGGGCGACAGCGCAGTCGCTATGCCGGTTGAGGATACCTACAAAGGAGGAGGAAACAAGTTTGCCAAGCATCTGAAGAAGGACGGCGGAGCCAGCGCGTTCAGCTCGAGCAAGACTATGCGGGAACAGAGAGAGTATCTTCCTGCTTTTGCTGTGCGCGAAGACCTACTGAGGGTCATCCGGGACAACCAGGTTGTGGTGGTTGTTGGAGAGACAGGATCGGGAAAGACCACACAGTTGACCCAGTTCCTGCATGAGGATGGCTACTCAAAGAATGGCATGATCGGATGCACGCAGCCTCGCCGTGTGGCCGCAATGAGTGTCGCAAAGCGTGTCAGCGAGGAAATGGAAGTCGATCTTGGTTCTACTGTTGGATATGCAATCCGTTTTGAGGATTGCACCAGCGATCAGACAGTGATTAAATGTGAGTCTGTTTCTGTACATGATACACGAATGAAGGCTAACTAGTATCCAGACATGACGGATGGTGTCTTGTTGCGAGAGTCTCTCGTCCAGACGGATCTCGACAAATACTCCTGTATCATCATGGATGAGGCGCACGAAAGAGCTTTGAACACCGACGTCTTGATGGGTCTTCTCAAGAAAGTTCTGGCTCGGCGCAGGGACTTAAAATTGATTGTGACATCGGCAACGATGAACTCAGAGCGTTTTTCGCGCTTTTACGGAGGTGCTCCGGAATTCATCATCCCCGGAAGAACGTTTCCGGTCGATCTTCACTTCTCACGCACACCCTGCGAGGATTATGTCGACAGTGCGGTCAAGCAGATATTGGCTATTCATGTATCACAGGGCCCGGGTGATATCCTTGTCTTCATGACTGGACAAGAGGATATTGAAGCGACCTGCGAGCTCACTGACGAGCGGTTGAAGCTACTGAATGACCCTCCAAAACTCAGCATCTTACCCATTTACAGTCAAATGCCAGCTGAGCAACAAGCCAGAATCTTCGAGAAGGCTGCTCCGGGCGTGCGCAAAGTTATTGTTGCTACCAACATCGCCGAGACTAGCTTGACTGTCGACGGTATTATGTATGTTGTTGATGCTGGTTACTCAAAGTTGAAGGTGTACAACCCGCGCATGGGTATGGACACTCTCCAGATTACGCCAATCTCTCAGGCCAATGCAAACCAGCGATCCGGACGAGCTGGCCGAACAGGACCAGGTAAGGCCTATCGTCTCTACACCGAGACGGCCTACAAGAACGAATTGTACATTCAAACGATTCCCGAGATTCAGCGTACCAGTCTCGCAAATACCGTGCTCTTGCTTAAGTCTCTTGGCGTGAAGGATCTTATGGACTTTGACTTCATGGATCCTCCTCCGCAAGAGACAATCTCCACATCTCTTTTCGAGCTTTGGTCTCTAGGCGCTCTCGACAACCTGGGCGAACTAACATCCTTGGGACGCCGCATGACGCCCTTCCCTATGGACCCCCCTCTCGCCAAGCTCATCATCATGGCATCTGAAGAATACGGCTGTAGCGAGGAGATGTTGACCATCGTCTCAATGCTTTCAGTTCCAAACGTTTTCTACCGACCTAAAGAACGAATCGAAGAATCAGACTCTGCTCGCGAGAAATTCTTCGTCCCAGAATCCGACCACCTAACCCTCCTCCACGTCTACACTCAATGGAAAACCAATGGATGGTCCGACTCATGGTGCGTCAAGCACTTCCTACACGCCAAAACCCTCCGTCGTGCAAAGGAAGTCCGCGACCAGCTCCACGACATCATGACCGTCCAAAAAATGCCACTCATCAGCTGCGGCACAGACTGGGACATGATCCGCAAATGTATCTGCTCAGGTTACTACCATCAAGCCGCACGCGTCAAGGGTATTGGCGAATTCATCAACCTCCGTACCAGCGTTACTATGGCCCTTCACCCTACAAGTGCACTTTACGGTCTGGGATACGTACCTGAGTACGTAGTCTACCACGAGTTGATCCTCACAGCCAAGGAGTACATGTCCACAGTGACTGCGGTCGATCCTCACGTAAGTTACTTACCCAACCCTGCTTCTTTCATTCCAGAACATATCATTCAGAGCATAAGCTAACATATCCATCAAGTGGCTCGCCGAACTAGGAGGCGTCTTCTACTCCGTCAAAGAGAAAGGCTACTCGAAGCGCGACCGCCGTGTAACAGAACTCGAATTCAACCGTCGCATGGAAATCGAATCGCAGATGGCAGTTGACCGCGAACGTGCTGCAGCCGATAAGCGGCGCGAGGAAGAACGGAACGATCCTACGCGCCGCAAGAGAGAAGTCGAGGCTGGAGCGGGGTCTGCCGTGCGCCGACCTGTCATTAAACCGGGGCGGAAGGTCGGCGGTCTTACTGCTTCGTCCTCTACTTCGTCGCGGCCTAGTGCCAATGGAAATGGCAGTGGTAGTGGAGGGGCAGGAAGGGCTGGTGGTTCCGGGGGGAGTGTCGTTAAGAGGCCAACTGTTCCCCGGAGGCCAGGGCGGGCATTTTGATTACAGTCTTAGTGTCAGCCCTGTGTATGCCGTTGGGCTTTTGAGTTGCCCTGTTTGTGCAACATTGAGTTGTTGTTTTAAATCCATCTAGAAGGATATAGTTGAATAGATACCCGCCATTGCATTTCAAACCAACCGGTCATTGAGCTGTACGACTTGATAGTACCTTGCGTCCTTTAACAGCCTGGGCAGGTTTGTTTCTCTATACCTACACCTTTTCCATCTCGAAGCTATGGGGAACTTGTACGAAGCAAATACTTGTTCAAGTCAAGCTTAACATCGTATAAGTGACTAGACCTAAGATATGAACAACCATTCCCATCCTAATCAGACAAAGCAGCAAAAAGGGAACAGGCTAAAAAAGAAAAACGTCCCAGATGCCAATATCTAAAAAAGACAGTATTTCCCAATCCATTCAATAACCAGCTCATCCAATCACTCCCATAGAAATAGAAAAGAACAGGCCAGCATGGTATCGAAGGAAATGAGTAAAGCACCGACCGAGCGCAGCTCAGTTAATAAAGTTGATGCAGAAAAAGTGTAGAATCAAGCTTCCAAAGATGTAATCGGCAAAGGCCCTGTTGTAACCAAATATTAGCAAATATCCCAACCGCGGTAATGAAATACAAGAACAGAAAGAACCCACCTCTCATGCGAGTAACCCGTCCCCTGCTCCTCACCCTGCTCATCTGCGAATCGCGCGTTCTTCCCCTTCGAGCTTGGCTTTGACGTAGCACCGGAATCACTAGTTTGCATGCGAAGACTTGCGGTAAGAACGAATTGACCAACGGCGGCACTGAAGCCACTCAGGAAAGCGTTGAAGGGCTGTTATTGAGAGAAGGTATTAGCTTAATTCGTATTGGTTTCGTGTATAATGTGGTTTATAGATTGCCATGTTGCCCATTTGCTTGGATATTTCCATCCATTTGAGACACGAACATAGACAACTAGCCCAAAGCAGGATGCTAGGTAACTCACATAATTTCCAGCCAAGACACAGTACAAGAACTGCAAACCACCAACAAGAACAAGGAACACCATGAAGGCATCTAGAAGGAGTGTACGCTGCGGCGTCGTGGTGGCATATTGCTGCCAAACATGCTGGGCAATTTCTGCTGCTGAGGCGTTCGTCTTCAGGGTGGCTGGACCTGAGGAGAGGGGCTTTGGTGTTGGGGTTGTGGGTGTGGAGGGCGTTGCGGAGGTAGATGAGGCCGCGTGGCGCTTGGGAGGCATGGTTTTGGGTTCGGGGGGTGTTGGGTAGTTTTTTGGGGTGATGCAATTGGGATATCAGGAATTGGAGGTAGTGTGCACTTTTATGTCCCCAATTTGTTTGGGTGTGGTCGGTGGATGGAAGGGTAATGGCGGAGTGGAGGAGATCATTGATGCCAGCTTGGAGCTTCTCCGTTATCGCGTGGTCACGTGGTCACTGATTGGAAGTATACAAGTGTTAATATTTGGTTATTTGATGGTTGTATATAAGGGTGATCATGCTTTATTCTTATTCCTTTTTAAATTGATATGTTGCACATTATGTTTGTATTGGTGATATTGCACCACTACTGCCGTGGGCAACATAACATGCATCATAGAGAGAAGAGAGATATAGAAACAATGAGGGGAGGGGATATCATCCAAAATTCAACGCCACAAGTGATAACATCGTGTATATAGTTATAAGACCAAAGCCAAGAGAAGACACTTCGCATGCAGATATGCAGTAGCCAGACGTCAACGGACAAAACATATCAAGATCAGTCCGACGCAAATCAGACAAACCATTCAGTAACATTAGTCCCCTTGGTCGGCTGAGAGGCATCATTTTCGACGTCCATCTGGAAATCACGCATGACCTGGTCCCATTCATCCCAGCTGAGCGGAGGGGCTTCAGGGAATGGTTCCGGGTTCAGGAGGGGATTGCTCATGGCGGCGTTGTAAGGTTGGGTTGTTGATAAGCCCGATGGCGGGAGTAAATTCGTTGCTGAGATATTACTTTGTGTAGTTGGGGTATCGTAGATGTCCTGGGAAGCGAAGAAGTTTGTGTCGGGGAAGATGCTCTGTAGAGCTCCTAAGGGACCTCTGCTAAGGTCGATATTCAGATCGGCGTCAGATGTAATCTGTGGAGATACGTCTGATCTATTATTTTGGAAGGGGCTTGCCTGTCCCGGTGGCATATGGATCTGGGGAAGAGGGTGGTTGGGCACAGAGGTGATTTGAGCGCCGACTGGCTCTAATAGGCTGGGAGCTGGGCCAAACTTGACAAGCAATTCCTGGCTCTGTTTGATGCGGGTGGCTTCAGCTCGTTTCATTAGGGCGGCGAGGGGCCGCCATAGCATGCCCTTCTTATGGGTGGCCTGCACTGCCCAATCTGAGTAGAGCGAGCTAACGGCATTCCAGGCTCGATCGGTGATAGGGCAGACAGGGCGAACGCATATTTCAGACAACACAAATGCAACACCATGCCATTGCATATTGGTCCGGAATAGCCAGCCCCATTTGGTAGTCTTTGGATCGGCTTCGAGTAAGCGGCCAAATTCGAGCACTTCGATTGCTGTTAAGAACAAGCTCTCGCGAGTTGCCTGGGAGACAGAGGTGCTGCGATCTTTCCGGGTCATTGGGTGGTGGACCATCAGCCACAGCTTGGCAAGGATAAGACGTCCCACTGTGGCAGCGCACCATTGGATGGGAATGTTCATGTCACAGTGTCTGATATACCGTTGCTCGCAGCGATCACTGATTACTTGAATCATCTGCTCACAGCGACTGATTGGTGGCTTATTGTCAAGCGCACGAAGTTCGGCGCCGGGACACACGTAGTTTGCTCGTCGCAAAGCACTCGTAATCTCACAGCGAATGAGACAGAATGTATTATCAGTGCAGCCCTCTCGTTCTGCGGGAGTCTCAGTCATCTCGGGGTACAGGTCCTCATCGTTGACATTCAATGGAAGCCGAGTGTCGTACATGCTCTCATGGATAATAGGATCCGTCCCATGATCTTCCGATGAGCGGACATCCAGTAACGAGATATGCCACCATAGTCGACGGCGCATTTCGGTCTCGAACGGCTTGAGTGCGAAATTTGTTCCGTCACGATGTATGCCTAGTCCTTGAGCAAGACGCAAGACGATGGAGGTCATAGACCAAACGAATTTGCTATCATCTTCTCGTCGTACACAAACCAAGAACAGAACAGCAGCCTGGAGAAGGACCAAACTCTGTGTATTCAGCAACCCAGCTTTTGCAAGGGCTTGCTCCGTAGCAAAGCGGTACCGTTTGACAGCAGTCGCGCGGTCTTCACCGAATTGGTATGCGCATTCTTCAGGCTTCATACTGACAAAGCTGCTCAAATACATAGCGAAGACCAGAGCCTCTGAATTCTTATCAAGCGACTCCGGGTGCCGCGCTGCCTCAACAAAGAGATTTCTGGCAGTCGGTCGATGAACGATAGTGATCAGAGGAGCAACATTGTCCTTGTATGTTTCCCAAAGTATAGATACTTTGGAAATAGAAGGGTGAAACTCTCGAAGCGAGTGAGACAGCGAGTAGTATCCAAAAATGTGTCCATCATGAGAGCTTGAATTGGGAGAGTCTGGCGAGGGAGCATCATCTTCCTCAGAGTCAGAATGATCGAGAATATCTTGCAACTCCTCGATCTATAGCAATTAACATAAGCCATGACCTGGTATAAAGACATCGATATATCATACCTCATCTCCAAGACTAGCCCAGAGTCGATTGCTCACATATCGGCTCCGACCTTCATCAATGACCAAGCGCCCGAGCTCGTTTTCAAGTCTGTTAGGGGCAGGGCTCTTAGGATCTGCAAATGGACATTCAGAACCCTGGCTCTGAGGTCCAGGGGGTGCAGCAGGAGCAGCTGCTGTAGGCACGGGCGCAGACGCAGGCGTATCGCTGATAACAGTAGAAGACGTCGTTAATGACGGCGTCCGGGCTGATGTCCCCTCTGAACCCGAGCCATTACCACTCCTCAGGTGATCAATAACACCTTCCAAACGACGCAACCGCGAAAGCAGCTCCGCGTCAGGTGGGCGCCTCGATTTTCGCGGGGCACGACCAGGCGGGGGGAAAATGCATTCAATACCCGCCTTTGTACAATTTGAGCATGGAGTCCGCTTGTTACATCGGACTTTTCTGCGGCGGCATGTTACACAGCTGCGGGAGCTCGATGTGTCAGCGTGGCGGGGAGCGGTGGCGGACACGTTGGGCGAAGTCGGGGAATTATCGCTGACGATCATCTCTGGCGAATCTGATTGGAACGACATAATGGAGAAGGAATGCAGGTCTTGTCTCCTACATTCTTAAGCAAACCACCTCTTTGTAGCTTTGAGCTTTGAAAAGATCACGGGAGCCTCAAATGTTATCATGTGGGGCATGTGACTGGTGACTCAGCGTCTAGGCGTTTTCCTCTTTGGGAAAAAGCCGTTATCTCCGTGCAGTTGGATTGTTATGTTATTGGAATTCATATTAACGCCTGGTATATGCAGAGGCACGCTAAATGACAAATAGAAAAAAGCACCATGAAGAAAGATCAGTGGCTCATGTCTCTATAATAGGATTGAGATCCGAGGTACGGACTGGCAAGTCATCGCCTCGCCAGCCTTGTCGAAGGAAGCGTTTAAGCTTTCGCCTGAAAAAAAAAATTAGTCGAATGTTCAGAGATACGGAGTACATCGATGTGGAAAAAAAAGAGGGAGGACTCACTTTGTAGACTCCCAGATCTTCGTCGCCCCGTTGAAAGTATGACTAAAAAGCCGATTAGCCCGTGGATCTATAAAGAGAAGATCGACATAGCGGACTAACCCTGAAAAGGTCGTCTGTGTCAGAGCCTTAGGTCCATACTCCTCCTCAAGAAGCCAAGTATAAGCATATGGGATCTTAACCGCCACTCCCTCAAAGGTGCTATCACGCAGCGGGAAAATATCACTCTCCTTAAGTCACCATTAGCACGACACATCAACATCAAGTAAAATGAGGGCACACCTCGTAATGATGCTTATCCTTGCAAGTCAACGCCTCCGGATGTCCATTCTTCCTCTTATTCTCATCCTTGCGCACAGCAGTGATATCAATGAAAAGGCCCGACGACATATCAATCCAGCGCGCGTCAATCTTGTTCATTGTATCCTGTTCAGACTTGACGACATAGTTGGGATTGATATCGAGCATGTAGGCGCGACCACCATCAACGTCGGGGAGATCGAAATGGTGCTCTGTCATGTTATAGTATTCTGCTAGGAAGTGGATTGTTGCTTCTGAAATTTGGACGTCTAGGTCGTTGTCCCATGGGAAGATCTATATTCTGTTAATTATTGCCTAGGTTGGAACGAATGTGGAAGTGAAGGATAAATCTTACCTTCTGATTCCACCACCAGGCCAGCAGCGTGCCGTGCATAATCCATGTCTCTGCGCCGATGGCGTTCATTGTCGAGAAGTATGTTTGGACGAGGGCTGAGAGATGTGGGATGACTTCTGATTCTGGGAGAGTTTCATTGGCGAAGCTGGGATTTGTAAGTGGATGGTCAGGACAGATCAAGAGTGAGAGAGCGTACCGGCCGTCATAATGATAATGGAAACTGTGGTAGCAGGTTAGTTTAGGGCCGATATAGACATGCGATGTTGTTAACATGGTGTCTCGACATACGATGATTCATCTAAAACATTCACGCGTGTCAGTTAAAGTTGACAGGAACCAGAAGGCTGATCGACAAGGCTGTAAAACGGTATCAGGTCGGCTTGTACTCACGGAAATATTTCTCTGTTGGTATTTTCTTCTCGCTTTTATACTCCCTTGTTACGTTCTTTCGCACGCTCATGAAATCAGGTTCCGTCTCTGTACTCCCGCGCACTCCGGAGACAATTGTTGCTAGGAGTAGTCCATAGAGCCAACAAGCGGTAGCTAGAGATCGCATTCTGTATGGGAGGTCGCAGACTCTGTGTATTTATGCGTATCGGCATATGCAACGATTCGTGATATATGGAAGGGTAAGTTTGATTCGTATGCTGCAGGATCTGCCAGAAGGAGATATATGAGGCCAAGCAAGGCAAGATAAAAGATATAAATAAAGATTGTTGAATAGAAAAAGTGGGTATAATGCAAAGAAACAAAAGACCAGCGCAAAGATCAAAAATGAAAGATGATGACCAGCACAGAAACAGGCTCAGTGGCTGAAGAATAATCCTTCTTCCAGCGGAGTAGATTTCACTTACCTCCCGTAATTTTCAGAACCAAAGAACAGAAACAGGATCCATGATTGGTACCGGACGAAGCCGGCTTTCCGAAGTCTACCACGCAGCCAAAGAGGCTTGGTATTGAGCGGGAGCTGACGACTCCCCTCGTACTCGTTCGGAGAACAATACTATTAACGAGGCCGGTATATTCGTGGATCGAATCAGCAAAGTCTGCGCGTTCCGCCACATGGACCCACATGGCCATGAGCTTGTCTTGTGTCGCGTGTTCAAGTGCCGGGGGATATTTCACTGTGCATGGGTTTCATTTTAGGAGATTAATAATATTGGATTAGAGAGAGGGCCGCGAATGCCCCTGTTTCGTTGGCGTTTTCAAAGGTTAGATTAGTGCTGTTACTATGTATCTCAAGGCGCAGCGGGAAGTCGATGTATACGCGTCCCTTCGATAGCATCATTTTAGTCTGTTTGACCGCTGCACTAGCACTCCGCACAAGACCGGAAGAATCTAATTTTGACAAAATGGGAAATGCATCACACATGACATCCGGAGGCTCGGCATTTTGACCGATAGAAATATGATAGGTATATAGTTGGATATCTATCTTTATGTTGATGTCGATACAAAGTATATTGTCATATCTAATACTACTAGCCATTAGCTTGCTTAAAGTCCGCGTATAATCTGTACTTATTAGGCACAATTGAAGGTAGGGGTTAGACTTTTTACAGACCTGTTCGGTACCCAAGAAACGGTGTAAATTGTGGGTCAGAAGTCGGCCGTTTAGACGGAATAAGATTCTTAGCCAATGTTACATGAGCCACTTTAGAGTAAATTCATTTGAAAGACTTCCATCTCACTATTTAAGCCTCGCCTCGAACAAAGTAGGCTGATCAGCCAAAGTTCTCGGCCCATCGCAATCCCCAGGCAACCAAGCCTTCACCCACTCGAAGCCAGCCATCTCAAGCAAAGACCTCCACTGCGTTTCCGTCCGTTCCAGCGACGCAAAAGTGTCATATGCAAATCGGACAAAACAGCAGACAACGCAACCCCAGATTCAGGCAAAACCGTCTCACTAATCAACAGCAGCGAATCAGCCCCCAGAGCGGCACGCAGCCGCCGCAGGATCTGCACGGCCTGCATATCAGGCCGATCATGCAAAACAGTCCGCAAGAAATAAGCCTTCGCATTGCGGACGGGCTGTGCTTTGAAGAAATCGTGAGCCATGACTTGGATCCCCGGGAGATCAACGCCAGCGACCACAGCGGGCAGATCCTGCAAATCAGTTTGCCTGGTAAGTCTAAGAAATGATTTTGGAATTCTTCAGGTCTTCGCCTTGGCTTCCGCCTATGTCAACAATGAGTGGGTCGGACTGGTCTTCCACGCGCAGCCGTGCGACAGGGAAGAATTCGAACCAGTCTTTGCCAGTCCGCCGGAAGGGCATGCTCGTTACCGTGTTGGAAGGCTTGTTGGTAATATGGGTTAGAGTTGAGGAAATCGAAATAGTGAGCTGGTGTGCAGTGTGCGAACTGGAATGGCCCGTCTAGGCCATTTTTGGGGCTCTACCAGCCGTTGGAGTGGAAGTATTCTGGGAGAGTAGAGAGTATTGTCCAAAAATGAGTTCAATTTGATGTCAGGCATTGGCGATGCTACGCTATCTCTGGGGAACTGTCATACCCATGAATTATCGCAGCAGAAATGGGCGAAGTTGACACCAGTGCAGCTGCCACCGGTGTCGTGGTATATTTGTCTACATCTACCTCATGAATCACGGTCATGGCAGCCAGGAATTGCATAATCCGCCCTACAACTATCAACACAAGCACAACGCACGGATCAAGAATGGATGCCAACTTACTGACAAGTGGGGATCGGCCTCAATCTGCAATTGCTTAATGTTGAACGCACCATGACACTTGGATATAGCATCAAACAGCTTCAAGTCCACAGCTAATCGAATAGCCATTCCTTGGTGGCCCTAGCACATGTCAATTGCCCGTCGGTTACCTCCACAGGGATCCACACGGCATACCGAAAACATGAGACGTGAGGCAATCACCAAAGGACTCTCCAGCCGAGTCCGTAGTCTGTCACATGCTTGCAGTAACTGGGTTTTTTGTTGCTCATCCAATCTATCTGGATCGACGGCGCCGAGTTTATGTTGCAGATCGCTCATGTTACAGTAAAAATAGATTCAATTGTAATGTTTTATCATTATGGCTGATCTTTTCTTTTATGCTCTCTTTGAAGCCGAATTCAACGAATATCCCGGCTATTCTTTCAAATTGAATCTTGTCTCATGTAATAGACCGAAAATCCCATCGGACTCGGTATATTCGGGGAATTCTCATATAACGTTCAATGTCACGTTCTGAAGTGTAACCTAAGAAAGTCCAAACGACCCGGTGTCCTAACCGAAGTTTAAAGGATCCATCAGGCCGTCTACAGCGAAGTCAATTCGCAAACTGCACCAATTCTAGCAAATCGGGAATAGCCGTCGGGCGCTGATGGGCCAATATTAACTTATAGTGGAGATATTTAAAGTGCCTGATTGGTCAGGTTTTAACACTATAACTTCACTGCCTGTTCCTCCCATTTCCAGCCACCGAGGTTGGCATCTTTGGACCCTGAGTTCTGCGTCTAAGTATTGGCTCACTGCTTACCCCAGGAGATCTTGGACCTATTCATTCTTACCTAATTTCTTCCACCCTTTCGACTCTCACATGTTTCTTTCTGATGCCAATGACTCCCGACTAGTTTTCGTTACATTTGTTCATGTGCTCCCATTTTGACATTCATTCGATACGATGAGTCGAAATACACACTAACATTTGGCCCGGATTTACCTTTGAGGCCGTTTCCGTTCTCGGTTCGAGAGAAAGTGCGCTATTTGTGTGTTGTGTGTCCACAGACATAATTTTATGCCTATAGGGTGTGCCCAACTCACTCTCGAACCCCCCAATCTCACAAGATAGTGCTAGGATAGCCCACTATCACGGGCCCCCAAGTCCAAGATCCAAGATCCAGTGGAAGTGAACATGTCAGAGGCCTCCACACCCCTGGGAGAATCAAGCACACTGCAACCGGGCTCGGCACAGCAGCTGAACCGCTCCTGTGAGTCATGCAGAAGTCTCAAGGTACGCTGTTTGCCTAGCCCGTCCACGCCTAATCAGTGCCAGCGATGTGCGAAGGGGAAGAGGACCTGCGTCTTCGTGCCCCCGCAGAGACGCCGGCCCCGTAAGCGGACGGACTCACGTGTGGCACAGTTGGAGAAGGAGATGCGGATGATGCGTTCGCTGTTGAAGGGTCGGATTCGGGAGGAAAGTGAGCCCGAATCGGAGGGTAGTGAGGTTGATGATCGGGATTTGGAGGGCGATGGGGAGTTGAAAACTATGCGGGATCATTCTGCACATTCTTCGGATCGATACATGGATTATTCGCCTGAGTTGATGAATACCCATCCTGGTGGGCATGATCGTGTGCCCTTTTCGGGTCCTCCGTCTTTCGCTGGGTTGCCACCTGGTTTTGAGATGGAGGAGACTCCGCCTGTTGAGGATGTGATCGACCGGGGTATTCTCTCCCTTGAAGACGCGGAGCAGCTGGTGGCATATTTCATCCACGAGCTCGCATATTTCTTTCCGTTGGTTGTCTTGCCCCTGAATACAACGGCAGCGCAACTGCGACAGACAAAGCCAGTCCTCTTTCTCTCCGTCATCGCGGCCACATCAATATCCGTTGACGCTGGATTGGCAGCGGTGTTAAATCGCGAGATGGTCCGGCTCTATTCCGAAAGGTTCTTCATCGAAGGCGAGAAATCACTAGAATTAGTGCAAGCCCTTCTCCTCATGATCATCTTCTACTTTCCACCAGCGTCGCCCCTGAAACTGCAATTCTATCAGTACACGCACATCGCCTCGACGATGGCGCTTGAAATCGGTCTCGCCAACAAGCGTCGAGTCTCGAAGAAGTCCGACCGGAAGAACAGACTTGAGCCGCACGATGAGTTGCTAGCTGAACAAGCAAGAGCAGTTCTGGGCTGCTACCACCTTGGCTCAACAGTAGCGATGAAAACTCGTCGACAGAATCTCCTCCAATTTAACGACTGGGTGACCGAATGTGTCAAACATCTCGAACACTCCCCCCACCGAACAGATCAGCATTTGGCAGTGTGGTTCGAGCTTCAGCGTATAACAGACGAGGCGATGTCTTCGTTCGGTCTGGATGATACCAGTGCCACCTCGCCTTTGACGGAGTCAAGAGTACAAGCCGTGCTGCGATGGTTCGACAAGCGAATGGATACATGGAAGAAGAATACTCCTTCAGCCATGCTGACAGGTAAGTCCTTCTCCAAGCATCCCATTCCCATTCCCATTCCCAGCCCACCAAAACTAACACCGCCCAATTCCAGTTCCAATGATCCTCGAATACCGCTCCACAGCCCTGGCAATGTACGAACTAGGCGTAGGCGAAGGCTATCGCGACCCAGACGCAATAAAAAGACGCTACTTCATACTCCCAGCCCTCGACGACGAACACGAAAACGATCCCGAATCCTCAGACCCAGACCCAACGACTGCCCCAATCGGAACAAACACACAACAGCCTACCGGCACAAACACCCTCAGCGCAATCCGCATCGACATAAACATGAAATGGATGAACGCCGCGCAGGAAATGCTTGACGCAGTCCTAGCATGCAGCATAGACACGATGCGGAAATTGCCCAACTTGATGTACACACGGCTAGCGACGGCCGTGACGGCATTGCTGAAGATTCATTTCTCTGTGCGGACTGGGGCACTGGGCGAAGTCGTCACGCCTGAGACGGTGAATGTGGCATATTATCTGGATGCTCTTGCTGCGAAACTTGGCGAGGCGGGCGGTGGTGGAAAGTACAAGATTCCTAGTCGGTGGTATCAGGTTGTCGGTGTCAGAGGGCGTGATTGGTATGAACGGTTGGAAAGACGGTATAGCGGGAATATCGGGGTGGGAGTTGGATTGGGGGCTAGTCCATCAACCGGAACAGGAGTGACAAGGGAGCCGGTGGGCATATCAGCTCAAACACCAGGTATTGGACCAGGATCACACCACAGTACCGCAACACCCTCTTCAAATCACTCCCACACCCACCTGAACGTGAATGTGAACCCAAACACACAAACACAAGCAGGAATGGACCCCTACCCCGTCTCAGCAGCCGTGAGTCCCATCCCACCACACGCACCGGGAATAGAAAGCGGCTATGTAGCAATGAGCGGAGGACCGGGAATGTGGCCCGGGGCTGGTCCGAGTCCGATGGATGCGCATAATCCACATTTCTTCCATTCCCTCCCACCGGGGTATCAGCCTTTGCCTGCGCATTCACATCCAGCCATGCAGTCGCAGTTTGCCTATGAGGCACAGCGTATGCCGGCCCAGGGACATGTTCAAGTTCATCAGGGTCAAAGCCAGGGTCAGCCACAAGCTCCAGGGATGCATGGGACGGGCATGGAGCTTGATGGGTGGTTGCCCGATGGGAGTATTTTTGGGATGCCGCCGCTGCCTGAGTTTTGATAGTTCAGTTGGGGCTGATAGGGTGAGCAGTATCAGATCAGACCAGGCTGAGATGCGGAGTTTGGTGTGCACATGCTCGTTGGAGTATATCCATTGATTCTTGGGATATCAACAAGGTTGGCTGGGTTGTGTATGCATGTATATGTTATATAACTATTGAGTGCGGTTAGTAAACCCGACAAAACACAGGAATAGGAACAAAATAATGAACGAAGACATACTTTACTCACCAAATAGAGACCAAATCTTCACTCAATCAATAAAGAAAAGAGTGAGAGTGTGTAAAGCTTCAGTCCAAGTCGACGTATAGAAACCCCAACAAAACCAGCCGGCACCCAACCCAAAAGCCAAGCGGGCAAAAAGAAAGGAGAAAAAAATCAACCGAAAGCCAGAATCCGGGTCTATGCGAATATTAATACCGAATGCCCAAATACCAAAACCAAAAAATCAAAAAGGAACAAAACCCCAACCGGCCGTTCACGTCAACGCATTTACCCCGATTTAACCGGACTCGAAAAAAAATGATATGGCGGCATATCACGGAACATCGGGAGGATCGGAAGTTCCGCGGTGGTGTAGAGTCCGATTACCTGTGAATGGGTCGGTGGGTATTTGGGTCCTTGGCGGGCTGAGATGTGTTGGTGCTTGGTAGGACTATACATGGATATGCATGCATAGATATGTACAGGTGGGTGTAATTGTGCATTGTGGATTGGTTAGGTGTTGATATATATGCTTCCGAATCCGAATCCGAATCCGAAGCCGGATCCGAAATTGTTAAGGATGCGATGTGTTATTGAGGGTTGGGGGGTGGTAGATGTATAAATATTGATAAGCCTTCATGTCGGCATATGTTAGCTATATCTCCCGAGAACCCCATATACTCATCACCGCTGTGGATATGCTGTGAGCTTATAGGGGTGTAGTTACGGGAAGATCACCGAATAGAGTACTGTATCCCGAAGAAAACCAGGTACCAGGGGCCCTCGGGGAATCTTCATGGACAATCTTCGGGGTAACTTTTTTATTCGCGGAAACCTTGCACGGTCAGTCTTTGCTCTGAAACAGGGTGTTCGTGAAGTTTATGAACTAGTTGGATATGTATGGAAACAAATACTGTAATAGACAGGTAGCCATGGGTATCAAAATCGGACCACCGAACCCGAATGGGGTTCACCAAACGCCGAGTCCAAATGAAAAGAATGTAAAAAGAAAGAAAGTTTACAATCCAAACTCATAGCAGCACGGATCCAATTACACAAAAGAAATCAGGTAAGGCTAAATGCCTCCAACGCATCTAAGAACCCAGCGATAGCACCAATACCAGCTAAGCCCCTTGTAGCTTTCTTAGTCAGGTCTTTCCGGCGCTCCTTAGCCTCCTCCCGTGGTTCTCGGGAATCATGGGAATCATGGGAATCGCGGGAGCTGCGCGAGGAGTAGTGACGCGAGCGGGTTGGTGATCGGTGTCGTGAGTGAGGCGATGGGGGTTGGAAGCCCATTTCGGGTGTAGATGTCGAGAGTGGGTAGACTGATGGATGGGGCCGGCGCTGTGGGTTGTTGTTATATGGGGTTTGGGGCTGGCCCCACGGAGGCCCGAGATGGACTTGGTTTGGTGAGTGGCCTCGGGACGAAGGGTAGGGTGTTGCCGTGGAGGGACCGGTTTGTTTGTTTACTGGGATTGATCGAGGGGTTGGGGTATAGGGCTGGGAATTAGTATGATTGTAGGGTTGCTGTGGTGTGCTTTGAGGATATGCTTGGGGTGGTTTCGTTTGTGAGTGAGGTGAAGGTGGTCCTGAGAAGTGCGGTGGTGGGCGTGGTAGGGCGTGGACAGGAGGTGGGAAGCTGCCACTTGGATATGGCCGGTTCTCAGTATTGGTCCAGCTAGGGGGATATCGAGAGGAGAGACTGCTGGCGTGGACACGACTGGGAACCTGCTTGCTGTGAGAGGGACTAAGAGTTGATCTTTGCTCGCCCTCGTCGCTCGAGTCAATAATGATCCGGGAATTATTTCGACTGTCTCCCCGCTTGATTATATCTTCCGACTCTGGCTCGATTTCTACCCGTGCCTGGTAGGTTGAATACTTTCGGCGAAGTTCAGCGGCTTGCTGTCGTGCTTCTTGGGAATGGGGGTCCCTCCAGTCAACTGTGGGTCCCTCGATATAGTAGCCCCGTACATCGAGGCCCTCAAAGTCCGATCCGGCGTCATCATCGTCAGTGTCAGAGGAGACATAGACGCGAGGTTGGGCATGCTTTCCAGATGCATCGATCAACTTTCCAGCATTTTGTAGCTTCGAAAGATCAATAAAAGGCACCCAAATTGAAAGTAGACGGTTCATAGCACTTTCAGAAAGCTGCACCATATCCTTTGGCGATCGTTCCATGTTGCTCAGACCGACATCACTTTCTCCAAAAGTCACGACAGGCATTCGGATAGGATCAGAGGCACGAGTAGCAGCAACCGGTGGCTTCGACGCGGAAGCCGTGCTTGACAAATAATTTGAATGAATCCTCTGATTTGTCTGGCTGTTTGCTGCATCTCTCGCCTCCTGTTCCACGAGATCCCAGAGCCGATCAAGACGTTTCAATGACCAGTAACGTACAATGATCATGTTCTGTGAGTCGGCTTTTTCTTGGGCGATAGTGTCATCAGCAGCTGATGGCAACGACTCAGCATCGATTCCATTATCAACGTTGGATTTGATGATACTCCCAAGCTGTAAAATCTGAAGTAAAACAATCAGACTGAGCTTAAGAGAATCGAGTTGTGCTAGCAAGTAGGTGACGTGCTGCTTCTGAAAGCACCACTTGAGTCTCTCTTGGAGAGGAATCCTCCTCAGGTCATCATCCCTATCGGTTGATTTCAGCATGTCCAGCATGTGTTCAATCTCGATGAAAATCATCTGGCCCTGGCCAGCGATCTCCCATGCTTTCTCTGTTGCCTCTGGTGTCCGATGGAAGTCCGTTGATTCAATAGTCTGTCCAGCATCCTTGAGGGTTAAAGCAAATAGTGAGATGCCTTTGGCGATGCTATGTATCTCCAGCTTGGACTGTGCAAGTTGACAAGCCGCGGCATTAAGAAGCAGTGAAAGCCGCAGCCCCGCACCGGCGATCTTAACAATGGAAGCCTGGGAACCTTGAAAGAGAGTACCTGTTAGCGGGGTCGTCTCATTGTCAGAGAGAGATCCTACTCTGCGTCATGATCAGATTGCGTTGTAGACTGCGCAGGGTCTTAGGTAGGATGAAGCATGTGGGGGAAAAGAAGAAGAAAGAAAGTTGCCCTGCTCAAGTAGCAAATCTGATGTACGGGGAAGAAATGCCAAGAAGCTTGGGGAGCCTCAAGCTGCACAAGTGACTGAACGCCCCGTCAAGTCCGCAATCCGTGCATGACGCCATGAGGATGATTCTCGCACTTTGTTTGGCCGGGGAACAGACAGAGCCGATCCTCAGCTGCAAGTAATGTATGTCGTCTTTGAAGCCCGGGCAAAAGCACCCGCACTGCCTCAGTCGAACACGATCGACATGACGTCCCCCGTGCTTGGATCTTTTCTTTGTTTCGTCCAAGTACTTATCAGAGACGCCTCGCCCGTACTCTGATGTTTGCTATCAGGCCTTGGGCTGGTGAGATTTTGCTTCTTACTCGGGTATGGTCGATACCGCATTGGGCAAGGCTGAGGTGTTGCCCTCGTATTCATTCGGGATTCTGCAGATAGGAAAGCTCCAAGGCTGACTCGGGAGGTATCATGTTTTATGAGCTCCGATATCTGCGGTTTAGGGTCTTTGTTTTGCATCAGGATATGACGATATTGACAGTTACTACGCGGGTACCGCGAGCATTTTGGCCACGCCGACTCAGTAAACAGCACATAGACAATATGGTAGTTGTATATTGTAAATTAACTTCTATTGTGGACGAAAAGTGGCAAAACAAAGTAGAGCGCTGTTTTCATGAAGTATTGACAAAAACATTCTGGGGAAGCTGGAGGGGTGTCCGCTTTCGGCCTTGCAATGCAAACCAACAAAACTGCGCAGAGTACGGAGTATCCAAATGTCCTCCTATACTCAATAAACATTCAATATCCTTCAATGTCCAAGTGTTGAGTATAACACTGTGGTTTTAATTGATATCCCGCATTCTCCGCCTAGCACTCCTTTTCGCCGCGTGGCCACCGATCGTCACTTGCGGAGATTCCAGTCCGATGACCATCAATTGGTCCCCCATCGGGCATGCGATATTGCACTAAACGAGACTGACAGGTCGGAATACGTCGAAATACAACATCTAGCCGACCGTGAGCCGGATGGGTGAGCTCTTGAAGCTATCGCGAAGGAACGTGCGAAGCAACGGGCCACTGGGATCCCACACATCACCCCTCTTGGAGCCTCTGGGGGCCTCTTGTCCATGAAATCATGACCGCAACCTCGGGTGTCACCGTTGACACCTCCGACAAACCCACCTCCCCGTCGAATGCGACTGATTCACCTCAGCTTCCCCAAGGAGGCTCCCCCACAAACCAAAACGGGAGAGACACAGAACGAGCCCCTCAACCAGCGACGTCCGAATCGGCCCTAGAGACAGCGAAGCATGAGTCTACAGAACCAGACGAGGTCGACGATTTTGGCCTTCCCATCCGCGCACGCCACAAACCCGATCCCCCCACCAGCGAGCCACACGCAAACGAAAATGCCAATCACAAAATCCAGCAGACAGCTGCAGGCTCGACAAGCTATAGTGAGGCTTTGAAGAAGCCAGCGAAACCAGAGCCGCAGGACAAGCCCGAAGTTGAGACGGCCCCTGAGCTGGCCAAGGTCAACAACGCAGAACAACCAAACAAGGATCTGGAGGGTCAAAACACTACTCCTGAAAATGCAGAGAAATCACACGATCTGGATGATACTGCTCGGCCCCGTACGTCAACCTCGAAGCACAAGCCAGCCGAGATGTCGGAATGGTCCCATCAGCGACTGAACCAACCACAACAATCACACCCCGAGAGCGACGACTCAGAGGAGGAACCCGAGGAATGGAAGTCGATGCCCGCCCTTGGAGAATTCGACTACTACGATGACTATGGGAGATTGATCGCCAAAGGTGCCAAGGAAGAAGGCGACGAGGCCGTATACCAAGGACTAGGAGGAGCTGGGAAAGGCTATACCCGAGTGCAGCTTGATGAAGATGCCCAGTCTGCCACAAGTCTAGATGAAGACACAAGCTATCTATTCCGAGAGACAGGAGGAAACTCTGCCGGTCTAGTTGGCGAGGAGCTTCGAGATTCGATCAGCCAGCTCCAGGCTACCAAAGACTTGCTCAATGAGACCCAAAAGATCGCATATGTGGGAGTTGTCAGGCTGTCCATCCATGCTATGAACCGTGATTTGGCATCCATCTCCACGACGAAATCTACACGCAAAGTAATGCAGAAAGCCTCCGATGCCATGAGGAAATGGGGCCAAGCGATCATGGCTCGAGTCTATGCTCATATGGATATCAATTCAGCTGAGCAGATTATGATCGAGCAACTTGCGGAGCATGGCGTGCAACCAGAGGACCTGGTACGACCACTCATGCAAAATGCGCGAGTCAAGAACCCCATGGCCGAGAATGATCCAAAAACTTCTACATCTACGGCGGAGTCTCCCAGTCTCAAAAAGGACCCACAACTGAGGCTATCGGCAGAGTCAGACACATCCTCTGAATCGGACCCTCCACCGCCATATGAAGCTCAGGAGACCGAGGAACCCCCAGAGGTCACGACTCCTTCTCAGATGCCTACTACTGATCGAATCGACATCGATCTCCGATGGACTGTGCTCTGTGACCTGTTCCTTGTGCTGATCGCAGACTCGGCATATGATGCTCGGTCACGAACGCTCTTGGAAAGGGTCGGTGCAGCTTTGGATGTAACATGGCTGCAGATCTCTCGGTTTGAGAAGCGTGTCACGGATTCACTCGAGATGCAAGAGCAAGCAGACAAAGAGAACTGGGACGAGTCAGATCATATGGAAAAGCGCCGCAAGATGGCCTTGAAACAGAAGTATATGATTATGGGCCTGGCGACAGTGGGTGGCGGACTGGTCATTGGCCTTTCCGCCGGACTGTTAGCTCCTGTCATTGGAGCTGGTCTTGCAGCTGGCCTTACTACTGTGGGTATCTCCGGAACAAGTGCGTTCCTTGGAGGAGCTGGTGGTACCGCCCTGATCGCTTCCGGTGCTACACTTGGCGGAAGTACTATTGGTATGAGGGCTTCACATCGCCGGACTGGTGCTGTTCAAACGTTCGAGTACCGTCCTCTTCATAATAATAAAAAGGTCAATCTTATCGTGACGGTTTCGGGATGGATGACTGGCAAGGTCGACGATGTTCGCCTGCCTTTCAGTACCGTCGATCCGATCATGGGTGATATCTATTCCGTGCTGTGGGAGCCTGAAATGCTTCGAAGTATGGGTGACACCATCAACATTCTGGCAACGGAGGTAAGTTCCCAAGAGGTATGATATCCATGCGTAACCTGACAAGCGTTCTAGGCATTAACTCAAGGTCTGCAACAAGTTCTGGGCAGCACCGTCTTGATGGCGTTGATGGCATCATTGCAACTTCCTCTTGTCCTGACTAAACTTGCATATTTGATTGACAACCCCTGGATCGTCTCATTGGCTCGCGCCAACTCTGCCGGTCTTGTCATGGCCGATTCCTTGCGAGATCGGAATCTCGGTAACCGACCCATTACCCTGCTCGGTTTCTCGCTCGGCGCGCGTGTCATCTTTTCCTGTCTCAAAGAGCTGGCCGACAAGGGTGCCCACGGACTCATTCAGAACGTATACCTGTTCGGGTCACCCGTTGTTGCAAATAAAGATGAATACCTCAAGGCTCGGAGTGTAGTGTCTGGCCGATTTGTGAACGGCTACGCCACAAACGATTGGATCCTGGGCTACCTCTTCCGAGCTACAAGTGGCGGTATCATGCGTGTGGCCGGTCTCGGGGCTGTGGAAGGCATCCCAGGTATTGAGAACTTCGATATCACCCGGCTCGTCAACGGTCACATGGACTACCGTACCGCAATGCCTCGCATCCTGCGGGAAGTCGGATGGGAAGTTCTCGAGGATGAGTTCGCAGAAATCGAAGACCCAGACCCAGACAACCACGCCGAACGCCAGCGAGAGCTCATTCGTGAAATCGACGAAGCCCGCCGAGAAGCAGAAGCAAAGCCAGAAAAGAAGCGCTTCGGTATCTTCAAGCGAGGCAAGATGGCTGAAAAGAAGAAATGGGAGACCTACGACATTGACCGAAACAATGCCCCGCGCGATTCAAACGACACCGACAGCCCTGGTATGGTGCTCTTCGATATCGAAGCCATTCGAACCGAGCTGGCCTCGGAGGCCATCGAAGTTAAACAGCTAGAGTCGACCATGCCTCCGATGAAGCTAGACCTGAACCCCCCGTCAGACCCACCCACTCAGCCTTCTCCTACTCCTAAGACACCAAAGACACCTAAGACACCTAAGACACCCGATCTTCCACCCCCTTCCCGAGTTTCTTCAGAGCCCCCGCAAGCCTCGGGACCGTATTCTCCTCACGGCCCGAATGAGCATTCCACCGTACCAAAGGACGAGTTCGAAATGACCTTTGATACCTCTTTCCATGAATCCCCAAAATCCAACAACGACCCTCTTGCTCGGCCCGAGCTACGGTCTGCAGCTACAATGCCTACAATGCCTACTATTGGCACAACTGCTGTCGGCGCCATGGCTATGGAGCCTAATGCTTGGGCAGACCAAGACACGGGACATGGGGATGGCGAGATCTCAATGACGTTTGAGTAATCTCTGTCTTGAGTTTTGTTTCTTCCACTCCTCTTTTCTTCTTTTTATTCCCTCTATATACTTTTTCCTTTCTTCTCTTCCGTTAAGATTACGAGGTGCATGACTTGCACCGGCGTATTTGGTTTGGTCGTTATCTGCTTGTGTACAAATCCGTTTGTCTGTTTGTAGAAACAGCCCTGGCTTTTTCAAGTATCACGATATGGTCATAACTCTCCAGGGCTTCGGTCAGCTAGGAGAAGTGGCGTGCATCGTGACCCTAGAACGTATATACTCTCCGTAACAAATGGATTTTGGGTAATGGCATCTTGATTTCATTTTATCTTTCTTCTTCATTGAACTACCAATACGAATTATACACCCTTTTATACATCCTCGGCCTTACAGAAAACAATGTCAAGTTGTTGGCGCTCAAGTGAATGTATTTCATACTGTTCTTTGTCCCTAGGTTCTTTGTCTACGTCTCCATTAACTCCTCAACTATACAATTTGAGGGACGCAAAGATAATTATATGAGGGTCTACAGTTCTGCATGAGATTTAATTACTGTTGGAACCTATAAGTATGGCGTATGAAGATCTTTGAGCATCGAGGTATTTAAAGTACAGAAGTGGAGCTGGCACGTGTCACGCGTTTCGCGTTCCCCTCACGTTATCTCAGCCCTTTCCAGCTTCAATGAAATGTCATGATCAGCCTTCCGACGTTAAATTCCTTGTACTGTTATTTCTTCTGCTTGTGAAGAGCTTGAGCCCGCACCACACGTGTCCTGACTTATCAACGCGTACCCGTTTCACATGTTCGATGCTCTAGCTCTACTCCAACCATTGCGCAACGTCTAACACCCGCCACAACGATTAAGCATGGGCGCTCGACCCAAGCGCGATGCCAGTTATGCTTCAAATCGCTTAACGACACGCAATGGCCCGGGAACGCACCTATTGTCGAGTTTCAACAAGCCCAATTCCCCTGAAGACAACGAGTTAGATGTTGAACCTAGTATCGAGAAACCCACGCAACCATACGAACCCGCGATAGATGACGCGCCACTTAGCTCCGAGGATGAAGAGGAAGCCAATGACAGCGATGCCTCTCAAGGCTGTAGAAACGACCGAACCAACACAACAATGGAGCAGAGGCTGGCGGATGACTATGTGATTTCGCAGGGTAGTCCGCAGAACTATAATAATGGCTCATCCCGCAAGGGTGTGCTTGAGCGGACTACCAGTGGGGTCATGAGCGACGAGGAAAACAATCCGCATTTCATGTCTTCGCAGAGTTCAAAGCGCAAGCGGGCCACGTACGCGAAACCACTTTCAAGGGTCCCAAGCGTGAGCAGGCAGCCAGCCGCGACTGTGAAATCCTCGCTGGCCAAGAAAAAGGCGCAGAAGTCTAGTGCGGAACAACCAGACAACGCGGATGAATCACAAGAAGAACCAGAAGTGACGTTTAAGATGCCGAAGGATTTGCCATCTTCGAGCCCTAGGAGATCTTTTGCCGCCGGAGGGAAGAATGGAGGATTCAAAACCATGCCTCCTTCCATCTTACCCAACGACTCTTTCTCCGCCTCTTCCCTTGGCACTTCATCTTCCAAAGACCTGCAGCAGATACTGCTAGACAGCGACTCGTCCCTGAGCAGCTTGCCCACCTCACCATCTGGTTCTGTTTTCGACGAAATGTCGTCACTCGAGGACCAAGAAAATTCGCCACCTCGAAAAGCCCTGTGTCCAATGTGTAAAGGAGAAGTCGAACGGGAGATTCTAGAGCTGTTCGAAGCACAGCCGAAACAACGTATCCGTGAACAGCAGCAATTCTGCGCATCCCACCAGGAGCGCAGTGCGATGAGGGAATGGGAAACGAAAGGATACCCCGAAATCGATTGGGGCGCATTCGACGAGCGGCTTCAGAGCCATTTCCCCGAATTGGAAAAGCTACTTGTTCCCGATGCTTCGTGTTATTATCGGAATATTCTTGACACCAGCATGAAGTCTGGACAGGCAAAGAACTTCCGTCTAACCTTGGATGGTGACGGACTTGAAACGATCACTTGTGGTTATTATGGGACGAAAGGAGCGGGTAAAATGTATGCAATTGACGACGTCCCTTCACTTTTGTATAGATACTAACGGATCTTCTCGATTTAGGTTACAAGCTGTGATTGATCGATTCTCTTTGCGACTCCGTCGTCTGGCTACGTCGGATCATATCGCCAAGACTGCCGGTGTGGCTGGCTACGCACAATCTGTTCTTGTGCCTGAATTGGCAGTACGATTAGTGAAGGAGGATATGGATGTCAGTGATGAGACTGCACGTCAGATCTTGAGGGAGAGCATTGAGATTGGTGAGAGACTGAACCCAGCGCTGAATGATGTGGTGCCCATTCCGGATGATGTTGAGGTTTAAGGGGGGTTTTTTTTGCATCTTATACCACCACTATCTTTGGAACTAGCATTTTTTATATTACTATCCCATGCCAGGATAGTTTTACTTGAGCGATTGTATATAGACCCTCCATCCTGATACCTCTGATGTTTGTTGCATTTAGTGGGATACCAATTACTCCAAATATCCCTTCTGTTATCAGTCCACAGCGGCACAAGATAAATAATTGACTGTCTTGTGCAATCTCTGAAATCTAAATGAGAACAAATAGAGAGAGGTCAATTCCGAGCAATAAAAGCGGCCAGTAATTTGAAACGAGTCTTCTCAAAGACAGTGAAGACGATAATACCACCTCCAAGAATAAGTCTGCCCAGTCGCATTGTACTTCCACACGAAAAGCCCTTTACTCCATCATCCAAGAAGATACTTATGAAATATCCTTCCCACAGAACCCAGCGCCTGAGCACAAGTTTTAATAGAATCAAATGGCAGAACGACAATAGCAATGGAACCCATCAGGAACGTAGTCAGAGAATTATGCTTCACCCCAGAAGCCTCACTTAGTTCATTCAATAGCTATAAATACCCATCCGAACCGTAGATGTAGAAGCTTGCTTGAGAGTCGTAGGAAGAACCACTTTATACACACCAGCCAAGCTCTAAGCCCGAAATGCTGGACACATTCATGTTCTATCGCGAAAGCCTTGTTCAATTGGCGTTTGAGTACCAATTACACTCTCCGAGTCGGATTTTCGTCGGGGGTTGGGGCGAAAAGAAAGTCCTTATGAACTTGAGCTCCCTAAATCGACCAAGGTAATCCTGTGTTAACACATTAGCTGAATGTTTCACCCGGCGGAAAATCCCGCACGGTCTAGTCTAAGTGAGGTTTGGTAGAAGTACAATCGCTGGCTACTGATACAGCAAATGAGAGGAGGAGAGGCGAATCCTTTTAGGCAAATACAACACCAAATTGACCAGGGTGTACATGCATATATCGTTGAGATAGGAATGACTGGATGTCAAGCGATGTTCCGAGTACAGCCTTGGGCCTCGACTCAGTCAGGTTTAGGGCGTCGGATCTCCGGCGGCGAAGCTCAATGCCAAGAGCGCCTAATGGTCTTGGTTAAAGCCCCGAATGATTTGTTAATATTTGCTGCAATAACGCCATAGCCAGCAAGTTCACTGTGTAATCTGAGTGTGTTATTGGGCTGGAATATCTCTTCCCAATTTTTCCAAATTATTAGGTTAATACTCCGTAACAAATCAATATACCAGCATAGCTGAGCTAGTTGTGCCAGACAAAGGAAGTGTCCAACCTCGGACCCCTCCTTATAACCCCCCTATTAGGCTACACTCTCACTTGCTAGCGCTAGTGCCGAGCCGATGCTTATATTGCGAGCAATTTGGAAGTCTTCAAATGCAGCATTTTCATATCTAAGAGCAACTTCTTAATTCTAACCAGATCTAAGAGCCTCATCCTCTCACATCGACGTTGCATTTTCCCTTTTCTTGGCCCAGTGCCACTCCCGCCATGGGTGCATGCGATGATGGCCAGTTTGGGCCTATCGTCCATACATATTGTCGCGGGGGATTCGACTTCACTGTAATGTTCGAGTCAGGTATCCTGAGCATCCTTCCTGCCGCGTGTTTCCTCCTCCTGGCATCTCTTCGTCTGCTCCACTTGTTCAGACAGCGAAGGAAGGTGCTGTCTTCCACATTTCGAGTGTTGACCCTGGTGAGTAACCCCGACCGCTTGAGGGTGGGTTTGATATCTAAGAAGTGTTTTGCATTAGAGTGTCTCCGTGACTTTTGCAGCGATTCAAGTTGCAATAATTGTGCTTGTTACAAGACAGCACCCTGTAGGGAGAACACTGCTTGCAAGTGCCGTTCTCGACCTATTAGCGGCACTGGGTGTGATACTCCTTCTTGACCTAGAGCACGTCCGGTCAATTCGACCATCCTTCTTGGTCTCTGTATATTTGTTTATCACGCTGCTCCTGGATCCTGCGCGTGTGCGCACAGCCTGGTTGCTACCGGATAATGAAGCCTACTCTGCTCTTCTGTCTACATCTTTGGCCGCTAAGCTAGTTCTATTGGTGCTAGCTAGTGTTGAGAAAAAGAAATGGCTTCTATCGACCGAGAAATATCACTCCACCGAAAGTGTGAGCGGTCCTTTCACTCGCGGCTTATTCACCTGGCTCAACGGGCTGCTGTGGAGAGGCCGCTCTGAATCACTGGCTGGGGGTGACCTCCCCGCAGTCCACGAGAAGCTTTTGTCTTCAGAATTATCTGCTCGATTCGCGGAGACATGGGCTCACTCCGATCAAACTGGAAAAAATGCGTTACTTTGGGCGGTGATCAAGTGTCTGCGCTGGGAAATTGCAACAATCGCCTTCCCGCGGCTTTGCGTTGTGGGATTCAGTATTGCGCAGCCATTTCTCATTGGAAAAGTAGTCAGTGTCTTACAGAGGACTGACTCTTTCTCAATTGACATCAGCTATGGCTTAATTGGAGCCACAGCAATTGTCTTTACTGGGATTGCGGTAAGCTAATTAAGACATTGTCGCACTGCTGGAAGTAAGCTGACATTCCTTGTAGGTTGCAAGGGCTTCCTATGAGCACCTAGGATATCGTACTACGACGATGATCCGAGGAGGTTTGATGAGCATCGTCTTCCAGCATATGATGGATCTGCCATTGGGGAGCACAGACGAATCTAGTGCTATGTCCCTTATGGGCTCTGACATAGAGATGCTCGCCGAGTATTTTTATTCAGTCGTCTGTGAAACTTGGGCAAATATAATTCAGTTAGCACTGGCTACGTGGCTGTTAGAGACCCAGGTCGGCGTCGTCTGCATTGCTCCCATTGTGGTAGTAATAGGTTAGTTTTTCTCCATTGCCCTCATATATTCTCTCGTCTAATAGAGTCCACTAGTATTTACGGGTGCCTCCTTTGCTATGGGGTCTACTGTTTCCACTCGCCAAAAAGAGTGGCTTCAGGCCACCGAGAAGCGGATTAACTTCACGTCGTCTATCCTAGGGTCTATCCGCAACGTCAAATTTCTCGGCTTAACCGAGATAATGAGCTCCAAGATCGAAGCATTACGCACAGAAGAGCTTGAAATTTCCAAGAAGTTCCGCCGGATCCAGTCAATTCGTGTCTGCATGGGTGTGTGGTTGCCACTGTCCCTGTCCCGAGTCAACTACGTTATGAATAGCCTATTGCCGTGCTAACACTTAATACTAGTAAACTCTCCCATAATCGTTGGCCAATTTGCGACGCTGGCTGCCTATGCGATAGTAGCCTTGGTGCAGGATTCTGGACCCCTTGCTGTCAACCAAGCCATTACCTCATTGTCGCTTATTAGTTTGATGATTACACCACTGAGCTACCTTTTGCTTGCGATTCCGGACACATTCGCTTCTATAGGTTGTCTACATAGGATACAGGACTTTCTTAAAAACCAGAATCGCCTTGGTAAGAGCTCTAGTTCCCTTGTTCAAATTGTTTGATTGTGTTCCAGGGTTTCCGGTTCCTGAACCAGAATCTTAGACTCTGAAGGCTAATAAGAGTATACTTTACACAGAGAAAAGAAAGCTTCCCCAGCCTTTGTCAACTCACTCCACATCATCTAACAGCATCTCTGGTATTGAATTGACCCCACTCACACAGGCTTCACACAGCGAGAAAGGTGTGGTCCTATCTTTAAAGAATGTCAAATTTGGCTGGAAATCCACTCCTGCACCAGAGACAAGTGGTATCACTCTTATGCTGGAGAATGCCCCTTCTGGCAAACTTATCATCCTTGTCGGCCCAGTCGGCTGCGGTAAGTCCACCTTCCTCAAGGGCCTGGCAGGAGAGACGCCCGTGTTAGAAGGGGAGCTTTTCGTGAAATACCCAAACTTGGCCTTCTGTGATGACACACCGTGGCTATCCAATTCTTCAATTCGGAGCAATATTGTTGGCGAAGACACGTCGGCTGTCTTTGATCCTGACTGGTACCGGACCGTTGTGAACGCATGTGCGCTGGAATCAGATATTAAGAAGATGCCGGCCGGTGATGAAACACTCGTTGGCAGTAAGGGCTCAAAGCTCAGTGGAGGACAGAGACAAAGAATCGTGAGTGATCTACACGCCCAGAAATATTGGGCCTCATACTTACATCTTGGTTTGTATAGGCTATCGCGCGAGCGGTATATGCTCGCAGACAGATCGCTTGTTTTGACGACGTTCTAAGCGGCCTGGACAATTCCACCGCCCGAACTGTATTTAACAATGTCTTTGGCCCGGCGGGTCTGCTGCGGCGGCTAGGCTGTACTGTATTCTTGGCTACTCACAGCAGTATGTGTATTCCATTCGCAGATAAACGACCTGGCTCACCATTTTTCAGCCCATCATTTGCCCCAGGCTGATTTGATCATGGTTCTTGGGGACGATGGCCAAGTGGCCAAGCAAGGCAGTTATGCGCAACTTCGAGACAACATTGACGGCTTCGTTCAGATGAATGATACTCAATCCACACCCGCAGAGGAGGTGAAAGGAAGCGACAAGCACACAGATGTGCTAGCGGATCTTCCAACTCCTACCCAAGACACCTCCAGTGTTTCTTTCAAAAATGGCAGTCGAAAGACGACTGACCTGGCTGTATACAAGTATTACTTTTCTGCGTTGGGTTGGTCACGAATCGCGGCGTTGATTCTCTTCATTGTTACTGACGCCGGTATGAGCGGATTCCGCTGTAAGTTATAATGAGACCCCGAGCTTGCGTTATTGGCCACGGCATGAAACTCACTCTTTCCAAGATGTATGGGTCGACCTTTGGTCTTCGAGCAGTGACAGTAGTTCACGCCTAGGTTATTGGCTTGGACTGTATGGAGCGTTCTCTGTTCTCCAAGCTCTTGGACTTGTACTTGCCGTTTTGTATGTTCGACCTCGCCTTCAATGCACTCGCCTTTCGATAACCTCTCTAACCCTGGTCATAGCTGGACATGGGTAATTATTGTCCCATTCGCCTCCAAGAACCTTCATTCAACCGTGCTACGCACTTGCATGGGGTGAGTATCCCTCTAATGATCACTGCAGTAATTGGCTAATACTTATAGCGCCCCGTTATCCATTTTGTCAAATCTAGAGACTGGAGCTCTCGTGACACGTTTCAGTCAGGACATGAGACTAGTTGACATGGTCCTGCCTCGAGGTTTTATATCTACAGGGTTCCGTAAGTTTACCGACGAGATTTGGGAAGAATAATTGGTCAACATTTTAACATCATCGGCCTTTAGAGTTTTTCAGTGCTATTGCCCAAGGCGCCATTACTATTGCATCGTTGCCATACCTGGCAGCGGCCTTGCCCCCTCTATTTGGAGTGCTGTATCTGATCCAAAGGTTCTATCTTCAGACGTCTCGTCAGCTGCGGCTACTAGAGTACGTTACTCTTATACGATCTTCCTACATCAATCTGTTTTCTCTGTTTGTTTACGCTTAACTACTAATATATCTGCAGGATCGAGCTCAAGAGCCCTCTTTACACCCACTTTATCGAGTCCCTGGCAGGTATCACCACGATTCGCGCGTTTTCCTGGACCCACGCAACGACCAACCGAATGCTTTCTATGCTGGACACTGCCCAGCGACCCTACTATCTTCTCCTATGTATTCAACGCTGGCTGAGTCTCGTACTGAGTCTTATCGTGGCCGGTATAGCAGTGCTTCTTGTCGGACTATCTGTCGCCCTTCGCTCTCACTTAGACCCTGGTCTTCTGGGAATTGCTCTTGTCGTGATGATGGATCTAGGACTCATACTATCAGAGCTGATTCAGGCCTGGACATTGCTTGAGACGTCACTGGGAGCCATTGCACGCATCAAAGACTTCTCTGAGGAGACTCCCCGTGAAGAGAGTAACTTTACTATTCAGACTCATGATGGACCCTCGGAATGGCCGACGAGCGGTGAGATCAAAATCATTGATGCAGGAATTGCTTGGAGTCCTGGTGATACAGAGCCTTTGCTCAATGGCATCAATCTTCGAATCGGGGCTGGACAGAAGTTTGGCTTATGTGGCAGAAGCGGAAGGTGAGATCAACTCATATCGTGTCCTCAGACTGAATCATGCTTTTCGGAATTGAAGCAGCAAGCTAACAACTTACTACAAAATAGTGGCAAAAGTACCCTGGCACTATCCCTCCTCCGTCTCAACGAGATTGTATCCGGCCAAATCATCATCGATGGACAAGATATCTCCTTGATGACCCGATCATATTTGCGACAGGGTATTAGCTGTCTTAGTCAAGAACCCTTCCATTTCCCTGGTACCATCAGGGAAAATGCTGATCCGTTGGGCAAAGTCTCGAGCTCGCAGATTGTTGATGCTCTGAAATCTGTTGGAGTTTGGAGCATTCTTACATCAAGTCACAGAGGCACCGACGAAGAAGTGCTAGATTCAACACTGGACGACAACATCCTATCACAGGGTCAGAAGCAGCTGTTCTGTCTAGCCAGGGCTCTGCTGAAGAGAAGCAAGATCCTAATATTAGATGAGCCAACGAGCAGGTATGTTCATGTGTTATTTCGCCTGTTTCATAATGCTTCTATTGCGTGATAGCTAACGAGAGAACCATATAGCCTGGATTCGGAAACAGACGCTAAGGTGCAGAATGTTATACGGGAGTCGTTCCGTGGCTGCACCATAATCATGGTGGCGCATAGAATTCACACATTGCTTGACTTCGATCAGGTTGCTGTTTTAAACAGTGGTCAAATTATAGAGGTCGGAGATCCTCGTGATCTACTTGATGAGCCTAATGGGGAATTCTCGAAGCTGTTGAGCCTTGAGTCGTGACCTCCAGGCCTATTCGGACTTTGTGTCGCTAAAGGACTTTTGGTTTAGTTTGCTTTCCTCTGCTTAGTTTTTTTAGTTTTAATTTAAGAATATTCGCACGAGTACATCCATAGTGTGTACCAGGTACATTCTTGTGTTATTCACTTGTTCCAGCGTACCGCGAGACGTCCCTCCCTCACGAGGGAGTCTTAACACATGAAAAAGTCTGATGCAAGGAGAAGCGATGATATATTAAAGCTAGATAGCTTCATATTCCAAGAAGGCATGGGCCATCTTCACTTGTGGGCAGTGCCATTATCAGATTCAGTTGATGGGAAAGGGCGATAGGAGACAAGTAGTGTAGAGAAGGGGCTCCCATAGAGTGCCAAGTGTCAGGGTGTAATATGGATTCTGCGCCTATATTCCATGTTCCCATGATAAACATATGCATGATGCGGGCTCAGAGAGCGAATATTATGGGTTGGATTGTATATCACACAAAGACAAGCCAAGTTCCTCCAATCTGTAACGCGGTTGACCGACATGAAAACCAACGTAACCCTGCAGATACGCGTCCACTATCTGTAATAGCATTTTGTCATCTGAAACAGAAGCTTTTATACGAGTGACATACACTTCAATCTCCTGAGATAAGGAACAAAGTACATCGCTTACCTGACTCGTGGTTTGCTGCGCTCGAAGATATACGGGGTTGTTCCTCTCATTCGAAACGATAGACTCTTTGTAGAAAGATAACAAGTCATTCACAGCATTCGTGTAATCCATGATATCTGGAACAATTTGGATAAAAAGATCAAAACTAGTCCGAGAGCATATATCTTTCGGAAGTAAAAGCCAAGCGTAGGCCTCCACGAGCCCAGTCATGAATCGAAAATAGTGTGGAAAATTAGGCGCAGTTGAGAGCTTCTTGAAATCATGTGTCTCGGCTTCTAAAACGGTAGAGCTCGTAAATTTGATCGTTCCAACCGTGATCTTGTCCGTGGAGAAAGCTGTATAATATTCTCCGAATTCTTCGCAGAGCTTTTTGTAGTCCCGAAGGAGAGGAATTTGAGGCGTCTCATGAAATATATCATGACGAAATTGTCGAAGATCAGCCAAGAAGCCAGGTCCAAGATCGTCGATGGCTCCCAAGTAGGCAGTGTAGAAGGATACCGCCTGGCGAATTTCCTTGTGGTGGAGGGGATAAAAATGGTTCCGCCGAGGAAGCCCCATGAAGAGCAAGGTATTTGGCTTTCGTTTCACTAATTTCGTCGTACTTTAGGAAGCGATTCAAAATAGTATTCTCTATATCAGGATCATTTTTGGCTGTTTTGAAGGCATTTTTAGATAGAAATCTGCAAATTATCTCCTTGTAGTCTTCTTTCGAAATCGGCCCTGGGCAGTGAGAAGTAGCCATAGTGAGTGAACACGGTGATTATTGGATGGTTAAAGTGATGTTACCTTCGGGTTTGACGGAAATACTTATAGGTGGTTTATTCAGAATGCGCACTTGAAAACAGCCACAAAAAAGCTACTACCTTTCGCCCACTATCCTACCACTAATATTCGTCACACCGCCTGTGTTGCTGATCACTCAAGTTTGAATCAAACCTAGTGCTATACCAGAACCATACACTGTGAGCTTAGATAGCCAAATGAGTTGCCCATTACGGACACGGGCACATCTGCTGGTAAACTTTCTGTGATTACTTCTGTCATGGTCTCTCGATCGAGTGTGATGCATGCTACTCACGTCATGTACACCGTGGGTGCCAATGGTATTTGCCAAAGCACTGCGGCCGAGCAGTCCGGCTATGTGACGATTACCAAGATCCAGGCTTGGAACTCTAATCTGAACGCTTTATGCACCAATATGAAGCAACAGGATGGAACGCAAATCTCCGTCAGGTATGTAGGCGAGACAAAACCCTATAGTGGATCTACAGATCATGTGGAGACGTCGCCTGGCGCTAGCTTCACGCTTGATCTGCTAGGTGGTCTCAACTTTCGCAAAAGAATGTCGGGCCCACTTTAAACCAGATACAAGTGGCAAGTATGTAATAATAATTTTGCGCTGGCTGACTGCGTTTCATCCTGGCGTCTCGGGAAGGAAAAAGGAGATATTTACTGCATACATCTTGGAGACCTTGCACCCGAAGAGACATAAGGGTCAAATTTACCGGTTCCGATCCGAATTGACTTGGTGTTGGGCGTCCGTATCGTATCAAACATATCAAAATGGTAATTTTCTGAACAGGTGTCCGGCAATACCACGTGAATTCATTAGTAGTGGCTAGTTTCGGGAGGGGTAATCCTGAGGCTGAATGGAAAATGCATCATACGAATACCTCAACTTCGATTGCCCAATAACTCAAAAGATCGGGTCACTCCATTACCTGGTGGTCTTTAACAATTCATATCTTGGATCATATTTCTAAACCGAAGGCCATACTACGGAATGACGTCCGATGTAGCCTCCGAGAAGCTCTTCGGCACTACTTCACGGAAAAGTCTCCAGTCAATGTTAGACTACATGGTCGAGCCAGGAATTCGCAGCACTCCATCCAATATTTCCTTGGACGAACCGGATAATAGTAGCATTGCGTATTTTGCCGTCAAAGACCAATGGTTCATCGGGCCCAAGAACGCCCCGTATGTATCGACCTGTGTGCTCGACCCCCTCATTACAGTCGAGAGGCATCACGGAAAATACCATATCACAGCTAGATTCAACGTCGAGTCGACTATTCTTGACTACCATCAAAATAAAAGGTTCGGTCCTTGGGAGTGTTTGTCTTTCTATAGCCAACAATTGTTTCATCACACAGGGAAGGTCATGTACTGTTTTTCCAAGATATCTGTCTTCAGTATATAAGCTCTTCTAGTGATGAAGACCTTATTGCCGAGCCTCAGTCGGATCCCACGTCCGCATTCACTGTGACTAGAGCTTCCAATTCGACAGTCTCGGGTAGCGTTGGCGTGTCACTGTCTAGCGTGCCATCCGCCAATATCTCGCTGGGTATCTCTCGCTCGAGAGAATGCACTATAGAACGCAGCGTGAACACATGGAGCGTAAGCGCACACCGTATCATCTCAGGTTAGTTTCCGTTGATAATATTTGCAATATCACAACGGGTATGATAACTTCTTCTCCTCCTGCAGAAAATGGAAAGCGGCGCCGAAAACTTAATATCCCGCGGTATCAATGGTTCTGGGCAGCCAACTACAGAGAGATTTCAGCACTGACCCCCGATCTGACGCACACCGTCAAGCGACATGTAATCGTGAAGCGCGTCATACCTATTCACGCCTTCCCGGTCAGCAGGCTTGAAAGTGCGAGAGAAGTTTTACGAGCAACGGCATGGAAAGAGAAAGCCGAGCGTTCGCATGCACCGGAAGACCAGAAAGCAGCGTACGATTCATTGAACATACGACAAAATCAGGCGTGGGAGGGACTTTTGGCCGACTGGCGAAGTACTGACCGCCGGATGCCATTGGAATATCTCCTTGAATTTAAATTTTGTATACTGGTACGGTAACGACATCGACCTGCTTCCATAGCTATCTAACGCGGCTGACTACTAATGTATGGTACGGCAACAGATTCGAATGAGGAGGCGTTATGGTCGTCTCCACCGCGCGCTCTCCCTCAGCAGCAATAGAAACAAAGCAAAACTCTTGGAACCTACCTACAGAGAGACGTTCCGCATCCGGCCGGCCTTTACACAAGATTCCAAACCTGATCATAACCAATTATCTTCGGTGTATGCTGGACGGCCCGAAAATTTCCCTAGCGAGAGGTACCTCCAACACATTGTCCGCATTCCCTTAGCGGACACTTACGATCTCCGTGAAGCCCTTGCCAGGGTAAAGAGCAAGGTAGGCTTACAACCTTTAGAGAAATCTGGAACGGAGCATCGCTAATGAGAGTAGTATGAAGGAAGATGGGATGAGCTTCAAAGTAAGGAGTGGGTGGATCTGCTCCGGGAAGAGACCGGAGTCGAAGTGCGAAAAGCAGATATAACGGTGGATTCAATGGCAGAGGAGACGGCAGAAGCGACGGCAGAAGCGACGGCATATGCAACAGTAGACGAATACTAGGACTCTAGACAACAGACCTGCGGGGAGCACATGAGATGAAATGTGCGATCCTTATTTTTACCACACTTCCGAGAGGGCAGCAAGGTGTAACGGGTGTAGACAAATTGTTGTTATCTATGACCATTATTGAGATTCAGAAATTGTCCTAGTTTTCTGGTAACTGTATTTGCCTGTATTCCTCATAGAGTGAATGCAATGAATGTTGCAAACTTATGGTGATTCGAAATAATCGAGGTATGAGGTAATTGGACGTAATTGAATCTGGTGCCATACATATGTCACCTAGTGACTTTGTAATCACCAAGAAATCTAAACCATGGATAACTCCACCCCCAATGCGCCCGTACCATTCGGTAACTGGCACAGGGTCGATTTAAAACTTGATCATCGACACGAATGCTGATATCCCACCCTTCCTCAAATATTCAAATGGCTGCGAAGATGCATTTAACCAGTATATGCACAAAACAAAATGCCTACTTCTAGGTTTCCAACGGACCGGAGTAAATCAGTTTTCATTGGTGTGTTAGTGACCTTCATCTTAAGTACCCTTTTCGTCGTCAGCCGCCTCGTGAGCCGCTTTAGAATTGTCAAGCGCCATGGCTGGGAAGATTACACAATTATAGTAGCATGGGTGAGTGAACTCACTTCTTGAGACTTAACCTGAGATTAATGTATCTATCTATCAGATCCTTGCCTTTGGCTTGTCCTTTACCGTCGCATTTAGCACATTCAAAGGCCTAGGGCTTCCTGAGGAGGACATCCTCCTAGAATGGGTTGACCCACTGCTTGAGGCGAGGTATGCCGCGATCGTGCTTTTCAACCCGGCACTGAACGTCACTAAGGCTTCGATACTTCTTCTCTACATTGACATTGCACGACGCCAACAGGCGTTCTTATATATTGGCTCCTATGTGACTCTTACTGTCGTCCTCATCGGTGGTATTAACTTCACCTTCCTCACTGCCTTGCAGTGCCGACCCGTGCAGGCCGTCTACGATCTCACCATCAAGTATCCTAGCTGCATACCCATTGAGATTATCGATCTGGCCACCGTCCCCTTCAACGTCGCCACGGGAATTGTCATCCTAATTCTGCCGATCCCCGTGCTAACGACGTTGCGCCTACCGCTGGGCCAAAAGACCATTGTGTTGCTGATTTTCGTACTGGGCGTCATCCTTATCATCGTTGTCGATGTTGTGCGTATCTATTACTTGCAGCTGGCGGCCATCCAACTCCGTCAGTTTAACATCAGGCCTCCCGTTAGTCCTGAATTTCTCCACACTGCGGGTTTGACAGCCTTGTGGTCGACCGTCGAGGTCAATATGACCATCGTCGGTGCTTGCATCCCTACCCTGCCGCCGTTGATTAAGTGGTTGAAGTTGGTATTGGATCGTTCTCGAGAAAACAGCAACAGTCAGGTGCTTAGTTCATCTTCACGACAGGATGGTGAAACCGAGACTGGTTCACGTTATCCTATTGAGCTCTACCCTTATCAGTCGGGTATCACATCACTGCGAGCTGACTACCAGGAGCAGCTGCAGCCGCAGATATATGCGACATCCACCCGCCCGGCACTGGAAACGGAGGAAGCACTATCGCTTTACCAACGCAGCGACGTATTCGCCTTCTCTAGGTCTATCGGATTTGAAGGGTCCAGGAGCATGCTTGACATGCGGGGCTCAGAATCCGTCAAGTACTGCGCGCTAGTCGACATTCTTCTCTTCCTGGAGGGATTCATCATTGTCATGTTATTTTCCGTCAACGGTAGCATGCCTGTCGTGAAAAATGAAACCCAGGCCATAGGTATTAACTCGGCCACTTACGGCGGCGGAGCGTGTATCGTGCCATTTCTTGGGTATTGGCTTTTACGTCACGTTGGATTTAAGGCCACTTTCTTGACAGCATTAGCTGGAATTTGCATGGGGACCCTGATATTCTGGCCATCTGGGGCCTTGGGTTCCTATCCTGGATTCATCGTCGCCAACGTTTTTGTTGGAACAGCTATAACCTTATTGGATATGTCGTCGGTTGCCTTCCTCACACTTTGCGGACCCACCCAGTATGCTGAAATCCGCGTACTCATTGGGCTAGGCGTTGGTTATTGTGGTTCAACTTTAGGCCTTCTGCTCTCAAAGGAAGTCTTCTTTACTCATGTGGCTAACGCCCGAAGATTGATTTACATCCAGTGGACTTACCTAGCGGTTGCTCTTTCTATGGTTCTGTTGGGACTCTTTTACTACTACATGCCACTTCCTGAAGCAACAGATGAGGATCTACAGGGTCGAGATAACAGGCTATGGATACGCCCTTCAGATAGATTCTTTGGCAAGCTTCCCATCATTTTTACGACATTGGCGCTAAGTGCCCTTGCCGAGTTCTGTTCAACCGCTTCGTTATCAAGTATTCGAACATTCGTCGGTACTCTCCTCGAAAGTGTTTCTACAAGCACTCATACTTCTCCACGCCTCACAACATTAAATTTGAACATCGTTTTGTCTGCCATATTCGGTGGGAGCCATTTCGTCCTTTCTTTCTTATGTCTTGTTATCCCGCCACGCATTCTCCTTCTCTTGCTCTTTGCCTGTGGTATTACATTCTCTGCGCTCATTATTTGGCTAGATTTCTCCTCCGCCCGAACACCTGAATCTATACTGCTTTCCTTTGCCATTCCACTGGGACCCACTCCAAGCTTAATCTATGCCCTGGGACTGCGCGGTATGGGCAGCTGGACCAAGTTCGGGGCTAGCGTGCTTGAAGGTAGCGGCAACCTTGGACCTACCATCTACCCCTGGGTCGTGTGGGCACTGGTACGGGCACACAGCGATTCTGTCCAATTCTCATTCTATGCGATTTTTGCTGCCTTGGTCGTTGGGACCGTTTTCCCGCTTTTCCTCAACCTGGTCCGCGCCGCGCTACCCCGTACTAGATACCCTATCTGGTCTACCGGGATATTATCTGGCAGCCATCCTGCTCACTCATAGTGTTCCTGTGGTTTTGCCTTCTACCAATAGACAAAGTATTCCTAGGAGCATCTAGCATAGAATAGTAATGCTTATTGGGTGGTCAAGTAGCAGGCTCCATTGTGGCTCTCATATTGCATGCTGGATGCTAGTCGCCCCGTGAGAGAACAGGCGCCACATGCTCCAAGAACGCAGAAACAAGGCTGTCATAAATGGTGTATCACATGACGACAGTTCTGAACTGACACACTGCGCGGCGCATAAATTCCCGGCCGCATATCACGCCCGCATGTTCTTCCTGACTTCCTGACCTCACTTGGCAAGATCCACCGCCGCGGGTGGCGGTCCCTTCGAAGGTCAGTGTGTGGGTTTCACCGACCCCGATGATGGTCTCTCTCGAAGGTGCCTTAAACGAGTTTGAGCGCAGCTTGCAAGGAAAATCACTACCATCCGCGGCCAGGGGGGAATTGGTGAGAATATCTTTGCTATAAGACTCCGGAGAAGTCATACTTACCAGCATTGACCATCCAATGCGCAACTACCCCCGACCATCCATGATCGCACAGAAAGCCGAAGTCAACCTAATGCATATAACCCTGTCCGAGTCCATTTGATTGGTTCAAGAAATATTGCGCGCCCTATGTCCTATACGCTACATATATCTAGTCAGTGTTCCATGTGGGGTGTGCGCGTTCATGACAAGCCATTAAGGAATTGAGATGAGGTACGTCAATAGTTGACTTATCGAATATTTGGTAGTCTATGCAAGTATTGGATTGGCCAAAAATTGATTTCCTCAATTCTATCTCGTGATTGTGCAATCAAGATATTTTGAGTCATGATGAAAGTCTTTGGCAGATATAGCCCGTCAATTTTTGTGTCCTCTTAAGTTACCTCTTTCTAGATACGTATTGTCTGCGTCTCATTAAATCTCTGGTATGAACGTGCATGAGAACGCCCAGTGGTGAGAGAACTATATGATTACGGCGGTTGAGTCAATTGAGTTCCGGTTTAGTCTATTTTCTATAATTCCCATTCTCCTGCCTCCGCATTTTATGGTTCTGAAGATTAAGCATAACCAGAGGCTCCACTTTAGTGCAAACAATATAAACCGTGTTAGACCCACTCGGTGTATTGTTTAGCTGAACAGCTCAATGCCCAAGATCGCTGCCCCATTGTGGAAACACCCCTGAGAACAAAACCTTTTCATCCTGGCTGCCTCCGAAGGAAGTAGCCAACAATGGGCATTCGTAAGACGTTGAGGAAATGGATAAACAAGCCAGAAACGTCACAACAAAATGACTGTTCGTTCGCCCCGACCGCAAAGCCAGCCCCGTCGTTCCCAGCCTCTATCGAATCAACCCTTGAAAAATTAGCTTCAGCCAGCTCAGTCGATACCAAGCCGCCTTCGTCGTCCGTGAGTCACTCCGATGTTGGATCTACGGATATTCCACCCAAGGACCTGGACCTCTGGACTCTGGCCTACGAGAAATTGGAACAACGCGACCAGGAGTTGATGCATATGTACAAACAATGTTTAGGCTTATCGCTGCAGGACACGAGCATCGCAGATCTCTCTAGTTCCAAGTCTGTAAGCTTAGTCGTGGATAAGCTATTGGACAATCGCGAGAAGAAACGGTGGCACTTGTCAGTCCTGGGAAAAGATATCGAAGTTCGAAAACAAGTCGAGAAGCTACAGAAGTTTATCATGTGGTCCGATCCACTGGTTAAGGGTGCTCTCAGTGCCCAGCCATATGCTGCACTGGCATGGATTGGCGTCTCATTATTTGTGCCGGTATGATTTACTTCCATTCAATGCGAGTTAATAACTAAAACCAGCGATAGCTTTTGGCCAGTGGCATGACTGCTAACGCAGATATGCTTGAAGGCTTCAACAAGATTGATGAATTGCAAATTTACTGGTACCACTGCGCTCGAGTGTATCTACCAAGGTATCCCTCCCTGGCGGAGCACATAGCCAATCTCTATTCCCATATCATTGAATACCAAGCTCTAGCTATCTGTCATTTGTCCAAAAAGCAGCCCTCGCGTGCCTGGAGCGACGTGGCCGGCGAAAATGACTGGAAAGGAAAGGTGGCTAAAATTGAAGGGCTTAGTACCCATTGCAATAAGCTGATTGAGCCGTTCGAAGCTGAAAGGGTGCAAGAACTTCAAGACCAAGAGCTTGAATTGATGAAGCAATCTCGAGACATTATGGGGAAAACACAAGACCTTTTTAAGGAGACTCAAAACCAGCAACTCGCTCTTTTCGAGGAGAAGAAGCAAAAAGAGCTTATGGAAAAGTTGGCTTCTAGTTACGAGGAAGATAAAAACTTCCCCAAGGAGAAAACTCCAGGGACTTGCAACTGGCTTATTCAAAATGAGACTTTCTGCAAATGGCGAGACTCGCTAGAATTGAATGTGCTTCGGGTCTCAGCGAGTCCTGGATGTGGAAAATCAGTCCTGTCGCGGGCGCTCATTGATCTACTTCAGCCATCTACGAACCTCACGACGACAACTATATGCTACTTCTTCTTCAAAGATGGAATTCCGAGCCGTGTCCATGCCGCCGATGCTTTGCGTGCTATCCTGCATCAAACCTTTATGCAGAATCGCACATCAAATGCCATCGAAACTGCGGTTTCAGATTACGACGACTTCAAGGACTCTTACCTCTCGAGCTTTCCTAAATTGTGGAGCACGCTTATCAACCATGTCGAGTCGCCGCACTCTGAAAATTTAGTTTGCGTCGTTGATGCTCTAGACGAGTGCAAAATGGATGAGAGAAAGTTGTTCATTGACCACTTGAAGGCATTTTATCGTGACGCAAAGTTCCCACATAAACTCAAATTTTTGGTCACCACTCGTCCCTACGTCAATATCGAGTCTTTGTTTTGGGATGTATTGGAAAGCACCTCCTTTGCGCACGTTGAGGGCGATCGCTTGTCCACTGAGATCAGGGAGGACATCAATATGGTCATCGATGCGAGGGTGAAAGAGATGAAGCCGATTTTCAGAGACAATGGACCGAAGATCGCCAGTCAATTGAGAGCCATGGAAAATGGTACCTACCTTTGGCTGCATCTTGTCCTCCATATCATTGAGAAATCACCAGAGTCATACACGAGGCTAGATGAGGTCCAAGAACTGTTTTCAAGTCTGCCACGCGACGTTTCGGACGCATATGACCTTATTTTGAAAAAGGTCGAGAATCCTCAACCGGCAGAGGCTCTTCTCCAACTCATGTCAGTTGCAGAAAGACCGTTGACTTTGGTGGAAGCAAACTCCGCACTGGCATTGACGCTCGTTCTGCAAAAGCAACCATCAATCTCTTTTGAGGGCTTGAAAAGCAAGTTGTGGGGAGGTGATGTTTTTGAGGCAACTATGAAAAGCATATGTGGCCTCTTCGTCACAGTATACCACGGAAGGCTGTTCTTCATTCATCAAACAGCACGGGAGTTTTTAACCTCCGCAACACCGAGTGGGGAGTGGAAAGGTCGATTGAATGTGACCAATGCTCACAGAACAATGTCCATTGTGTGTCTCTCATATCTGCGCTATGTGTACCTATCAAAACTTGACATCTATTGTCTTTCGGACTTCAAGACGTTGATAGACGAGTTTCCACTGGCGCTTTACAGTGCATGGTTCTGGACGGATCATGCAAGACTTGTTGACCATGAGAGCATCATTCAAAACCGAAGTTTGGAGATGCTTCAGCAAACCGAGTTCAAGAAGATGTGGCCAACTCTCATAGCTGCTATTCATACGTGGCATCAAAGCCCAGCGACCAAAGCAAGCTTTGATGATGCCTCTGGAGTTCGTCAAAACAAGCTCAATAACACCATGCGGATGCAATTCGCCGCGGACAAGGTGAAGCATCGGGCTCCAGGGAAGGAAGCACCTTTGTACATCGCCTCGGCAGCAGGGATGCAAAACGTTGTGCATCTATTATTGAAAGCGGATGAGAAACCCGTACCAGGCAAATATTTGGGTGCTCTCGAGGTCGCCGCGCTGAATGGTCAAAAAGCGGTTGTGGAGAGCCTACTAATCTCGGAACTTATGATGGCTACCCCAAGAGAATATCTGGCTCTCGCTCTTAAAAATGCCTCTCGTGAGGGTCACGACGAGATCGTGGAGCTACTTTTGCATCATAGAGCTCCTACCAACGCTGAGAGATTCGGCTATGGCACAACACTTTAGGTGCCCTTGCTTACAGAACATGTGAGAATCGTTTAGCTTTCAATCAAATATGCAACGCAAAGTTTACTGAATAGTTCCCTTCAACGTGTCTACCGCATATGACTGTCCGAGAAATAATTCGAGGTCAACAAGATTGACCCAGTGGCATCGTATCGGAAGGGTTGCGTATTTTTGACATTTCCACACTATATATACATAGTCATGGCTTTTCAATAATTGAATATCCTAAGGAATCAATTTAGGCTGATGGGTATGGTATCTATTAGGGCAAAAAACGAGTAGGCAGGTGCGATTTGTCAACTTCTGTATTGTATCCGACCAATTAGAGGTTGTGAGATTCATGGCTTCTCCGCCAAGCATGAATCTAGTGATCAGCATTGGAACTACTATATAGAGTATAGTTCAGGAGGAATGCTCCTCATTAAATAGGATCTCTCTCTCATGGAGGAGAGATCAGACCTAAACAACCTCGTTGGCCTTGACTATAGCTTCCTAGCGTCATTCATCGTATACAGTTTCAACAGAGACATCGATGACTCTGTATTTCATTACCCCAATTTCTCGCTAAGTTATTTATTGGGCGATTTCTAATTACATAATGGTCCTCGGTTTTATGCTGTATTAGTAAGGTAATGCCGACATCTCTAGTTAAACTAACGTTAACGTTAGTCAGCTGATAAGGCGGGCCCCGCCGCCGGTCGATGATACAATCCATGCGGAGAAGCTCGAATCTTGTCTTTCTCTTCTTCCATCACTCGAGATGAGGGAGAAAGACATGCCGTACTCAGAGACGACCCCTCTGCTAGAGGTCCATGTCGCTCCTCAGCGGCATCGATACCCACATCATGCCCTCCGTCGAGCTTGTACTATCTCCCTTGCAGCTTTGCTTGTTTTGGCAGGAACTCTGTTCGTGATTCCTGTCGCCATTTTGCCTCGAGAGCATGGCTCAATTTGGTCATACCTCCCATGGTCTCACCCAATCCCTCACGATGCATGGCCAGAAAGCTATGGCCTCCCCTACGATCAGCTCCAGCAGATCCTCCTCAATGTTCCATCTGCAGCCAAGGCTCGTGAGTGGAGCAACTACTATACTGCGGGACCACACTTGGCGGGTAAGAACCTGTCCCAAGCTCTTTGGACAATGGAGAAGTGGAAAGAGTTTGGTGTCGAGGATACCAGCCTCGCCGCATATGACATTTACATCAATTACCCGGTTGATCACCGTCTGGCTCTGCTGAACCAGTCTGATGGTAAGACTGAGGTTACCTTCGAGGCTACGTTGGAGGAAGATGTCTTGGAAGAGGATCCCACCTCCGGTCTGCCTGACCGTGTCCCGGTCTTCCATGGCTATTCTGCTACCGGCAATGTGACCGCCCAATATGTGTATGTCAACTTCGGCACATACGCGGACTTCGAGGACCTTGTCAATTCCAACATCACCTTAGAGGGCAAGATTGCTATTGCCAAGTATGGTCGCAACTTCCGTGGCTTGAAGGTGAAGCGTGCTCAGGAACTCGGAATGGTTGGTATTGTCATCTACTCTGATCCTCAAGAAGACGGAGAGATCACCGAAGAAAATGGCTACGAGGCTTATCCCAATGGACCGGCCCGAAACCCAAGTGCTATCCAGAGAGGTAGCACTCAATTCTTGAGTATGGACAACTTTGCTGTAGTGACATTGAAAAGCTAACTCGAGTAAAAGGTATCCTTCCTGGTGACCCCACAACCCCGGGCTACCCATCGAAGCCTGGATGTGAACGGCAGGATCCGTATAAGTCCATTCCTTCAATCCCATCTCTGCCCATCTCTTACAAGGAGGCGTTGCCATTCTTAAAGGCCCTCAACGGGCATGGTCCCAAGGCGTCCGACTACAATGAGTGGTGGCAGGGCGGTGGTCTTGGCTACAAGGGCGTCGAGTACAACATTGGACCCTCGCCCGAAGATGTAGTCATCAACCTCCACAACCACCAGGATTATGTGACGACCCCATTGTGGAACGTCATTGGCGTGATCAAGGGTCACATCCCAGACGAGGTCGTAATCCTGGGTAACCACCGTGACGCATGGGTAGCCGGTGGTGCTGGTGATCCAAACAGTGGATCTGCTGCCCTCAATGAAGTTGTCCGCAGCTTTGGTGAGGCTCTCAAGGCCGGATGGAAGCCATTGCGCACTATTGTCTTTGCAAGCTGGGATGGCGAGGAATATGGCTTGCTAGGCTCCACCGAATGGGTTGAGGAATATCTCCCCTGGCTCTCCGAAGCTAACATCGCGTACTTGAACGTCGATGTGGCTGCCGCTGGCACTATCTTCGAGCCTCGAGCCAGTCCCCTCCTGAACAAGGTCATCAACGATGTCACCGGCCTGGTACAGTCCCCCAACCAGACCGTTCGAGGCCAGACAGTCCGCGATGTGTGGAGCGGCAAGATCGCAACAATGGGCAGCGGCAGTGATTTCACTGCCTTCCAGGATTTCGCCGGTGTTGCCAGTCTTGATTTCGGCTTTGGTCGTGGGAAGAACGACCCGGTGTACCACTACCACTCGAACTACGACAGCTTCGCGTGGATGGACAAGTATGGTGACCGAGGCTTCCTGTACCATCAAGCCTGCACACAGCTCTGGGCTCTGGCCGCCGCGCAGTTGGTGGAATCCCCTCTGCTTGCGCTGAACGCCACCGACTATGCTTCGGGATTGGGATCCTACCTGGACCACATTAAGCCTTCGGCGGACAATCTCCCAGGGAACACAGGATTCCACTTCGCGCCTCTGGATAGAGCCATTCTGGAGTTCCAGGAAGCTGCAAAGGCTTTCGACGCGTATTCCGCGGACTTGACATCCCAGCTTAGTGAAGATGTGCCATGGTATCACTGGTGGAAGAAGGTGAGACTGTGGTTCCAGATTCGTGCCACTAACAAGAAATACAAGAGCATTGAACAAGCCTTCTTGTACCAGCCCGGTCTGGATGGCCGTGAGTGGTTCAAGCACGTTGTGTTTGCCCCTGGTATCTGGACTGGTTATGCTGGAGCTACTTACCCTGGCCTGGTGGAGAGTTTTGAAGCCGGAGATGTGGAGAATGCCAAGGTATGTTCTGGTTCTAGAACCCCTTCGTTCGGACCTTACTAACATATGCGGTTTAGAAATGGGGCTCTATCATTCTGGGACGGATCGAGGCGGCGACTAAGTTGTTGCAGTAGATGGGCCATGGTTTCTTGTGGTCAAAATTGAACACAGGGTATACAGCTGGCTTGATTCTTGTATTTACACAAGCAAGTACAAAAGAAGCCAATATAAGCATTTATCTGAGCGCCGATTGGCTACGTGGAAACTATTAGGGACATCAAGTAAAGTCACGTTTTATCTATCTGAGTGTGGTGAGCATACAAGGCATTCAAGGCATATAGACTAGACAAATGCCTCAGATTAAAAACACAAAAAAAGCTCGAAATGTACAGGTAAGTTATATCCATCTTCGATCTATAAAAAGTTATGCTATGCGCACATCTACCCCAGACTGCGTCATCTGACTAATCAATGACATGACCGCCGACATTTGGACCTCCATCTTGCAGCTCTAATCCTCTCCTCTTTCTACCTTTACATCAAAACCAAGCCCCAGAAAGAACCCGACAATCGGCGTCAATCCTACAAGATGGTAAGCACCAACCCAAAACCCCATTCCAGCATCCAGCATCCACCCACGGTCACATCCACGAAAACACCCAACCCAAAACATCACACCACTACCCGATAACCAAGCCCAAACTAACAACCAACCAACCAAATCCAGACCCTCCCAACAACTTCGGCAATAACCCTCTCCCTCCTAACCTCCCTAGGCGGCGCAATCGGGTACGCCCGCACTGGCTCGGTACCAAGCATAGCAGCGGGCCTCTCAGTAGGCTTCGTCTACCTCCTCGCATTCCTGCGCCTGCGCGGAGGCCAATCCTACGGCGAGGAGTTGGGATTGCTGGCTTCGACTGTGTTGGGTGGTAGCTCTATTCCGCGTGCTATTAAGACGGGGGGCAAGCCTATTCCGCTGGGATTGTCTGTTTTGGCTACTTATGGGCTTGTTATCTTTGGGTTGGCTTTTCGGGAGAAGAGGTCTGCTTGAGGGGATTATTTGATATTTTGAGGAAAGAGTAAAGCAGATATGGGATTTAGTTGATGGGTTGGGGATTGCGAGGTTGATATGATCTGTTTCGCTTGGATGCTGTGCCGTCGAGGTCTTTCGTCCTAGTGGGTGCGCATACATACTCCCGCGTTTAATCTGATATCGGTTGTGCCGCTATACGTCTTAATCAAAATTCCGTACTACAAAATACAAACTGCATCTACAAGTCTACTGTAAACACCATGACAGAAATCAAATCCATTGTGTAGATAGAACAGCCCACAAAACCCAGTCCAGAACGCCCAAACGGGAATGTAATCCCTACCTCGAGATCGAGAGAGAAACGCTAAAGACTTACGTCGAGAGTAAATGGCATCGTCACACCTGGAGGCATGCACATCAAACCAAACGGGATAGGGCCAGGGTTACACCTCGGAGTGGGAAAAGAACAAGGGAGAAAAAGAAGCAACGAAGGGCAGAGGACACGTACTGAGGCTGGTCGAGGTGGTAAGTTGATTCACCCCCTTCAAGACGATAGTTCCTCAGATTAGATCAGGCATGATCCCCCATAAGGTCCTTGCACACGAGAGACTCGAATGTGATGCCCTCAATGTCTTTATTTCCTTTCCAGTTTCGTTTTGAGAATGTTTTTCATTTTCGTATGGCTGTGAATTGAACTCAGAACTCACCAGTACTGACGTCTCCTCGGGTAATCTTGTCTTGTCGAAAAAGAAGATGGGATGGTGAGAGGACTCGCCAGAACTACTGATTCAAAATTGGATCAGGGACTCTGATAACAGATAACAACGGGATGCCATGGGGACACCGGGAAAACACCGGCAGGTGAAACGCTCATGTGTAGATAGCTAGAATAGTTTGATATGTGTCGAACTTAGCTGAGTCCGTGATCCATCACTTGCAGACGCCGCGGAAAGGACAATGCAGAATCTAACGGGCCGGGTCGAGCACCGTGTCGGACGTTTGGATGGCTCCGACAACTACGGCGGGGGGGACCTCGCCGAGGACGGTTTGTGACGTGGTATCCGGAACGAATGCATATCGGGGAAGCTCGGCCATCCTCTCTTCTGGGCTGATAGTTTCATGGGAGTAAATCATGTGCCCCGAAGGCTTCGACTTGTCCTTCTTGGCTGGCTTTTCAACCCCCTCTGTCGGTTTGGAAGCTGCTGCGGCATTCGCTGCTCCTGAAATCAGATCGTCAACAGACTGGGAGACTGGTCCATCTCCATTATAGGCTGGAGTTGCCTGCGACTGTGGGACATGGCCCATGTGCATCTGTTGCATCTGGTGCGCGTTGACCGTAGGTGCGCCGAATGTGGGACGTTGTGGGAGGTTCGAGGCAGCTGGCAAGGCACTCGGTCTGTGTTCGGGGGGTGTAGGTTGCTGAAGGAAGGATGGAGGAGCTCCATAAGTTGGGGGCTGTCCAGGAATCGCGGGGAATGGCTGTGGGTACCCGTTCGGCACGTAAGGCTGGGGCACTGGCATGTCAAGCGGCTGGTTTCCGTTGGCGGGATAAGGTTGGAATTGACCGGGGTGGGTCTGAGGGAACGAAAACGCGGGAGCGGCAGCGGCACTGCCATAGGCCGGGGGGAAAGACTGTTGCTGATCCGGAGCGGGAGTTGCAGCGGCCTGAGGAGATTGCGCCTGTATCGCTGTCAGTTCCAAGGTCATGCTAGCTTGGACGGAATAACTTACGAATCCAGTGGGCGTCGCCGACTGTCCAGCACTGGTGGGGGTTACATCACCGCTGCTACCTCCAGCAAGCGCCTCAGCGCGCTTGGCCCTGTGTTCAGCCAATCGCTTCTTAAGATCCGAAGCAGCCTCAAGCTTGGGTTTCTTGGCCGGCTGTCCATTAGCGGAAGCGCCAGCAGGAGGGTTTCCAGTCACGGCTTGTCGCTCCACCTCGGCCTGCTGGAATTGTGTGGCAACACGCTGCTGGTGAGCCTTGAGCACATCCTCGGGGATACCCTCCATGCCGAAGATTTCCACATCGAGGCCCATTCGGTTGGGCAGCGCATTGTCCACCTCGGTAAGTTGTTCCTTGTGAACTTGACTCAGATGGACAGACAGACCTGGCCGCGGTTTCATTAGCATTGGTTTGATGCGGAGAATAGGAGGGGTGGATGGTATCTCGATGAGATCCACTTACCTCCTGCGGTGTTCAATCGGCGCTGGCATCGGTCACACTTGAAGTGCTTGGCTTTCTGATGCGAAATGAGGATCTTGAGGTCGTCGAAGTCGCGCTCGCAGTAGTAGCACCACGGACGAGCTAGAAGCTCTTCAAGCGAAGGGCCACGTCTTTTCTTGCCCATGATGGTTGTGCGTGTTGAGTCGAGAAGAAGACGCGATTGCGGGAGAAGATAAAGAGGTTGCTCCTGGAGCGGTGTCGCAAATCGGCAGCTTGAGATGATGCATACAGCCAAGAGAGGTCACGTGCGATAACAGGGTCACGTGCGATAACGTGATCTATATAACTGATGATGAAGCGGTGTTCGACGTTCGCCTTAGTTCGTTGTATCTCTTCAGCTTGTTGGAGGGTCCATTTTCTGCAGAATTCCTTGCTGTGTTAAGCTCTGTCTACGACAACTATTCTAGACATATTTTGGCTCCTACTGTAGACCAGACCCACTACACTACTTTCCATGACTGAGACTTGATTAACTATAGATAGGAGGAAAAAGTAATCGTACAACATCTGAATTTGCTAGAATACATGACCTGGTAACCCCCGTAGGGCTGCCAGCATCTCAATAATGTATCTGATCTTCGCGCTCTCAGCCCACTCCCCCAGGAGGTCCAAGACCACAGGGAATCACCTCCATCCCAGTTCATCAACTGCGGGCCATGTCCATTCACGAGGACAAAACACCAAACAGAGACGACAAACCGAGTCAGAAGCGACTCCCCGCGGCCTCAAACCAACCCAGGGGTGGGCCAAGGAAGAAACAGCGAACAATCAGTGGTGTTAAGGCGACCTCCAGTCTCTCTCTCCCACCCGTGTCTGAAGTGAGAAGTATGTGAAGAGGGTTTGATTTGTAGCTTCACAGGTGAGAGAGAGGAGACCGAGGATCACCTCAACGAGCGGACCTGCCTTCAATGGCGGGGGTCCCGCGGATCATGTGGACCCGGGATGGAACCCATCCCGTAAGGAAGGTATGGGAATGGCGCGTACTGGGCCGGCATTGGTTGCCCCAACTGCGCCATAGGCGCAACAGGCGCAGCAGCGTAAGGGTTTACAGGGCCGTGGCCGTAGTGAGGCACACCCATAGGAGGGAGGGTGGGCATTGGCTGCTGCGCCTGTACGCTAACAATTGAAGGCAGGCCGCCTGGCCCCTTGGGAGCCAAGTTGCCGGCGAGCGGCGCGAGAGATGGCGACCGCTTGCGGCGGCCGAGGGGCTTGGGGGGCTCTTGAGTGCTGTCCCCGTCGACGGTGCGGTCTTGCTCGATTTGGGCCTTGGACCGCTTTGGATTGCGGATCCTCCCCTCGCGGTTGAATCGGTCCCAGTGATCCAGCATCGCCTTTGTCCGCTTTGGATTCTTTGAGTTGGCGATTTTGACACGCCGGGCCTCCTCAATGGCCTCGGCAGACATGGCCTCCTTCTTGCTCGATGATTGAGCGTCGACAGGACTTTCAGTGCGAGGTTCAATGGCGGGGAACGAAGTCTCTGGTGGGATTGAGGTGGCCAGGGTGCTTGCGCCGCGTCGACCACGGCCACGGGTGGAGGTTTGAGGAGCTGGGGTGACCTCGAAGGTGGCCCGAGTGGAAGCGAGGCGTCCAGCGCCACGACCGCGACCACGTCCGCGCCCACGTCCAGGTCCAGAGCCTCGGCGAGGAGTAGAGTCAAAGTGGATGGATTCGCCAGTAAGGCGCTTGCCGCCACGGCCTCTGGTGCGTCGCTTTGCTGGGTGGTTATCGTCTTCAGTCTCTTCTTCGCTCTCGTTCTGGGTCTCTTCAGCATCGGTCTTGTTGGGAAGTTCAACCTCAGCGGCCTTGCGCTTGCGAGTGACCTTGGGAAGAACTGGTTCACGGCGAGGCTCCCACACTTGGGGGACGTAATCAAGACCGTGTCTCTTCAGCGTGGCCCAGCCATCGGGATTGGGTTCGCCAGTCTCCTTTTTCTTTGCGATCATCTTTCTAGCCTGTGCAGGAGTAGGGACAAAGCCTCCTTGGACGAATGGATCTTGCATGGTGCGGATAGGAATGAATGGGTTGTTTGTGGGGAAGTATTGGTGTTTGTAACCATAGAGCATTGCCTCTTTCTTTTCGGCAAAGTCTTGTGTGTCTTCATTGACGTGTGCCAGAGGGACGCCACCTTTCTTCTTGTGGCCCTGCATGACATTTCGCTTTGTCTCATATGAAGACTCGCCCCGGGTGTGTCGGAGGGCCCTGAGGTTGAGATCATCAAGCGCCAAATACTCATCTTGGATGGTTTTCATGGCAAAACAGGCTGTTTGGGTGAGGGCATAGAGTTCTTCAGAAGAGTAATTGCCGGGATTGCGGAGCATGTTCACAAGTTTGTCGATTTCTTCAATCTGGACTTCCAGGAATCCACCCTTGTCGACTCTGGATTTCTTGTATAGTAGAGGGTGATTAGCGGGTTCAGAAGCATCGCGCTTTCTGATTTTGGTTGGATCATGGAATGCAGCGTCCCAAGCAGCTCCACACTTGGAGGCTTCCTGTTCGTAATCCGAGGAGAAGAGATTAACATCATGGACATTCCAGAAACGTCGAAGTCGCTCTTTGGCGTCTGGGCCACGCCATTTTCCCTCGCGGGCGCGGTGTTCCTCCGGGAATGAAGTGCGCGGATTGGAAAGCCAGTCAATCCAATCGATCTTCCCTGTAGAAAATTGGCTGGCAGTGACGGTGGTCTGAGTAGGCTTGACAATGTTTTCAGTGTCACTGTTTTCGCCATTGGTCGCAACGGTAATTCCTTCGACATCGTGAGTCTCGCCATCTTCAGGCTTGGCTGTTTCAGCTGCAGTGTCCTCATCTTCTTCAATGGCGTCATCATCTTGAAGATCGCCAGTCTCATCGTAAGTATCATCGGGACCATCGTAGCCAGAGAAGCTGATGGTCTTTGGATGGGAATCATTGATGTGATCATTCAGAATGTCTTCTTCAGAGATGTTTTCATCATCAGGAAGCTCTAAAAGCTTTCCACACCAATCGCACTTGACATGTTGCGGGATGGGCTCCGGTGACTGGGAGATTTGGGTAGAAGTAGATTGAGGGCGGAATGGCTCGGAAAATTGTCGGCGCAGTGGAGAGTCCTGACTGTCACCAATATCCGAAGAAGGGTTGTCCCCATCCAGGTCGGCCCTTGGAATAGGGGCCATGTTGAAAAAGAGAGACAAAAAAACAAGAGGGGGTATGAGTAATTGTAAAGCAATCGATAAGAAGCAAAAAACGACCAGGCTCAAATGGAGAATGTGAAATCTCAAGAAGGGATCTGTATAGATGTGGTCAGCCGGGTTCGCTTGCGGGTGCCAAGACGCCAGTAATCGCCCGCGCCAGCCGTGGGAGTCAAGGGCCACGGTAGTATGAGAATCGCCAACACAATACACATGGGAAATGGGCAAATCACAGGGGGTCCGAAAGCAAGACAAAAAGGGATACATGTAAAAAGAAGACACGGTCGGCCAGGAATGTGTGCAGTTCGGGCCGAGAAGTACCAGAAGAAAAAAGAGCGAAAAGATGTGCCACTTACCATGAGATGTTCAAGATGTTCAAGGAGGTGTAAATTGAGTGGGCCAAGAGCCAGGTCTCAGCCAATTACTGCTTGCTGTCAGTGATCTCTGCAAAGAAGGGTGCAGGGTAGGTGAGTGGCTGCCAGGGATGTACTTACTCGGAAGGCTGGGTAGATGAGGCTTTCCACTTTTGAAAGCGCAACGCGATGTACGAGAGATGGAAGCTGACGAGACCGGATAAAAAGATGTCCAGGAAAAATACACCGGGAAGTTGTGTTGTTGGCGCGCAGATCTTTGCGCCGGGTAGTATGGAAAAAAAGATCTTCGACGCGATAGAACGCGAGGGAGACGGTGAGAGGTCAGAAAGCAGGGGAAAGGATAGTACAGAGAGAAATGAATACAGGAGAAGAAATAAATGGGAAGGGGAAAGGGAGAAGGATGAAATAGCGAAGAGATTGAGGTTGAGAGAGAGAGTAGTTTTGTAGTTTGTAGCGTTTACGGGGGTTTCCACTGCCCGTTGCGGCCCGCCAATCAGGTGTCAGCTATCTACTAGCCACATCAATGGCTGTATGTCGAGGAAAGGGGTTATTCAGTGTATATTTTTATTTGCTTGCTTTATTGTGGTGGAATTCATATTCACGTTTCTATTGTGCACTTTGTCTATTGTTGTCTGGGCTGCCTGGACTGAATAATCTCATTTTGCAAATTCGGACGTCACATGATACGTACTTTATAGTCCAACAAAGTTTGCCTCAGCGGGCTCTAGAGGGCTTTGGGTAGCTCTGAAGACTGTACAGATGCATGGAATAGAAGTCGAGTATCCATTCTGTACAGACTCACTGGTGTGGGGACCCGGCGGAACTACATGTATCCTGAAGGCGCTTATTCTCCCTGGACACTAACAGATTTCCGTCATCTACATCCATTGTAAGTGACGGCCAAGTAACGGCCAAGTAACGGCAAAGTAACGGCTTATGCCAACATATTCCAAAACAGCCCCTTGTTCCCCAGCCTCTAGACTCTGTATGAAGTGACGGTCAAGTAACGAATGCCCTGAGGGATCTATGACGCACGCGACAACAATGAGAATGTCGTCCTCTGTGGTTGAGAGATAGAATGACAGCAATACTTTCGATTCTATTCATGCAGTCTATAAGGCTGAACAGTGTAGGAAGAGCAAGGCTTTGTCCTGGTAAAAGACAGGCCGTCAAACTCTGTCTCTGTCTCTTCTCTCTAGTACAACAATCCCGGCGGCTTCAGGTAATGGCAGAGGAGTGCCAGTCAAAATACGATTCTTATCAGCAAGAGCAGCCCCCACTGACATTGTCATTCAGCGGATTCTAATATTCTTGGCCTGAGTATAGTATAGAAAACTGTAGGACGTTCTCGCGAGGCGATCGCAGATCTGGGCATGAACAATGAGCACACAGACAATCGGACTATGGTGGAACAGCTTATTCCTTAATTCGCATTTTCATAACTTGAATATTTTCCTTGATGGGCCGTTGGCTTGGACGCTGTTGCTCGCGTTGTGCAGTGTTTCGTTGCGTGGTGGATAATGATACCGGATGCCAGCTAATACAGAATCAAACCCTAGCTGTGATCAACAAAAGATAGATGATCTGGGGAATACAGTTCAATGGGCATTTCTTCCTGGTATTTTGACTGTGCCTCGTGCGTGACGTATTGTATACTGATCGTCCTTGTAGGATGGCATGGGATATATAATTGAGTAGAACAGCTTGAGCGAAAAGTGCGAAAATCATTCGGCTCGATTACAAGTAGTGGTCATATTAACCGACTGCCTGGTTGTTGTGCGCCAATGCACTGGTGCAAGATTGACCATAGAATAGTCCTGGGAAGAGAAATCAGTACAAATTCCATCCAAAGGAACCACAAAGAGGAAGGATCATTACCATAGAACTGTTATTCTGGCAAATGGCAAGGTTGTCAACAACTGCCTCACTGGGACAGTGTCGAAGAAGGTGTCACTAGACCGGAATATACTGCAGGGACTACATATATTCTCCACAAACAAGAAAGCAATGTAGTACACAACCTACTGGACAGGTAACCCCAAATCCCGGCTATGAATTAAATCCGATGTCACATACAACGAGATATTCACTAAGGGCGTTAATTTTGTGCATGCATGCATGAACTTGGCGCCTAGCAAGCGCCAGTCATGCACGATGTCCACTATATGTACATACCAAAAGAGCCTCTAACCTCTAAATAGAAAATATTCACAATAACACAAGGGTTAGAAATCCAGGTACACAGCGTCAGACAAATGCAAATCATGGATCTATTCTAGTCTATATCTAAACCTCTACCCATCACCCTCTACTCTGTACATGAGCCTCAATGATTTTTCTCCCCAACATCAAGAGCAACCAAAAACCGGCTGACACAATTATAAGCAGCAACAGTAGCTGTAATCTCCACAATCTCCTTCTCATCAAAACAAGCTCTAAGCTCCTCAAAAACCTCATCAGGCACAGCAACTGTCTTGGTCATTGCATCGGCATACCTCAAGACCGCCCTCTGTTCCGCACTCATATTTGAAATCGAACTCTCGTCCTTGAAATCAGCTTGCGCATCACCAACGATCTTCAATGCCTCCTCGCTCAGCCCGCCCTGCTGCAGTAGCGGCGCATGTTGTTCCCATTCGAATAATGCGCCGTTGACTACTGCGACACGGCAGATTGCTAGTTCGCGGACCACGGCTGAGAGACTTGTTCGGGTGCGAATTGCGCCGATGAAGGAGTTCCACCCTTCTGTTACCGGGTAGGAGTGGAGGAGGGCTAGGTCTAGCGGAAGGAGGGGGTTTGGAGCTCGGCGGGCTTGTACACTTGCTAAGATGCGGGATTCGTCTTCTGTTTTTGTTGGTGGGGGGTTTTGGACGTAGGGGAGGCGCATTTTGGTGTTTAAGGATAGATTGGAGGGATTGGGATTGGCTTGTTTGTCAAGGTGTTGGTTGTGATGTGTGGATCTGGGGTCTGGGTTGATGTTAGTCCAGAGTAACGACTCAATGTTGGAGATCGTAATTGGCATACATACGATTGCTTCAAGAGATGCAATGCGATGAGAGACAAGAAGCTGGACAGGCACCACAAGCGATTGGGTGTTCAACAAGTCCGAGTCAAGGTGTCAAAAGAAAGTAGTACCCCGCGCGGTCCGGCTAGAATAGTATAGTTCTAGCCGCGGCAGTCGGCTTTTGCGCTTCCGACGCGGTTCCGCGCATTTTATATAGAAGTATGGTGTATTCTTGCGTAAGTAGGCTACTGTAGCCCAAAGGACACTATCTGGTAAACTTGTGCTAGGGTGGCGTACCTTGGTATATCAGATCCACTATCAAATGAACTTGATCAAGACCCTTCATTTCGAAAATCAAACATTTCTAGTCTCTGAAAGCAGCCTTGTAACTAGTAGGTTCAAATATGATACTAATCTTTTGTACTGTACTCTGCATAAAATCGCAGTCGAACTAAACACTGCAGAGCGGGTCTTGGCAAAGGGTTCTCCACAGGTCAAGCTCAGGTGTCGTCACCTCTCCTTAACACCACCCAAACATGCCACCAAAGGCTCCCAAACCAACCAGCGATGAGCTCCTAGCTCAGTTCGACGACCTCGGTCTCGACAAATCCGGCAACAAAACAGCCAAACCAAGCGCCCCCAATGCCGGAGGCGAACAGGAAGACATCCTGGCGGAGCTGGACCACCTAGCCACCCAGCGCCCTAGCAGTGGACCAGGCACTCCCCGCCTGTCTTCCGATAAGCCCAGGTCATCTACACGGTCTCCTCGGCCCAGCGCAACCATCGACCGACTGGCCGAAGAGAAGGCGCCGGTCCGCCAGTCTGAGGAGACGGGGCGGACGTCGCGCACAGAAACCAAGCCCGAGCAGCCCAAGGCTGAGGCCGAAAGTGCCCCTGCACAGCAGTCCTCCGAGGAGGCTGGTGGTTGGTGGGGTGGTTGGTCGGGCGGATTATCGGGAGGACTGTTTGCGACGGCCACTGCGGCGATGAAACAGGCCGAGGCGGCTGTCAAGGAGATTCAGAATAACGAGGAGGCACAGAAATGGGCCCAGCAAGTCAAGGGCAATGTTGGAGCTCTACGAGATCTTGGTATGTCTACTTCTACAAACTAATATCATTCCCTTTCACATGCGGATGCTAACGAGGTACACACAGGCGGGGAACTTCGCGACAGAGCCCTCCCAACATTCACGAACCTCATCCACACCCTCGCGCCACCCATTTCCTCGCATGAACGACTTCAAATCCACGTGACGCACGACCTGTCCGGTTACCCGGGCATCGACCCATTAGTCTACGCCGTGTTCTCGCGCGTGATGTCCCAAGTCGAGGGCGGAGACCTTCTTGTGATCCAGCGCGGCCAGGAATCATCCCCGAAACGCGGCCTCGATGTCACCGGGTACATGACCAGCGCCGGCTGGAACGACGGGCCGTGGTGGCGGACTGTCACACCAGGACAACCGCGGACCGTATCTGCCGTGCGAGGTGTTGTCGACGGATCCAAGCTGGCGCGTGCTAGCGCCGAGTCCTACGCCACGGAGTACTTCTCTTCGCGTGGCGGTGTTGAAGAGGCCGCGAAGCAGGCGACAGAGGTACTGAGTGAATCGAACCCGGTACGCAGTAGTGATATCTTCTTGGCTATACAGGCCATTAGCCAGGCTACTTCCAAGGACCTATTCCGGGCCGGTGCGTCCGGCGAGAAGGCCGATAGTGCCGAGGAGAAGGAAGACGAGGAGGAGATCTGTTTCGCGCTGTACCTCCACGACCCTATCCACGGTATTGCCTTCCACACTATCTCCCAGGCTATCCCACAGACTTGGATTGACTGGCTTGACGAGTCGGCCCCGGCTCCCGAGAATCCCGATGTGGAGGATGCCCACATGGCGCGCGTTGTCGTGCCGGAGGCCATTGCCGAGATTATCGAGAGTGGAGGCGTTGATCCTCGTGAGTGGGTCTCGGAATGGATTGAGGAGACTCTCTCGCTTGCTGCTGGAACTATTGCTCAGCGATACGTGGCGCGCCGCATGGGTGTGGGCGAGGGCGGTGTTGGAAAGGGTAAGATGCGTGCTGAGCAGGCTTCCACTGTTGAGAGTGGTGCAGGCGAGGCTGCTCGTGCTATTTAAGCCGGTGTTTCTATTTATGTCGAGAACAGCTATCTTGTTCTAGCATCTGTCGTTCGTGATAACCCCTTCAATCCATTGCTTGCATTGCACTGCAGTTGCTTTTTCTGTTACTTCGCGGTTCTCTATTCAAGCTGTTTGGTGGTGAACACTGGAGAATGATAAATTACAATTGATCCCCATGCAAAGTCAAACAAATCATAAAAGATAAAATCAGGTATGCAATTCCCGAGATATATATACACAAAATGTCTATGATCAGATGCAAGATCTAGCGCCCGCAAGAAAGCAAACCAAATGCATCCGAAGACCATAGCGGGTATCGTATCAAAGCATTCTTCTCTTTTAAACGTCCAAAGTCCCTTCCAAGCCAGGAACATGCCAGAAGTTCGCACGAAGAGCAGTCACGCTAAGAAGTATCAGCAATCGTCCCAATAACCTCGGTTCATAGAAAAAGAAAGACATACCTCGTAGACCCATTCAACACAGTATGAGCATCCGTCCCCTCCTCACTCTCCTGCATAGTCTTCTTCATATCGGACAAATCAGCCGACCACTTGAACTGACGTTTCCGACTTTTGACCTCATGCCCATTGACACCATTCACTTCACCATTAACCGCACCATTAACCCCATTAACCTCCTTCTTTCCCAAATCCTCAGCATACAAACACCCCCGATTCCAATAATAAGGCAACGTCCGCGTATATATCACCGGCCGTCCCTCAACATCAACCCGCATAGGAACATTAATATTATAAAGCTCAACACGCTCATCCCAATTCTTATACAAGAACCCAACAACGCGCACAGCAAGTCTCGCCGCAGCGGCAATAACATCCGCAGGCTGTTCATCCTTGCTCCCGAACGAAATCGCGATCCCGCGTTTCCCACAAAACACGGCTTCCAGGGCCCCGCCCACCGTCCCCGAAGACAGGTTGTAGATGGTTGAGGCGTTGCGGCCGTGGTTTGGGCCGGAGATTACTAGGTCGATTTTGGGGCGGTTCGTGAAGAGGTTGTGCAAGCCTAGTTGGGTGCAGCTGGCTGGGGTGCCGTTTTCGATTATTACCCATTCGTCTTGGGTTGGGCCGTCATCTTCGTTGTTGTCATTGCCGGTGGTGGCTGTGCCGTTTGTGAGATGGCCGTTGGTGAGGCCATTGGTGAGGCCGTTGGTGTGCTCTGGCTGATACTCCTCGTCCCAGGACCCATCTTCACGGAATGAATCCTTGTGCACATAGCTCGCAGTAAGCTTCGCTTCGATAAGGTGCGCCTTGCCGATCCAGGAACGCGAGGCTGCCGGGATAGCTACTGAGACTTGGTGGCCATTCGCTTGCAGTTCGTCGACTAGTGGGCGGATGTATGGAGATAGGCGTCTGCTTGGCGGGCCATCGTCGTTGACTACCTGTTCTTGGCGGTTAATTTGGGGTCCTAATTATTGTTTTTTGGCTTTGCGTTTATCTCTCGGCATTGAGGGAGAAAGAAAGGGAGATCTCGTGAGGCCTTGGATGTCATGCGGATGTCATGATCCACCGGTCTAGAGCAGATCCTTGCATACTCCGCTGATAGCTTGATTTCTTTTTCTATACTTCCGCGGAGTAGAAAGGAATAATGGAAGAAGCGAAAAAGCAAAATGATAAAAATAACCGCAACGATGTAGATCTCACTTACCAGGATGTGCATGACCTTTTGCAGCGCTTAGGGCGATATACCTCGAAACTTGATGGTCTGAGCTTCCGGGGAATTTTCCCTTTTGATTTTCTGATTTTTTTTTCCCTCGGGTCTAGTTTTCTGGGGGTATAAGGAAGGAAGAGAGGAGGAAAAAAAAGAGATCTTCACGAAAACAGCGGCAGTCAGGCACTTATGGGAAACTGGGTAATGATTGAGCCATTCTTCCACACCGGGGTTGGGGTGAAGCCGTTCAGGCTGCGGGGACGGCAGTGGCAGGGCCCGAATGCAGCCTGCGGTGAACCGATCCGTCGGTTTTCTCGGTGGTACTGGCCATAGATGTGTTTTCTATTATTCATGTGGATTGGGATTGGGATTGAAATTCGACATAAGTTGGGTGTTCTAGAAGGCATGGCATGTGCATACAGTATAAGTTAAGTTACATTTAGTGTAGTTATGTACAGGCACAGACTGCATGAAGTCTACTTACCCCATAAATTTAGGTTGTATACAAGAGCCCTTAGGTCGGTGTATGTTTACCATATACCCTGCATAAATACGGAGTAGACCTGCTAATTACTTATGTTCTTAATAACAACTTAACTTATGACCTCATGTACATAGTTAAGTCGTGGAGTTAAGTTATGTTAAAAGGTTAAATTCTGGCTGAGTTAAGCATGCTGTAACATACACGGTACCTGTAGTACCTGGACCGGGAAAATTTTGCTTTTTCTATTAAAACCTTGGGAGACACAAAATGTAACTAAGTTTATAGTGGAAACAGGGACTTGGCCATTCAGATTCATATGCGATAGAAGCTCCTTTTCTGTGACAACATCGTCTCTCGTAAGGTCCGCGCTCGGAGATCAACACACCGTGGCGCACGTTGTTGGCACCATTACCAGATTGGCCCATTGGCATCTTGACTCACAATTATATAGACGGAAATCTCTGAATCTTCTAGTTTTAAATGCATTAATTCCGAACATAACCATAGGCATAACCCATAATCCCACCCAAACCCTGGTCTGTGCCAGAAACACTCTAGAGACGATCGCAGAAAATCTTGAGGTGGGGAATCCCGTCAGCCTTCTTCTTTTGGCCCCTCAACTTTTACCTCTTCCATCATCTGCCTCACTATACACTTGCAATCTGCCCACCTCACTGCACCTGCAAAGTCTCAAAAAGCACGAGCTTTTTGAGATCTTTGCTCGACTCGGTCGTCGTCCCCCTCGAACATATCCTGTATGGACAGTGGAAGCACCGGGACCGCTGCGGGGATCGACCCCAAAATCTTAGACAATTGGCAAACCGAAGGCGCCTTTTCGGTCGCATCGTGGGAACATTTGGGATACGATCAACCCCCAGAGTGGGATACCAGCCAGGACTCGAGCCAGTGTGATGCGGATATCGCGGACTTGGGAACCCTCCAGGGTCCGTTGACGAGCGAATTCCGTCGTTTGGAGAATAGGTCGGGACCCCTTATCCCTGGATAAAATGCGTGGTGGGCGATGGCTGACGCGTGTTGATTTTGCAGAAAGCATGATGTAGCTCCCGAGACCTACAACTACGCCGATGGCGGCGTCGAGGGAACTGGGAGTGGGACCATCAGTCCCAAGACGACCCCTTCTTCCGATGAGAACTTTCATTCCGACGAGACGTGGCCGCATTTTCAGTTGTACAACTCTGTCGGCATGCCGATGGATGCGTCACTGATGTACCCCTACGCGAAAGGACAGAATCACTCGACCGGTGCCGTCATTGTGGACGATGTGGGTGAGATGCCTCATGGGGGTTTCTCGGATGCCCCCGGGGAGAGTATTATGCAGTTCCAGCAGATCCCTCAGTCCTTCCCTATGATCCCGGAGCAGTGGGCTGAGATTCAACACGGCGTGCCTGTGGAGAACATCCCTGCACAAGAGTCTGTGCCGCTCGCGGTGGGTACACAGGGGAACCCCAAGGACCATCCCCTATCTGAGTTCCCGACTTCCATCCGATCCCTCGAGTCCCGTTGGCTCAACAGTTTGGAGTCGCAATTGCCCATCCAGCAGATCACACCAGCCTCCCAAACTGTGGGCCCACACAGAGCCCAAATGGGACAGGACCGTTTCCAATACAAGTCGGAAAACTCATCGGTGTCTGGTGATTTGTCTGGAATCTACGAGTGCTCTTACTCCGCCACTAGCGATGATCCCCCGGCTTTTGCGGACCATCAAGTAGACGATGATGAGGTGAAGTGGACATCTCAGCCGAGCTCGCGGGAGGGGTCGCAGCCGGCGCCAAAGACCACGGCATTCATGGTTAGCGAGGTGCCGGAATCTATGGTTTCCACCATTCCCTCCCGGTCAAGGGCTTCATCGACTGCTGGCCAACGTGCCGGTCGATCGGCGCCCCTGGCTATGCAGAACTCCGGCGCGGTCAGGAAGCGCAAGACCAGAAACCCAGGCTCTACAGACCAAGGTCTGCCAAGACCACTGCAGATTGTCCAGGAAGATGGCCAAGGTGGGTCTATTGCGTCGGCAGACTTTGTCTCACCTCCCCGAGGCGCTCGTCGCAAGGGTCCTCTGAGTATGGTTGGACGGGCCAATGCTGGTCTGCGTAGGAAAAACAAGGATACATGTGTCCAGTGTCGATTGAACAAGCGCAAGTGTGATGGAAGCTCCCCTTGCGATGCTTGCCGTCCAACGCTACACGAGCAGCCCTGTGCGCGTGCCTGCTTCTCCAGCATTGTCGAATTTGGAACTTGCAATTACATCTCTCAACGAGCTGTGAACCACCCGACAATAGATGGTTCCAACAGAGTCCGCATGGAAATTCCATCCGAGTTCGACCTTGGACAACTCTTGTCATTGCTTGCTGAACGGCAAGGGCGGTTCAACATCCGCGCTAGCCAGTCCTGGGGCTCTCTGTACGTTCTCGACCTGGGAGAGACCTACAAGTTCCTCAAGACTCTAAGCGAGTACAACGGCAACTCCAAGTCTACCTTCCTCGAGTTCATCGACCGCCGAATCGTCGACTCAAAGGACAAGTCCAAGAACTGGCTATCCTGCGTCGCCGACTGCGACCCAATGAATCAAGCCTATGTAAGCATTTTAACCTTTCCCCATCAAAACCAAACTAACGACCCAGACCCTCCTCTCCCAATGGCACAACATGCCCAGCCGCGCAAAATATAGCTTCGTCTCTCTAGACGCAAGCGGCGAAGAACGCACAATGGACATAAACAGCGCCACAGACCGCCGAGAAATCCTCCTAGCAGCCCAACTCTCTCGAATCTTCTGCCGAATGCTGGAAGTCGAAGGCTTCCGCAAACTCGAACGAGACTTCTACAACATAAAATGGAAGCAAATCTCGCACGAGACCCACGTCCGCTTCCTCGGCGAACTAGGCCACATCCTGCTCACGCTGCGCTGGCGCGTCTCGTGGTGGAAGCGTCTGGGCGACGGCGGCCAAACCCCTGACCCTTCACAGCAACACTACATCGACCGTGTCGAGCTGCTCTGCCGTATCCTTTATGTTTATTATACGTGCGTGCTGGCGAAGCTGCCTTCTTGGTCGGCGGCTGATGTGCCAAAGGGCATTTGGTCTACTTATGCTGATTCAGAGAATGCTATTTGGGACGACTTCCCTTCTGATTCTAGTGATGATGGTTTCCATGGCTGGATGGAGAGGGGGAGGGATCTTATTGAGCAGGCTGGTGTTCCTAGTCGGATCTCGAAGTCTCCTCGGCTGAGTTGAACTGGTCGACAGAACGACAAAACGACAGAGAACACTGCGCGCTGCTCATGCTATGGGCTTGGTTAAGTTAAGGCGATGGACGGAATGGAGTTGGACTTTTGATACCCTTTTACCCTGTTTTTCTTTATATTTTCTTTATATTTTCTACCCTTCTTTTCATTGTCATATTTTTATTACTCAAACCCTGTCTATTGGTTTTGGTTTGCTTTGCCTGAGTGCTCCCTGTTCCTTTTTGGAGGCATCATGACTTGATATACAGACTTACCTTGCTTATGATTTGATGATTTCGCACCGAGATGTTTCCATTCAACGTGAACATCTGGACTGCTGGGTTTTGTACATGGTCTTATTTATCAATATAGATATATACTCTTCCCTACTTTCTATATCCAAGATCAACTACTACCAAAAACAAAAGATAGAATTTAATGAAAAGAAACTGGGTATCGATTTCATGCACTCATATCGAGAACTCTAGAGCATGGAACTGGAAATTGGACAGACAGAATGGAAGCAGAAAACCGAGCAAAACAAAACCACTTGTAAATGCAGATTATGTTTGTTTCCTTTAAGCCTTCTTACCACCCTCCTGGGCCTTCTTCTTCTCCTTCTGAAGGCGATCCTTCTTGCCTCCAGCTAGAATCTCGAGATGGCCTGCCTTTGTTGCGAGACTGCGTTCTGTCTTGCCGACGAGGCCGGATGTGAGTTTCTGTATGGTGAAGGAAGTGTTAGTTATCTTTCTTTCTTTTTGTATCTTTATCATATCCACATCACATCTCATGGCTTATCGTATCTGTGACTGTCGAGCAACGACGATAGTTGGAGATAAAATCCCAAATCCAAAGCCGATTCCAATTCCAATTCCAGAACCAGAGAGAAATAACCCATACAGGCATATAGGGTGGATATGATAGTGTATGCATGTAAAGGTAGAAATTCATACCTTCGTCAACTTCCGCTGCTTAATGAGATTAGCCTTCTTAGGCGCAACCTGACGAACACCAGGCCTAGTAGTCTTAGCAGGCCTAAATAACAAAAGAAACATTAGTCCACGTTCACAAACCAACCAACAGACACCGACTGGTAGCCTCATCGAAAGTGTAAAATCGAAAGAGGAAAAACCACCCCATCACCATGGTGATGGATGATGGTTCTTCCTCCCTGGGGAGAGTGAGAGAGTATAACTTACTTCCGACCAGCTGTGGCGGGCGCGGCCTTCTTCAGGGATCCTTGGACCATATTGGCTGTGTGTGTATGTGATGGATATATCGGAAGATAAGGAAAGAGGAAAGAGGTGAGAGAAAGTACTGCCTGCAGCACGGTGCTTTTTTCGTCTGGGTCTTTTTCTTGGGGGTTGGCGGAGGGAAAATTGCTTATCGTGCTTATCGGTATCGGTCACGTGAGTGTTCGTGGCTTTGTTGTTCCGGTCCGAGGTATATCTCGTTGGATTACATTGTTCTCCCTATTTTGATGCTGTGTCTGTATGCTTCGATTGATGCTCTTATATATGGAATAGTTATCTATTAGAATATCTACCTTTGCTTTGATATACGGTCTTGCGTTCAACAATGATAGGACGAAACAAGCTAGCAAGACTGTTTGATTTGAATAACATCCAAGGTAGAGAACAGAGAACAGATTTCCTAAGCCGGCGCTATTTCTCAGTAAGTGTACTTGAACCCAATGTGTCCTTCAATTGGCTTTCCACCAGATGCGACCCGCTTGTTCGCCCGATTGAACTTCAGCGTCATTGCGCCCACAATTATAACAACCAATGCATTGGCTAGAATAGCACAGAGCAGACCTGGTCGATAATTCGGTGCATCTTGGGCGCGGAATACTGTCGTCCCAATGATTCCTCCAATACTACCTCCGCCGATCAGTGTAGCGGATGTAAAGGCTCGCTTCCATTGTCCGCGGATATTGTTGCTAGAGTGAAGGTATGTCAGAGCATGCAACACAACACAGAACTCTGTAAAAAAAAGTAATTTTCTTACCTCTGCCACGACACCAAAGCTGGACAATTTGCGTTTGCTGTAGTATAGTGTTAGTAAAGCCAAGCACCCGACAGCAATATTGAATCAAACCAGTCAACTCACCAGCAATAGTAGCCAAGAAAACCCCAAAATACCTAGGCGCCGGGTGCTCAAGATACCCCAACAAGCCAAGTCCAAGCAAACCCATAAGCGCATTTCCAGCAACAACCGGACCACGCAAACGCCATTTATCAGAGTAAACAGCCTGGACATACATAACGATCGCGGCAGCAACATATGGCGGAGCAACAAGACACTGGGCCTTTGCCACGGAGAAATGCATACTCTTCTGAAGGATTATAGGGAGGAAATAGGCAATTGAGTAACTGTTCGTAGTGGTAAGCATGTAAAGGGCCGCATAAGCCCAGACTTTGCTGTCCTTGCCATTGGCGAGGTATTTTCCTATGGAGAAGGGTTCCACAGAAGCATCTGCTCTGTCATTTTCGATCCGGGCAATAACGAACGATGCTTCGGATTCGTTAAGAAATTTCCAGGATTTCGGGGATTGCTCCGGGAAGTCAACTAGGAAGATGTAAGAACCAATTCCGAGGACGCAAGTCAGCAGGCCTTCGATCTGAAGGTAGTGTTAGTTGGATTACCCTTTTTGATAAAATGAGATGGTCGGCTTCTTACAATAAAGATCCATTCCCAACCAGCTTTCCCGGCTATTCCATCCATTTGCATTAACCCATAAGCTAGGATACCGCCGAATCCTGAGGCCGTGCTTCCGATTAGGTAGAATGTTGCATTGCGCTTCTGGAGCTCGTAGCGGGGATACCAGGTACTGAGAAGGTAGACGCTGCCGGGATACATTCCAGCCTCTAGAGCGCCTAGAATGATGCGTAGACCAGCCATGGTTTGCCAATTTGGGACGAAGCCAAAGCTCTATGTTAAATGATCGTGAGACAGGGAATCCGCCAAATGTTCTCCATGGGGGACGTACAATCATGACAGCTCCCCAGACGAGCACAATGCTCGCAATGAACAGTCGGGGTCCGACTTTACGAATGATGACCGTAGCAGGGATCTGGAAAATGGTATATGTGATGAAGAATAACAGAGATGTGATGCTGTAGCCGTTGTTGGAAGCGTTCATGTTCAGGTCGCCCTGCATTCTGAAATTGAGTCAGCGAGATCCATATATAGGTACGTGCTAAGAGCACTCAACAAGAGATCATGGCTGGAACATACCCAGCAACAGAAGCAGCCCCAAGATTAGTCCGATCCAGCAAGCTGACGCAGTAAAGGCATCCCAGCGTAATCACCAGGCGAGCATCAATCCGCCGAATGAGCTTCTTCTGCTCACTCGGACTGAAGGAAGCAATGACATCCGCATGTTGGAGCGCGCCTTTCTCTGTGTCCTCGATGTGAGCTTCGGTGTTGTTGTCTTTCATGGTGACGGTCCCGAATTGCTGAGGCAAGTGTGAAAGAAAGGAAGGACTGATGCGTCTGCATCGTGGATATATACCAATTGCGGGGTTGTAGCATTGACACTGACACTGACTGTGCCCACATTTTGTTCCCACATTTTCTCCGCAAATTCATGTTTTGATGCTTTTCCGACAGTTGGGATCCGGGGTAAGTCGGTCTGATTGGTTTGTTAACCTCCGGTGGAAGCTGTGCTTGTATATTCTCCTTTAGATATTCTCCACCGGCGGTTAACTTGTGAATCATAATGCAAAACTTGCGTTACGATATCTTTAGATTTCGAGTTTCAATGTATATCCAATGGGATAATGGTTATATGTGTATCGCTTACGCGCAGAACCCCGATATACGAGATACATTTGTGAACCTCGCCAAATATGGTAAACATGGCCTCTTAAAGCATTTCACTGCTCAACGGCGCAAAGGAAACGGAATACAGGACCTCCGTGATCACCTGTTACGGGATACCTGAGTCACTTCACCAATTTTCAGACTCTCATGTTACATATCAGAGCAAAGATAAGGTATAGAAAATGCCATTCAATATCAATAACATGCAGGAAGCCTGCCATCGTCCTTGATATACCTAGGGATTGGCACTAACAATAGTGACATGGAGCCTTTATAGTGGGTAGCCGGAGCTGGGTTCTGATTCTGACAGATTGCCGTTCTGCCTCGGCCTTCATTGTGTTGGCCTTGGCTATATCCAGCGGGTCATCGTGCCATCTGTTAAGATAATACCCATGTTCCAACTCGGCCAGGCGACGCGAGACGGATGTACCATGAAAAAGTAGAGCTGTTATTTAGCTTCGCCAAGAAAGATATTGAAGATATTACGATGCAAAGGTGAAATATGTATCAAGAATGAACACAAGAGAAGCTCTTGACTCAGTTAAAATGCAACAGCTGAAAATATTGTACATGATGCCAAAATAAAGATTACACTCAAATCTTACCACCGGTGATCTCCTCTCCGAGCTTCTTAACCCGTTCCTGGACGAGATCCCAGCGCATAGCCTCGCTCTTGCGAGCCTTTCCGGCAAGGCTGTTCACAGTTGGAGGGTTACCCAGGTTCCAGATGTTTTCACCGGGCTGATGGTCGTTGCGCCATGCCACGTTCTCGCCCTCGGGGAATACCCGGTCGATTTCAGCGGCAAGCTGCTCCTCCGTCGTGATAAAAGTGCGAGCGTTCATGTACAAGGAGTGCAGGTGCTCCTGGCGCTCTGCTTCCTTCTGTGCCTGCTTGGCCTCCAAGCGAGCCTTGGAGAGCGCGAGGCGCTCCTCCCGGTTGGGGTCAGGAATGATGCCTTGCTTCCGAGGCTGCATTTCTTGAATCACCGATGGCCGAGTCAGACGCTCATCCTCACGAATGGGTTGTTGAAGGATCTGGTCTCGCCGTCTCTGGTTCTCAAGACTGCGGGAGATCATCTTGGAATCCGCCTTTTGCTTGCGCTTATACAAACTCGTGAGACCTTCTCGCAAGTTCTGTCGCCGCAATTCTGCCATATGGAACTTCCATTCCTGCTTTTCCGGGTCGCTACTTGTCGAGCTGACAGTGCGTTCTGTCTTGGGGGTGGGTGTCGCGGCATCGATGTATTCTTTCTTGGGCTTGTCGGTTCGGCGGACTGGGAAGATCTCACGAGGCACGGGGAGTGTACCCTTCACATGAGGTCGGATGGGGTTGCCAGGCTGGACAATCTTCGGCACATCGATGAATTGAGGGGACTCAGGTCCGACACGGAGGTTGGAAGAAGTTGTGAATCCGCGGACCTGCACAGAGGCAGTCCGGCTGCTGCGAAGGACAGACATGTGCGAGCCAATGTCACCGGAAGGGACTGAATTGGCTGATTAATAGTACAATCAAAGGCCTTGGAGCTGGAGGCGGAGAATCATGGGAAGATACGCGGTCAAGGAAGAAGCGATTTTCCCGTGGTCCGTGCTTTCTTGGCGCCAAAAAAAATAATCTTCGCCGCCTTCCTCTTTTTTTCTTCTTCTTCTTGCACTCTGCCACTCCCCTGTGTTTGGTCTTGTCTACTACTTTTTTTTTTCTCTTTTCATATTCCAACCTTTCACCATGGGTACAGGAAAGAAGGAGGCCACTCGTAAAGAGCGGCAGGGGAAGACTGGTGATGGCATGGCCAATGTCAAAACCAAAGGTGAAAATTTCTACCGGTATGTACAACTTGACTCCTAGACATGACCAGTGATTGACGTTTTTCTCAGCGATGCCAAGAAGCTCAAGACCTTGAACATGTTCAAGGATGGCAAGGCGCGCCGTGACAAGGAAGGAAACATCACAGTCGCTGCGAGCTACCAATCCAGAGATGTGCCCACAGCTCGGATCGAGCCCAACCGTAAATGGTTCGGCAACACCCGTGTTATCTCCCAAGAGGCCCTGACCTCGTTCCGTGAGGCTGTCGCTGAGCGTGCTTCCGACCCTTACCAAGTTCTCCTAAAGACCAACAAGCTGCCCATGAGCTTGATCCGGGATGATAAAGGTGGAATCAACGGATTGAAGCAGCACCAGGCCAAGATGGCTATCGAGACTTCTCCCTTTGGTGACACCTTCGGCCCCAAGGCTCAGCGCAAGCGTGTCAAGCTCGGCGTGGCTTCTCTCGAGGACCTCGCCGGCGAGACTGCCAAGATGCAGGATACCTACATCGAGAAGAACGATGAAGGCACCCATGCTGATGGAAGCGCCATCGTCGGCGGTGATGACAATTACAAGGAAGATCTCGGCCAGCTCACCACCGCTCGTGAATCTGTCTTCTCCAAGGGACAGAGTAAGCGTATTTGGAACGAACTTTACAAGGTCATCGATTCCTCCGATGTCGTTATTCACGTCCTTGATTCTCGTGATCCCGAAGGTACCCGTTGCCGCAGTGTTGAAAAATACATTCGCGAAGAAGCACCGCACAAGCACTTGATCTTCGTCTTGAACAAGTGTGATCTTGTCCCGACAGGAGTTGCTGTAAGTTTCCACATTCTTCTACTATTATTTTCCCTATTGCCCATTTCTCGCGTTGCGTTTTTCGTGTCTTGTATATGCATTTTGTTTTGTTTTATTGGCCTCGAGCCAGTTCCATCGCTAAGTCAAGGCTTCTTCCCGCGACGCATGTCGTGCTTTGTTTACAATGGAGGTCTGTCTGTTACAGCTTTGGTAGATTAACACTGGCCCGCACCGAATTTCTTTCTGAAGCTAGGTTGACTTGTTTTCGTCTTGAAAGCATGTCGCAAGGGCCAGATGTGTTTTGTTTTTGAGTTGAACTCTGCTTCTGCCTTTTTGGTGGCTTAGTAGCAGAGTTCTTAGTAACATCCCACACATTCTGCTTATACAATGTCTCATTGTCTGGTGACTGATGCTAACATTTCATGTCCACTAGGCTGCCTGGGTTCGTCATCTTTCTAAGGATTACCCAACGCTGGCTTTCCACGCCAACATCAACAACTCTTTCGGCAAGGGATCTTTGATCGCTCTGCTCCGTCAGTTCTCTTCTCTTCACTCCGACCGTAAGCAGGTTTCGGTTGGTTTCATTGGTTACCCCAACTCGGGCAAGTCCTCTATCATCAACACCCTTCGCAACAAGAAGGTGTGCACAGTCGCTCCCATTCCGGGTGAGACCAAGGTGTGGCAGTATATTACATTGATGAAGAGAATCTACCTCATTGATTGCCCTGGTGTGGTTCCTCCCAGCCAGACCGACACCGAGGAAGACATTCTCCTTCGTGGTGTTTGCCGTGTGGAAAATGTCCACAACCCGGAACAGTACATCCCGGCTGTCCTTCGTCGTGTCCAACCCCGTCATCTTGAGCGCACCTACGGCATCAAGTGGCAGGAGGATCACATCGATTTCTTGGCTCTTCTTGCCCGCAAGGGTGGTCGTCTTCTCCGTGGAGGCGAGCCGGATGTCGATGGTGTTGCCAAGATGATGATCAACGACTTCCTCCGTGGAAAGATCCCCTGGTTCACTCCTCCTCCCAAGCTCCAAGGCAAGGATGGCAAGGATGAAGAGAAGATCGAAGGCCGTGAAGGCCGTCTCGGTGAAATGGGACGCAAACGCAAGCTGAACGAGAACGATGAGCCTGCCGCCAAGGAGGCTGATGCCGAGGAAGCCGAGTCTTCCGACTCGCAGCCTGCTCAGGACGAGTTCGGCGGCTTCGAAGATAGCGACAACGACTCGATCGCCCACATCGAGGTCAGCGACGTCGAGAGTGGCGAGGAGTGATTGATTTGTTCACGTTTTCTACGGCACTCGAGTGTCACCCCCATTCAGCCATGAAACACGCAGGCAACCTGCCAGCACGGGGTCGGCCCTTCCTGCTCTTGAAATACCAGAGCTTCGGCTGCCTCATCACTCGCCATTCCCTTCCAACGGGAAATTGGCTCAAGCCATTCGGCGTGTCGTGCTCCCAATCGCAGTAGTCTGAGGGCTGTCTCGCACAGCTCAGCCCAAAGAGCGCGTCGCTACCCAGCTTCGTGTCCGATTGTGAGCTTCCCAGTACTTAATCGTGCATACCCCGGGTCTGGTGTTACAATCACTAGCTCTATTTCAGATACCCGATTCAGAGGAATCAAAACAAATGAAATCAATTCAAACCAATCATGTCCTGAGTAGTCGTAACGAATCACGTATTCTTTCCTTGCCCAACCAGGCTCTGAGTGTTCACAGTTCACACCGCGAAAGTACAAATGTTCAATAGCCCCCGAGATACATCACACTCCAGTCCTGAACAAGGTCTGTCATGGTCCCGAAATATGCGGCTCCCCTAAAGTCTATATCTTCTATTGCCGTCAAATGTGATTTATTTTATCTGACCATGTGCATAATTATAACCTTTCTGACCTTGGCTAAGGCACTTTTTCCTGACGTAGTCTCAGAATTTCCAAGGTTGGGACGGAGGAGTCCAGCAGTCTGATTAAGGCACGTCGAGATCATTTCAAGAGGCGTTGATTAGAGGTTGACCTGCTCAAACCACATTTGAGTTGTTTGCTATGAAGGAGATACGGGTAATATATGTTTCTGCTAGATACTGGCAAAGTTGAAGTTGTGTAGAGAAATCGGAGAAGGGGAAAGGATATCAAAACGTGGACTGGATAAGCCTCACTGATTGGACGTGGGTGACGTAGTCTTAGAATTTTGGGGAGTTGGGAGGGACAGAAATATAGTAATTCGAGGGAAGGCGCGTTGCGATTATTCTAAGATGGATTGATTAGATCTTAAACTATTGGAGTTGTTTGCTACCCCGGATTTCCTATTTGGGCCGACGTGGTAATTTGGCGATGTTTTCCAATTATTGGGAGGAGGGAAATTGAGTCGCTGACATAAAAACGCGTCCTGGTGGTTTGAAGACGCGTTGAATAAACCTTGAATCATTTAAACTATTTGACTTGTTTGCTATCCCGGGTTTGCATGGTACATGTATACTCAGTGGCCCCTCTACCTAGATATATCGCGTCCAAAACTTCCATCCCTCACGATTCTCCTGCACCCCAACCCCAACAAGCTCCTCAATTCCCTTAGCCCCAGGTGCATTCTCGAATTTCTCCTGATCGATCTCCTCACTTCCCTCCCCCTCAGTCCGGAAAACAGCAGGCCAAAGCACCCCAACCCCATCAGCCCCAAGCACAGTCTCATATATCCGGAACCCCTCAGCAGTAAGATCCCGCTCAAGCTCCTGAACAGTCTCCTCCAGCACATCCGGCTTAAATAGCGTAATAGCACATCCACCACCCCCAGCACCCGTCAACTTCGTCCACCCAATATCAGTATAATCAACCAGTTCACGGATCCGCTCAAGACGCGGATGAGACACGCCCAGTGAAACCAGGAATCCATGATTAATACGGATCAATGTCCCAAGATGATCGAGAGTCCGGGAGATTCCATCCTGACTATCAAAACCGGGCGATGTAATAAGCTGCAATGCCGAAGCGGTAAGCTGCCCAATCCCATTCAGAATCGACTCCGTCAATTGCTCATGGTTCGTCCTAAGCCCTCGCACTTTGTCAACCTGTGTCGCAGTTGAGCGTGCATGCTGCGTATCAATTAAGAGGAGAGGGAGTTTCGGGAATTTCGTCAGAGGCGTGACGGTGGGTGCATTGGCGCCGTTCCTCTGATACACGACCGCCTTCCCACTGGCCGAGACGGTATTATCTATCCCACTGGGATCACCATGTGTACACAGCTCGCCCACAAACGCCCACCGGTTGATCCGCTCGATTTGGGTCTCTGCTTCTTCAGGTGGTTGGTCTGGGTGGGGTCCTGCGAGAGTGCGAATTTGGAGGAGCAGGGCTGCACTTAGGCAGACGCAGACGCTTGCGCTACTACCCAGACCAGCGCCAATTGGAATTGTTGAGCGCAGGGTGTAGATGAAGCCTGGGCTTTCTGGTGAGCTTAGTGAGAGGAAGAGGTAGAGGAAGGCTGTTGCGGATCGGATGTGGATCTTGCGTTGTTTCTCTGGGAGGTCTTTGGATATCGCTTCTGCGTGCGGTTTTATTGCTTCGAGGAGCTCTGGGTCCAGGGAGTCGACTAGCGAGTAGTAGAATTTCTTTTTGGTTGGTTGTTGGAATACCTCCCATGGGAGAGTATCGATCTTCCATGTGTGGTCCAGGCCGATGTCTCTGAAATTGAGCTTGACGGTGCGTTGGGACTTCGAGAGGGTTGTCACTAGGAGGTAGGATCTCAGTGAAATTGCAGCTGCAATGGCTGGCTTGTCGTATACTGCTGCGTGTTCGCCGAAGACTATCACTTTTCCCGGTGCGGAGACCATGAAGGTGGGGGCCATTGGCGATGAGCTTTTTCGCTCCATGTTGATAGTGGGTGCGAGGACTGATTAGTAGAGGATCAATCAATGTTTGAAGATCTGTCTGTATACTCGAGATGAAGATCGAAGATCAGAGATAAGCTTAAAGACTCAACCGCGGTTGGAATCCAGGGTCCCACTATGGCCACTACAGCCTCAGCCAGCTGGGCATCCCAGTCAATACTGCCTCATTTACATGCAGAGTATGCTAGCCTCACTTTAATTCTGTCTAATCAAATCAGTTAAGTCAGATCACTCTATATAAATAGTATAGACCACTTAGGACTATTTCAATTCACTTCATAATCTTAACTCTTTATACTTTCGCCCCTCACCGCCCAGCAATACCATCGTCATCAGAGCCGCAGTGCCATTTTCCCCCATAGTGCCAGACAACATGTCTATGATCCCCTACAATGGTGGAAACCTGGATGTTGTGCTGTAAGTGATATATATCTTCTTTGCATATACCTGATCTAACCATAACAGGCGGCACAATGACTCCGTGGTTGTCTTTGACCGCGATTCGCATCAGCTCGTTCTCCGCAATACGGCAGACACCGATGACGATGTAGAGCTCGCCAACTGCCCGCTCTGCCACCGTCCTATGCGCGACAGTAGCAGGGGGCGGCATCGTGGGAATCATGAGCCTGAGGGGGAATTTATAAATCCCAATTATTTTCGCATGCTCAACAACAGTCTCCCCAGCTCCCCCTCTGCCTCGACTCCTTCTTCCCCGCGACGCCGCCTTGTCCAACCTGCCCTTCCCGGTACACCGCTCCATGAACCCGGTGTTCAAGCTACATCTGGATCACAGGGGATCTCTTCTGCAGCATTCAGTCCGGATTACTTCAAGAGATTCTTTGTTGAGAAACGAATTCTGGGCAAAGGTGGGAAAGGTGTGGTGCTACTAGTAAAGCATGTCTTGGATGGTGTGTCTCTTGGCGACTATGCATGCAAGCGTGTCCCGGTCGGTGATGATCATGAGTGGTTGGAGAAGGTTCTTGGCGAGGTACAACTATTACAGCACCTCTCACACCAGAACCTTGTCTCGTACCGTCATGTCTGGCTGGAAAATGCAAAGCTAAGCAACTTCGGCCCCAGTGTGGCTTGCGCATTCATTTTACAACAATATTGCAATGCTGGTGACTTGCACAACTACATCTGTGGCTCTGTTCAGACCTCGACCACCGCCCAGCAGTTGAAGAACCGTCTCCGGCGGAAGTCGAAGGGCGAACCTGAGCTCCAAACAGGCACGGGAGGTCCTCGCATGCTTCAGCTGGATCAGATCTACTCTTTCTTTCGTGATATTACTTCCGGTTTACGCTATCTTCATGCCAATGGGTATATTCATCGTGATTTGAAGCCACACAATTGTCTTCTTCATGAGACCAGTGATGGTATCAGAGTCTTGGTCAGCGACTTCGGTGAAGTGCAATCACAGAATTCAATGCGCAAGTCAACTGGGGCAACGGGTACCCTTTCGTACTGTGCACCTGAAGTTCTTCGACAAGAATACCCCAATGGACCGTTTGGAAATTTCACTTTCAAATCCGACATCTTCTCCCTCGGCATGATTCTTTACTATCTCTGCTTTGCTGCTCTGCCATATGCCAATGCCGATATTATCCACGAAGAAAAAGAGGACTTGGACCAGCTCCGCGCGGAGATCACCAGCTGGGCTGGATTCGACCATGCACGAACAATACGCCCCGACCTTCCCGAGAAACTGTATAAATTCCTTGAACGTCTTCTCTCTGTCGACCCAGGTCGACGACCTTCAGCTGAGGAAGTCTTAAGTGGTATCCAAGCCGGCGCCAATGCCAACGGAAATGACAACTTCCGCTTCAGAAAGACCAGCTCAGCAGGTCCCGATCTGCCAGGTGCTCGAATTCACCCCGTGGACAGCCCACAGCCATCGATCGAGCGGGCTCTCTCTCCAACAAAGAAAGCGCGTCGCCCATCTGCAACCTTCCGGCGCGACTCCATGTTTGACTCGAGTAACCTTCGAGCGAGCACAACGCCAGCAGAGGACACGAATCTCGAAGACGGCCCGTTGTCAACTCCAAACCAGGACCTCGTCATTCGACACCGTTACTCTACCTCTCCACCTCTATCTCCAACCCGACGACCCCACGAAGAATCCTCACTCGATGCCCAATCCCACTCTTTCTCTGAGCACCATCTCCTCCCACCGCCACCGAGCCGCTTTCCCTCCCTGAACTCCCTAATAACACTCTATCCTTCCTCACATACCCTGCAATTCTCTCTCTTCTTCGTCAAGGCCGTCTCAACTCTTCACCCCTGCTCGCCCCTAGCCGTGAACCCCTGGGTCCTCTACCCCGTTCTCCTTTCAGCGTTATTGACCCTCCGAGTCCGAAGTGCCCAGGGACAGCTTCTGGCTGTTTTTGTGCATTTGCTTTGTATCGGGTTAGGTTTCCGTCTAGGTGCTTTGTGCGTGTGGCATCGAGACTCGGATATGCACATGTAAACTTATCCTATGAACTCGTGCTTTGATGTGTTTTATCTTTCCTTGTTTAATAAAGGAGCATGACTTCGACGAGGCCGTTATGGCCGTTAATACCTTACGAGTTAATGATTGTATTTTTGGCATGGATATGAGAAGTACGTGTAAACAAACATCCGTAACTACAGCACAAGTCTATAATAGCACGTAGTTTACTAGTCAAGGAGACGAGTCAATGATTAACGTTATATCGACAAGAGTTACAGGTGTAAACATATAGTATCAACATTCATCAACAACAATCAACCATCTACATCTACATCTACGTGTACTACCAAGGAATGTCGAGATTCTATTATGATTGACTGTATCTCCATATTCGCCCGTCCATAACGTTACTCTAAACGAGTACAATACAGACACCTCCCGTCCTGTCTCTCCCAAACGCACCGGTCGACCAACAGGTGGAAAATATATACAGGAGTAAGCGAGGTAATACCGCGCTCTTTGACTCTCATTTCAATTTGTGTAATCCAGCAGACGGGCCGTACCATATAGTCCTAGCTCGCTATGAGAGAGCGGTATGCGCACCTTTCAACACGGCAAACCAAGAAGGCGCCATAATGTGTGGATGTAACAGCAATGCATCGAGAAGAGGAAGAAGGAAGGAAGAAGTGAGCTGGGGAAGGAGGGTTTATTTATAGGAGGAGCGTTTGCTTTGCTTGCCGGGTGTTCACGAGGAATATACAAATCTCAAATGTTTATATCGTGTCTCATCTATGTGTATCTTGTTTTTATACTTAGCATGAGTACAGAGTGTGCATTATCTTATACCCTCGTGCCATCCATGTTAATCTAATCCATGCAATGCAAAACTAACCCATTCGCGAAGCTTTGAATTTGCTCACGCGCTTGGGTGGCTCCTCCGGGTCGGGTGGGAGGATAACCTGTTCTTCCTCAGATTGTGAATTACTCTTTCCAGACATGCGGTTTTGCATATGGAAGAATTCAGAGGCGATCTGCTTCTGATGAAGTTCTTCGTCGTAGTGGTCCAGCTCTGGTGCCTTCGCCGCTCCAGGTGACACCTGGCGCTCGAAGACTTTCTCGGCCAGTGTCCTGTCCTGTGGAGGTTTGGGTGTGTAGGGCTTGTGCTCGTTTTCGGCGATGTCTGTGATGGGTGTGGAGAAAGGCTTAGGCTCTTTGGGTGTGGCTGGGAAGAGGGTGGGAGGTGCTGCGGATGGAGCTGTGTTTGCTTGCTTGCGAATTCGAGATTCGGTGACTGCAGATGGGTTCGAGATGGTAGCGCCTGAAGTTACCGATTCACTGGCCGGAGTGCCTGGGGCCGCAACTCGAGCACTCTTGAACCGTGAAGCTTTCTTGGGACCCGATGGTGTAGGTCGAGGTGGTTCCTGGGGACGGCTTGTACGTTCGACAATTGAATCAGCAAGCACTTTGGGCTCCTCTTGTGGAGGAAGTGACTTCTCGGCAGCGGCCTGAGGTTCGGGAGCTGGTGCGATGTCAAGGTCATCGGCGAATGCAACCCGTTTCTTTGATTTCTTCTCCTTCGAGGTAGACTCGGTTTCAGTTCCAATCACCGTTGGGTTCTCGATCTCCTGCTGGACTTCCTCGGGGAATGTCTGTGTGTCCTTGCCCATGTTCATCAAACCGCGAGCGTTGAGCTTGGCTTCCAGCTCTCGCATCTGCTGATGATAATCCGCAGGAAGTGCAGTGTGAGAACGGCCGTATTCATCCTCGTTCTCTTCCTCGTCATAGTCATAGTCATAGTCTTCTTCGAAGGAAACGTCACTTCCGGACTCATCCATTTCGAGTTCGGCCACGATTGTGCCCACTTCGTCAATTCCGTACTGAAGCATTTCACGGCGCAGTCTCGCATCTTCAGCGGTTTCATTCACATCGGTGACAGGTGGCTGCTGACGATCCTCGGGAGTCACCACAGAGACAGGGCGCTTGAGGTCGAGATCCTCGCGGGAGATGTCATTTGACTCAAGAGCCGCATTCTGACCACTTGGAGAATCGTCCTGCTGGCCTGCAGCCATTGAGTTACGTGGCTCGTCCACAGCATCCTCAGGTGTAGCCTCGGCGGGGGTAGCAGCAGTCTTCGACTCCTCAGCATCCGGGATATCCTTGACACCAGCCTTCTTCAACACGTCCAACAATTCCGATGCCTGATTTCCGGGAGTATTGATCGAGCTCGACACGACATTTCCATCCTCGTCAAGCTCCTCCATAATCTCCTGCATAGGAAACTCCGCGCCATCTTGCAACGGCTGGTCCTTCGCACAAAGAGCTGAAAGCTCATCCTCGGCCTTCCGGAGCCGCTTCTCCATGGTCGCCACATTTTGTTTCACGTAGTCGATCCGTCGGCCCAGAAGATCAATCACTTGTCCGCGAGACCGCATCACACCTTGCGACCCAAGTATCGCCTGCATTTCCTTCTCGTCCACAAGTGTGCCTCCGAATTCCAAGGCGACATTAAGGAAACTATCCGTGCTGGCTCCATCGTCCAAGTTGCCGATCTCTTCGCGCAGTCCGTCGTATTCCGCTTCCCAGGTTCGCCAGTGGTAGAGTGATTTCTGCAGTTGGAGAATGTTATTTTCGAGCGCTAGGCGCTGCTCCTCGAGAGCGTCAAGCCTGTGGTTTGGGACTCCCATGTTGAAAAGCGTGAAACAGCTTCACGCTAGGGATATAGCTCGAGCAGAAGGGAGTAAAATGTGGGATGTTCGGAGGCAAAAAAAAGTCCAAAAAGGTGAGTAGAAGATATGGTCCGTGCGCACGTGCTTATCGAGTTCCGCGGCTTATCCTCACATCACGCTCACACTCTCTTCCTTCACGCCCTCACGATGGCCTCAAAAGATGGGATCTCTCGTCGAGATGACGACGGTAAGCTGAATATAGCTTCTCTGTGATCTTATACACTAACCCAGTCTCTCAGAGGTCTGCCCCGTCTGCAAATCCTCGCGATACTTGAATCCCGACATGCGATTCCTCATCAACCCAGAATGCTACCACAAGATGTGCGAGTCATGCGTGGACCGCATCTTCTCCGGAGGTCCCTCGAACTGTCCAGTCGCCGGATGTCGCAAGACCCTGCGTAAGAACAAGTTCCGCAAGCAGACGTTCGAAGATATTGGAGTGGAGAGAGAAGTAGATATTCGGCGGCGCGTGATGCAAATGTACGCCCCTTCGCATCCCAAGTACCTCAGTGAATTTCTGACTAACATCCATACCCTCCAGTCTGAACCGCCGCGAAGAAGAATTTGACTCGAAACGAGCCTTCGACGACTTCCTCGAACAACGCGAAGAAATAATCATGAACCTAGTAACCCGCATCGACGTTGCGAAAACCGAATCCCAACTCCAAAAATACGCAGCCGAAAACATGCAATCAATCCGCACAAACCAAGCGCTGGAGGTCGAGGAAGCACACTCATTCCAAGCACGCATGACCCTCGAACAAGAAGAAGCCAAGCTCCGCCGACAAGCCGCGCGCCAAGAATACGAAACCGAGCGACGCGAGCTCCAAGCCGGACGCGAGGACTTCCTCTCCAGACTAGCCTCAGGCTCATCAACAGACGCCGCAGCCATCGCGCGCGAGGGCCATAAAGTCCTACTCAAGAAATCATCCGCCCGACGCAGCGAGGAGGAGCGTATCCGACAGAAACAAGCCGCGCTGCGCGGGACAGAAGGCAAGCGTGGCGCGAGCGGTCTCTCTTCCGTGGAGAACGGCAGTGCACCGGATACAGGGCTTGTCAAGGGTCTGCGCAAGATCAAAACGCCCGAGCCGGAGAAGCCCTACGATCCCTTCATGGGGTATGTACCCGACAAGCGCGATTACTATTCCCTCCAGTCGTATTACCCATCTACGTATCTTGATCCTATTCGTCAAGACATGCGGATGCAGGCTGGTGGATATGATTTGGGCGAGTATTACTCGCGCACGCTGCTTGAGGCTTTTGCTGGGTTGAGTTGCTTTGTCGGTGAGGAGATCTCGCAGAGAGATGCTTCGAAGCCTGTGGCTACTGAGGGCGCTGCTATTGCTGCTACCGGGGACGAGGAATTGTAGTGGCTGACTGTTGCTCTTCTCTGGCTTGCATCGGGTCTGATCTTTTTTTATACAGCTTCAAGAAGCTTCTGGGCATAGCGATGGCGTTTTTCTTTTTTATGTATGACGATGGCCATCTCAGCTACCACATAGGTATATGGACTAAAATTGAAATTTGCATGCGACTGTATAGATTGCAAAACAAACCAAAGACCCAAGACTAGTATAAAACGAAGTAATAGTAAGTCCCAGATCGAAATGGGGAAACTACCCATTTAGTTCGATCACAAGCTCAAAAGTGAATAAACAAAGAATTTGCTTTGAAGGTCACATGGACATCGCCTATCAAGAACTACCCAACAATGAATTATCCAGTCCAATCAACTTAAACATACAGATTCAATCCCAACTCCATGCGATAACGCAAAAGTAGCACCAAAGTAACCATAATAAAGAACAAACGATATACAATGCAATGCAATGCAATCAATCTCAATTTAGTGACCGCGAATAGAAAGATGTCCAGTCATCTCAGTAGTGCTCTCAATACCCTCCCAAGGCAAATCTTCCTCATCATCTAGATCGATCTGATCAGTGTGACGAGAAGATTTATCAGTGGTACCGGTGATGTCCGGTGCATGAGATGCGCCAAAATCAATTCCAATGGATTCGAGGGTCATTTCCATTTCTTGCTCGGTCATTTCATGGCCGTCCTGCTTTTGGCCCTCGAGGACATCGTACAGAGCGTAGATTTGGTCGGACTTCATGTCGACGTCCTTCAGAAGCTTGTCGATCTTTTCGAGGAGTGCCTTCCGTGGGCGCTTGCCAAGGGATGCGTCGAGCTTGTTGAAGGCGCTCTGGTACGTGGCCAGTTGCATCTTCAGATGAGAGAGCTCGTCTTCCAGGCTCTTGAGGACAGTGGCAAGGGCGACGGCGGGGGGTTGCGATGGACGCATGGTCGGCTCTTCATTGTATACCGACGGCTTGGGCATGCGCTCTGAGACTGGAACAGGCTTGGGGACCTTGACCGGCTCGTGGTTGCATTCTCCGTCATTTGAGCGGCCATGGCAGACCGCGCAGTTCTTGCCGTTGTGTCGGGCAATGCTATCCAATGCTTTCTGAGTGGCTTGGGGCAGCTTGGATGGGTCATTTGCCGCCAAGTCTGCCTGGTGGAAAGTAATATCAGGGAGGATGAAAGCGGAGGTCATGTCAGGGGCAGGGCGCTGCTTCTTAAGCGGGGTGGTTGCAGGCAAGGAGTTGTCTGAGTGACGCCTGGAACGCTCTGCAATCGGAACGGTAAGACTAGTCTCTCCGTCGGTAGTTGCTCTTGAACCGGTGGTGATATCACCAGCAGCGGATGCTGGGCGAGGGATAGTTGGCTTGCTTTCGCGAAGGGAGGACTTGCGAGGAGCAGGAGCTTTCAAGATACTCTGTCTGGTTGAGTTGACGGTCTCTGCAGGGTTACTCTCCTTGGGAATACTTGAACGGCGCTGTTTACGCATCAATCTCTCCTCTTCCAGAGTCTTGCGCAGACGCGCAATTTCATGCTCATCAATAACGCTCAACAAAGTGACGTCTGCCTCAGAAGACGCCTTTGTCTGCTCAGTGGTCTCGACAGGCGAGCTCGCATCCTCGACCACCACGCGTTTCACGCGCTGCTTGCTAGTGTTGGGCTGTTTCCGGGAGCTCTTTGATTCGACTGTGCGGGACACAGGTTTTGAAGTCTTAGAGGCTGAGGTGCGTCTTTGGGTGGGTACTTCAATGGAGAAAAGAGCCTCATCGGCGCGTTCTTTTTCGAGGCGGTGAATTTCTTTGTCAACCTGATTAGATACCTTGGAGCGCGAATCATCCTGGCGCCTGCTCTTCGTGTTAGAGCGGGTACTCTTGAAGGTGAGATCCTTGGTGCTGCGACTCATGTCTGCGCTGCGCTCGGTGTAAAGCTGGCTGTCATCAGTATCAGATACAGTGGAGCTGGCTTCAGATTCGACGGTGTCCTGCTCGCGGGCCTTGCGGTGCGAGGAACGAGAAAGTTGGGACTTGAGATCCGCGTTCTCTTGCCGTAACTCCTCATTTTCGGCCTTGAGTTCTCGGTTCTCGAGATAAGCTGCACCAAGTTGGGAGATGGCTGACTCTCTGTCGTGATTAAGACGCTTGATGGCGGACTCCTGAACCTGAGCCTTTCTATCGGCAATGTCCAGTTGGTTTTGTAACTCAAGGTTTACTGCTTCCAATTCTGCATGAAGACTGTTAGCCAAAGAATTTGAATTGCACGGTAGGGAACTCACTTTGATTCTCGTTCGCCAAGCGTTTAGATCCCTTCTTGTGATCATTGTCCTCCGACTCATACTTGACAGACTGGCGGGGTTTGCTCGATTTTAGGGACGCGTTCTCCTGACGATAATTTTCCATTCGCCTTTCTGCATCTGCCTTCCACATATTCAACTCGGCCACTTTGTCCTGGAGCAGCCTCAATGAAACGAACAAAGCCTTCTCATCTTCAGGAACAGGGACTGCGTCTAGCGGGAAATGATCATGGGGCAGAGACATTTCAGTGTGATCATGAAGTGGTGAAACAAAGCGAGTAGAGCGCATCTTGCCCTGTCGGTTGTAGACAGGCGTGCCATCTTCGTACACACCAGACACGAGTTCGGAGATATTAGGGAGGTCGGGGAGAAGAAATGACTGATGGGTCATGGTATCACCAATGGTGTTGGTGTTGGCTGGGTTGGCACTGGACTTGCGAGGAGTCCCTGAAGTGGACTTGCGCAGTTCCTTCGCGTAAGCATCACGCGAAGCTCGCTCAACAGCATCCGCAATCTCTTGGGAGGCGTTGGCATTTCCGAAACGCGTCGAGCGCGTCTTTGTTGAAACTGGGGCTGGACGTTCGTCTCCCAAGAAAGAGCCGTCGTAGTTGTCACGTACTTTTGCGTGCATATCGGAGAAGGTTCGGCGCTGGTCGCGCTGGGCCTTTGATACCTGCGGGCTCATGTTTTCCCTCTGTGCCTGGGTCGCTCGCCGCACTTGAGCGTTCTTTCGGAGATTTTCACTAACGGCTCGTCGCTGTGGGCGCGTAGCGGGCTTTTGTGGTGTTGGGTATTCAACCCGAATTGCGGGTGAAGATGAACGGACACTGTTTTCGAAGCTCATCACAGAGCTTCGCGATTCGTCGCGTCCCGTCTTGCCAGCACCGCGTCCCACTTCCACGGACATTTCGAGGTCGCTCACAGTGTGCTCATCCTGTTCTTCTTCGGAGGTCTGTATTTGGGAGAAATCAGGGAAGGCTTGGTCGAGGGTTGAAGTGTGGATGTCGTAGTCGAGCTCGGGTTCGTCGACACGACGTGTTGATGTGCCCATGATTTCGTTTTCCAAATTGGTCAGAGAAAATGAGTCTTCATGATCAAAGTCTCTATTAATTGGAGGCATCTCGAGCGTGATGAAGTTGGTGTAAAATGGAGAGGCTGGTTTGTTTGGGGGCAGAGTCGGAATGTTTGGGTCTGGCGCGTCTCGGCAACAGTCCCACTCCTGATTGGCCCACATCCAACTACAGAATCTCACCTCGTACTTCGACTTCTTATGTTGTACTCTGTTCTACTCTGCGTTTTATTATGCTCATCAATTGCTAAAATCTCAGATCAGATCAAAACATATCTGTCTTTCTGGGATTTTTCCCGTAGCACATACCATATCTTGAGCCCCGCTGCTCCTATATGTACCTGCAGCCACGGAAATATAACTGTAGCAACCAAAATTTAAGCATGCGTAATTATCATTCGGGCTCTCCATATTAGTTGCTAGTCCTTATAAGCCTTTGTTGTTGGTCAAATCCCACAGTATATTGCATATGCATGCAAAAAGGTCTAATGGTATTCGTTCACCACCAGCTTATCCAAAAATCGTAAATTTAAATACATATTAGACTTAATAAAATGAACTGAATACGTTCTATCACAGATATGGCACAGTTGAAATTCTCTCGAGATGTCATTGAGAATATTGTCACGCTCGCAATTCCAATATATATTTGCGATTAGGGATGACTTTTCAGCAGACTGGCAAGTACCAACCATATATGTATTCCTACTATTCAGCAAAACTCCTTCGGCAATAAACCTTCAGACTTAGATGTTTCAAAGTTAATCTCTAGGGATAAGTTTGCCCCAGCAAGTTCACCTTATAAACGCTCGGTTGACCACCTCATTAGCGATCTCGGGAAAATTCATGACTAAGTAATGAAATGATACAACATGCCATAATCCCGGACTCAATTGCAGTCTGGATGCCTATGTCCGCCTTTTAAGTAAAGGCCAGAGTTATGAGAATTACAGTACATGTATATTCCGCCAGCGTCAGTCTTTTGGTGTTCCGTGCTTTCCCGATGTTGGTTCGCCTACCATGTCAATTACCTCACCAGGGTGTGGGACAAGCAGAGACAGGTGGTGCTAAAAAATAAGTCATAGTTGAAGAAATGCCTGTGTCGATGGAATACACTGTTCTTAGAATGTGTGGATGCCCTGATCTTCCAAAAAGAAGGACCAACAGCTTGCATCTCTGAACCTCATGGAGGCACTGAGATTCTCAACCTGGGTTTCTTCGGCCTTGTCAGGGCTAATATCCTGAATGGCACAGAGACACGCAACTTCGCACAACTAACGCTTGACATCCCATCTAAAGTCCGGATCAAAGAAAGGTAACTAGATCCTTATACCCTGCGTTCTCTTGTATATACACCTACCTAATATAATTTATGAACCCACATCAAGTCCTCCCCTCAACCCCAGTAGCCCCTGAATAAATTAGTTCAAGAACTGACTTCAAAAGAGACTAATACCTACAAAAGCGAGTAAGACATCATGAAGGCATAGCAAGTAGTCATGCCAAGTTAAACATTTAAGATTAGTATTAGGACGATAGTAAATGATTCTTATTCCAACTCCATGGATGTATCGCATCTGATTTGTACATCAAAGAATTGCAAAAAAAAAAAAAAAAAATTATGGTATGAGTAGGCGGTGGAACAAGAGCTTATTACAGCCTAAGTTCGGCAGAGAATAGGAATGTGTCGAATTGTGGAAACAGCGGTAAGCAACGTCGAATGGGATGATGATATACATGCAGAGTCTATGCATAAAGACCTAATGTATGACACAAGGCAATAAATCAGAAAAAGGAAACCTCAATGATTCCTTCAGCATGCATATATTGGCCTAGTAGAAGCCAAGTGGGTATACAAATATAAGGACCTTGTGGAGGGCGCCGTTAGAGGTACATAGAGTGACCCATAGCCTCATAGTGAAACACACTAAAGCCAAGTACACTCAAGTATCTATCAAGTCACGAGTAGGGCCTGCACCACGTGTTGTCGGCTTCATACACCCGCTGACCAATCACAAGGCAGGAACCACTCACGAGCACAACAACCAGGGTTACCGTGAATTCCTTGACAGGTCAGGTCGCATTGAAGAATGGCCTGACTCCCACTTACATCTTCTTCGGTTTCGCTCCGGGTTCATCAGTACAGATGTGAGTGGCTTGGTTACTTGGACTCAACCCTTGTGACATCATCTGTAGAAGGTCGAACCCGATCAAATGGGGTACTACAGTCCCCGCGGAGAGGAGGAGAGCCTCCTCGGACGCCGACGAGATCATGGTTCTAAGCAGCAACGATCCCAAAAATGGTCGGTAATGACCATGGCTGCTCTGTTGGGCATGCTGTTCCTGTCGGCTCTGTATTTCGTGCCGGGACCTGAGTACGAACCCTTGCATTCCGTAGCAGAGATGTCCGGAGCGCAGCCTGACCTGCCGACTTCTGCCGCTCTTTCTAGGTCGATGAGAACGTCGCGAAGTGGTGAAGCCTGCAATACTGTCAACGGTGGGTATCAATGCAACCCTGAGATCTCGCACCTTTGGGGTCAGTATTCGCCTTATTTCTCTCTTGCGGAGGAATCTGCTATCTCGGATGAGGTACCGGATGACTGTCGCATCACCTTTGTCCAGGTGCTCTCCCGTCATGGTGCTCGGTACCCGACGGCATCGAAGAGTGCGAAGTATGAAGCTCTCATCGATAAGATCCAAGCGAATGCTACGGCTTTCAAGGGCAAGATGAAATTCCTCCGCTCGTACAACTACACCCTTGGAAGCGATGATCTGACGCCGTTTGGCGAGCGTCAGATGCTGGGATCGGGATTGAAGTTCTACCAGCGCTATGCGGAATTGACCAGACAAGCTGTGCCCTTCATTCGTTCTTCCGATTCATCGCGGGTCGTGGAATCAGGAAACAAGTTCATCAAGGGCTTCCAACAGGCAAAGTCAAAAGATCAAGAAGCCAACCACCGACAGCCAGCCCCAAAAATCAGCGTCGTAATCTCCGAGGAGCCCGGCTTCAACAACAGTCTAAACCACAATACTTGCACAGATCTCGAGAACAGCGAGCTGGGCGACGGAGCTTCCGACGAGTTCACATCCATCTTCACTCCAGCAATCCGCACACGTCTCGAAGCCAACATCCCAGGCGTCGAACTCTCCAACACAGAGGTAGTGTACCTAATGGACATGTGTCCCTTCGACACAGTCTCCCAGACAACCAACGGAACAAAAAGCTCCCCATTCTGCGACATCTTCACAGAAGAAGAATGGACCCAATACAACTACCTCCAATCACTAGGCAAATACTATAGCTACGGAGCAGGCAACCCCCTGGGCCCAGCCCAAGGCATCGGCTTCTCAAACGAGCTAATCGCCCGTCTAACACGTTCCCCCGTCAACGACGACACAAGCACAAACCACACCCTCGACGCACCAGGTGCAGCAACTTTCCCACTGAATTACACTATGTACGCAGACTTCACGCATGACAACGGGATGATCCCCATCTTCTTTGCGTTGGGATTGTATAATGGCACCGCTACGCTCCCACGCTCGCATGTTCAGTCTCCTGCAAAGGCTGATGGATACTCTGCTGCTTGGACTGTGCCATTCGCTGCGCGCACGTACATCGAGATGATGCAGTGTCATTCGGATCCGAATCCCGAGCCATTCGTGCGGGTTCTTGTCAACGATCGTGTTGTGCCATTGCATGGGTGTGATGTGGATGAGCTTGGGCGTTGTCGTCGGGGGGATTTTGTGAAAGGGTTGACTTTTGCGCGCTCGGGTGGGAATTGGGACCAGTGCTTTGTTTAGTAGCATTTTTGATTTTCTGTTGAAAATACCCATTGGTGGAGCATTGCTCTTTCCGTTTCAGGCTTGTGTTTCAAATATTGTTACGACTTGATGCCCACAAAATGTACTATTGCATGCCTGTCCGTTTCTGTTAGATTATTCTTATTTGCATCATTAGCCAATTCAACCTGAAACAAAATAACATCCGTGAAACAATATAATTGTAACCAGATATGACTAGAAAGGCTCTAACGCATGCAAGTCACCATAAAAGTAATTCAAACAGCCGCCAACACCCAAATAAAACAAAGCTCCCTCTCATCTTTTACCCATATCGTAAACTTATCCCTCCTAACAAAGTACCAACTACATACTCCACCCATGCACTCTCCCATTCCCATTCCTCCTAGCCCTCAACGACCCAGCCAACACCCAAGCCTCCCAAAGCGGCATCTGCTCATGCAAAACATGAACCCCATCATCTCCCAAATCCTCCACCCCCAATGCCCGAACCCTCTCAACAGAAACCCGCGCAAAAGCCCCCATCTTCCCGCACACCAAATCAGGCCCCCCATCAGGCCCTAACCCTAACCCCAGCGGCGTATACGTAGCAGGCGACAAAACAACACTAGGCTCTTCCTCCGTCCCTGCCGCAACAGTCAACGAAGAGGGAACATGAACCTGGACAGGAGCAGGATAATCATAATCATCAAAGACCTCAACTCCATTCGAAACAGCCACCAAATCGAAATAGGCCGCGTAGTCAATTTCCCGCAGGTCCAGGCGGTCTAATTGGTCCATTTCTTCGCGGAGAACGGATAGTATATCGCGCCAACGACCACCCGGTCTGAGATAGACGCCTCCGAGCCTGAAATCGCGGAGTTGGTATCTATGCCTCCGAGCCAGGTTGATTATTTCTTGGGCGTTTAGACGCCAACCCTGGATACTTAGTTTGCGGAGGGTTTTCCAGCGGATATTGTGAAACAAGGCCTCGAGATCAAGGTCGAGCGGTGTTTTGCTTACGAAGCCGATGTGGATTGCGATGAGGTTTTTGGCAGCTATGAAGAAACGGTGGAAGACACCCGACAGGTTGGCCATTGTGGGCGTGATGTTATCTGTGTTTGAGTGGAAGTTTATATCGAGGCTTGTGAGGCGGGTCCCCATTGCCGCTAGGGTTGTTGAGGGCGCGCGGAGGAGTTGGAGGGTTGCTTCTGGGCTGATCTGTGGTGCTGTGAAGCGGATGGAGCTGCATTTTGAGTTTAGGAGGGCGATTCCTAGGTTTGTTACTGCGCGTGTGCAGGCTGGTTCCCAGTCTAGGCGGATTCCTGTTTGGGAATAGTGGTGGTCGCGGATGAAGTCGGCTAGGCGTTCGTCTCGGTGGTCTTGGAGTCTTAGGAGTTTTATTTCTTGGAGAGAGGTAAAGGCGGCGATCGCGTGCTGGAGTTGGATTTTGTCGTAGTTTGTTTCGGTTAGGTTTGTTTGTTCTTGTAGTCGTCGGCTGTGTAGTTGGGATAGGGCGTTGTTCTCTGTTCCCAGTGTTCGTAGTATTCGGGCCCATCCTGTTGTTTTCGTTAGTTTATTTCTCGATGGAGTTTGGATTTGAAGAGCTGGTACCGCTTCCTTGATAAAAGGGTCGCACCATGTACGTGAGAGTCTTTACATAGCAGGCCAGCTGCATTTCTAACAGTTCCCCCAGGCGCCGGAAGCCATGTTCGGAGAATCGCAGGATGAAACGGGAAAACTTATAAGGGGTGCCGATTCGCATGAAGCGCTTGCAGACCAGACGAAAGCGATCGAGGTCGGATGCTTCCCCGTATTCAATGGCATTCCCAGAGCCATTGGTGTAGAATGAATCGTTTACGGCTCTAGGTGCTGGCTCGAGGAGAAAAAGCAGTATTTCGCTCAATAGCTCGTCGGCAAGATCATGAACGTGACGTGGCTGATCCATGATCGGCGCGCAAGGCCGCCGAAGCATCGGCTTGAGCAATTGGCAGCAACATGGAAATATGGCCAGTTTGGGGGTGAAGTCGAAGCTGAGTCTCCCGGGGAGAGGCCACAGATGGAGGAAGAGAGGGGAGGTTGGGCATATAAAAAACAAAAACAATATTACTTCACACTAGTAGTACAGTTGACTTGTCTCACCATGAGAGCTCTCATCCTATGCCTGGCGACCGGGATGTCCCAGGGCCCTTATTTAGCGCCCTTTTTCGGCAAGAATTTCGGAATTTGCACTTCATTGGTGATCATTGCACCCAGGAATCACATGATTGATTGACTCTGCGGCCAGCCAGCGCGAACCTGCAGGTTGTTGCATTCACGGAGAGCGAGTCAAATGGTGGAGGTCGGTGCAAACCCCGCCTGGAACCCGTCACATCATGCAGAGTGACGGGCCATGCGTATGCGATTGGGGAATAAATGGCCGAAACCAGAATGAACTAATGTACTTCAAATTATCTACTTCTCATACCTTGGACCGGTGAGCCCGCCGCCGCCTGATATCTGTGCTGCTTATTTTTGACTCGAAACTCTCAGTATCGGTGGCTTCTCCAGATTGGAGTACATCCACTTCAAACACCGCAAGGGCCTTCCACCCTTTCTTTGCACGCTCATCATTGATCAGGGCCCCTCCTGATCGGGTCTCCTTGGACACCACAATCGCACCGAGGTTCTCCTCCGTGATTGTGGGCCCAAACATCTCGGAGATTTCCACAAACTTGAATGCCAAGTTGGGTTGTATCCTCGTGAGAACATTCTTGAGGGGAGTCTGCCCGTTAGGGTCCGGCGAGAATCCACGTTCAATCTGCAGTGACTTCTCTCCAGGCGAGAAATCCATAATGGCTCTAAGGAACGAGGCAGTACTCTGCCAACGCTCCTCCCAGCTCTCGAGGACTTCGGCGTACTTTTTCTTGGTCAACAGTGCATCCCCTGTGACTCCGATGGTCAGGCGTCCTTCCCGGCCCGGCTCCAATGCCAATGCAACTGCTGTAAGAAGAAGCTTGTGACCAACATGGAGGTGATCAAATGTGCCACCCACGACCACAGAATAGTACGGAGTGGAGGCTTGGTCGTTAGGACTTAACAGGGGGTCAGCAGTCATCCAGTCAGGATGGCTGGTGATGGCTTGCAGGCTTGCCGCTCTGCCGTCTTTGGCCTGGGCACCAACATGGCTGATAAAAGAGTCAGCCACGTTTTTGCCGGCAGTGTTTCCTAGATAATAGACATGGTCCCAACGGCGGTCGCAATCTGCAAGTGATTGCAGGTCCAGAATGGGCCCGAAAGGAGTGCGTTCAGCCGGTTTAGTCGCCTGATCAACAAATACCACCCGGGTATCAATGCCACCTGGAGAGTCCAGCTCGATATTTCGTGTTGCACAGACGGCACCAATCAGGGTATAGACGCTGCTCAAGTAATGTTGGAGTTGCGCAAATACTTTGGCCCGAGGTTGACAGCTCGAGAGTAGACCGGGGATGGCCAGAGCAATGTCGAGTATAGCTGTGTCATTGGACTCATTCAACTTATCGGAGAGCTTAGTGTAAACATCCGCCAAAGATGGTTCAAATGCATCTTTGACTGGGTCAAAAGAAAAGGCAGAAGGCGGGGGGAGAAGTAGAAGAGCCGAGGGAGGGTTGGGATCAGCCATGATGCAACGAAACAATTACTGGCCAGGCTAAAACAACATGGAGAAGACAGAAAAGACAGAAAAGCACAGCAGACCCAGAATCATAAACAGCTTGAAGTTTTGAAGCTGAAGCTGAAGCTGAAGAAGCTCAAGAAGTGATTCTCTGGGGTTACCCGCCCAGCTGAGTCAGCCCAGTCTCCCACTCTCCACTCCTCGACTCCTTGAGATGCTTCGAGATGCCATTGTGAGCCCAACTGATTAGCTGGAATGATCCCAGATTGCCACGGTCCTCTTTGGTTGGAGCTCTCTCGCAGCCCCTCGCGCCTCGTCTCCCCGTCTGGAGCCTACCCCCAACCTCTCTGATCGCAAGGTGGAGCTCATTCTTGAACTAAGATCCATCGCACCTTTCCTTCATAGACGCCTTTGCCATTCACATCATGTCGAACTCCGCCCAGCCTTATGACTCGCATCGGCGATCAACCGTCTTCAGTCGCCAGCCCGAGGAGCTTCACATACCATCCACGGCGCTAAGCAATCCGAACCTATCCCGCCAATCCTCCTCGCATGACTACCCAGCGCCCGACGGAGGTGCCCGACTTCCCGCGATCAATGTCCAATCAAGTCCGCAGTATGGAGGTGATGGAAATAGCAGCAGCACTGCGCTCCCCGGAGCCTTGCAGCCAGGAAATCAGAACCGTCCAGCTGCGGTATCGATAAACACCGCTCCATCGGTCCTCCCTACCATGCCCCATTCCTCGACGCAGCCGACGAACCATCGCGCAAGCATGGTCAACTCTCATGGACATTCGCGATCTAGCCCCGCTGGGTTTGACCACTCGATGTACAAGCAACACGGTGCTCCCGAAGGCTCCAAATATCCCTCCTCTCCTGGAGCGTTCCCACCCCATACACCGCAAGGCTCGAAGTACTCTCCTCTCGGTCTGGCCGACATTAGACCCCCTGGCGAGCACCTTCTGAGCGAGGCGCTTATGAGCCCTGGAATATCATCGGTGCCTTACAATGGAGGAGACAACCAGGTCCCGACCAACAGCAATTATGTTGCGCCGTGGCCTATATACGCGGTCGATTGGTGCAAGTGGCCGATTACAGGAAGCTCAGGCTTTGGTGGAAAATTGGCCTTGGGCAGCTATTTAGAAGACAACCACAATTATGTTTGTAGATCTCTCCGTGAAGGAATATCCTGGCGCTAACCAATTGCTAGATCCAAATCATCGATTCACACTGGACGCAACCAGATCCAGACACCCCAGATGCCGCTGCAGGAGAGATCAAATTGGAATACGTCAAAACAGCCGAGGCGACTCATTCTTATCCGGTCACCCGCATTCTCTGGGAGCCTCCATCGTCTCAGAAACAATCGACTGATCTGCTCGCCACGTCAGGAGACCACCTCCGTCTATGGTCTCTACCGAATTCGCAGCCCCTACAAAGCTCGAACTCGATCACTCGTCCCTCGAGCCAGCGGGACGCCGCCACATCTAAGCTGTCACCATTGGCATTGCTGTCAAATTCCAAGTCCCCCGAACACACTGCCCCCATCACATCTCTTGACTGGAACACCATCTCTCCCAGTCTGATCATCACTTCCAGCATTGACACGACTTGCACCATCTGGGACATCCCAACATTGACCGCCAAGACACAGTTGATTGCTCATGACAAGGAGGTTTATGACGTTCGATTCTGTGCCAACAGTGTCGATGTCTTCGTCAGCTGTGGTGCTGATGGCAGTGTGCGCATGTTCGACTTGCGAAGCCTTGAACACAGTACTATCATTTACGAGCCGACCGATAAGAACGAGAAGCGTAAGTATTCGTCTCAATTGTCTATGCTTATTACTGACAGTTACTTCAGCAGTTGTGAGCCCTGGTAACTCCAGTCCTCCCGGCCAGTCGCAGAACGGCCTCTACCCGCCACCTCTTTTGAGAATCGCAGGTACGTAACAAATCCAACGTACGAACTATCCCCAGCTTACACAGTGGTAGCATCTCCCCATGACGCCCACCTCCTGGCAACATTCTCCCAAGACTCCAGTGTCGTGCGAGTCCTCGATGTCCGCCAACCAGGCCAAGCCCTCCTAGAACTGAAGGGCCACTCCGCAGCCCTGAACTGCGTGGAATGGTCCCCAAGCCGCCGCGGCATCCTAGCATCCGGCGGTGACGACAGCATGGTGCTCCTCTGGGACCTGATCAACCAACACAACGCCGCACCAGTGCCCTCACCAAACCCCCACACCCAGGGAGCACCAGCCGCAACATCAGAGCGCGGTCCCGCAGCCGTCTGGCAAAGCGAATACGAAGTCTCCAACATAAGCTGGTCGCCCCAAGGCGGACCAAACCACACCGGCCTTCCACGGGAATGGCTGGGAGTCTGCGGCGGACGGGGAATCACCGGTGTTGCGTTATAAGGATCGGATTCTCAAAAAGGCGAGAAGTGAGAAGGGATTGACGTTGATTTTTCCATGCAGTCATCTATGAATCTCGCAACAGTCTGCTTTTCTTGCATTAGATTTGTTTTTTACGCTTATCTCTTGTTTGTGATGTTTGATTTGGTTGTGCCTTTCGCCCCCTCTGATACTCTTCATCTTTAACCTCATGTGTTTGTTTCTCTTTCCTCGCTATTGACTGTACTTCCGCCTTTTTTTTGCATAGGTCGAGCGAGAACATGCGTGACTTTGTCTCCTTTTTTTGAATGGGGTTTGACGGTGACCATACTTTTGACTTGTTTTGGCACGAGTGAATGAATGAATGAACTATACATTGGATTTTACTCATATTTGGGTTAGTGACTTGCTTTTCGTAGACTAGGAAGTGGTGTAGAAGTTGCGTATTGGTCGATAGTGTAGAGATGGCCAACCCGTTCGAAATAAGCCGATTTTGTTGCTTGAACAGGCCACAGAAGATGTTACAGCAATGATTGGATGGATTTGGTTTAGGTCTTTATTCAGTCCGCAAGTCTAAAAACAGAAGAAGCCACAGGAGTGAAAACTCGTGTATAAAAAAGCACAAAGGCTCGCCTCGCCCAGCGAGCAGGTATCATGGTATAGAAACAACAGGACAGAGAACTCCCCCGCTAAACACAAACAATCTAAGATATCCAATCTCATACTGAATCCCAAAAGCATTCATTCCCTTTGAGGCATTGACAAGCTCGGAGGACCTTGAGCAGGACCCTTAGAGATGACGCGGTCTTCCAGCGAACGAGCGAACTTGACACTGGGAATATCAACGAGACGCCAGAATATATCACCCATCCAGATAGCGATGGGCAGGCAGATGAGCCAGCCGAGGAGGAACCCGAGGCAGTACTGGAAGTCCGTTTCCTTGCCGGTGTAGCTCCAGATACTGGGCATGATGGAGTAGCCCAGACAATGGAGGATGGGGCCGTGGACGACATAGAATGCGAAGGAGATCTTGCCGAGGTATTGGGAAAAGGGGTTTGTGAATAATTTCTGGATGTCTGGGGAGTGATTGATAGAAAAGACGATGAGGACTGCACCGATGGTTTGGGCAAAACGGTGTGGTTCCGGGTAGGTCTTCGGAGTGACATGCCACAGCCACATGTAGAAGGGAGTCCATTTGAACCCGATGTTGGGACAGGAGCCGAAGTATAGACCGACTATGAAAATGGTGATCCATAACCAACGGCGGGAGACATTGATGGTCACTTTGCTACCGGTGTTGAGACGGATGGTCGTTTTCTCTTCTTCTGTTGTATTTCGTTTGGGTTGTTCCCAGGTGCCGTTGATGAGATCTACCTCTGCCATCAACATGCCAAAGAGGAAGAGGACAATTTCCCAGCGGCCATAGCGCATGCAGAACCATATCAGAGCAGAGACTACTGTCATGCGCACAGGCGCCACCAAGCGTGATGTTCCCAGAATGACAATGAAAAGGATGAGCGATGAACGGAACTCGAGGGGAATTGTCCATAGGTGAGGATTGTAGTAGTTGTAATAGAGGTTGTAGTCGAATGGGTTCATCAATGTTGCTAATGTAAGCCACAAGTCGTCGCTTTGCTCCGTGAATGATTTGAAAACAATCGGGTGTTGTTCATTGGTGCCGAGAATAGTGTGGCCCTCCCTGATAACGCCGTGGGAGTAATTGTACAAACCGAGTCGGACAGCCACAAAGACGCATAATATCCCAACAATCGCGGGTATATAGAGGCGGAAGACTCGACGGAAAGTCCCCGACGCTAGCGTTGTGAATGTTTGGTCAAAAGACCTATTCCGAATCGTCTTTAGAGGTTTGTACGAGAGAACGTAGCCGGAGAGGACGAAGAAAATGGCCACCATGATATGACCAGAGATCAGCATATGAAAAATGGGCAGTTGGTGAATCCCAAAGTTCTCCCCACCAAATCCCCATCCCACGGCAACTTTCCATGTGTATGTGAAGAGAAAATGGAAGTTGAAGACCAACAGACAGGCCCAGCCGCGCAGACCGTCCAGCGCGGCAATGGCATGGAGCTTCGCAGGTGGAGGTGCTTCACCACCCACCCAATGCTGGAGGAAGCTTGGAGTCAACGCGACTGTCAGCTTGTGCCATGTGTTCTCCAAAGAAGCTAGCCAGTCGTCCTGCGACATGCTCGGGGCTAATCTTTCGGGGTGTGCAAGGATGTTCGACGGGTGAAACTGGGAGAAACCGTTCCAGCGCGATGTAACGCCTGCATCGTTTGAAATTGTAGCCGACTCGAGGTCCTTCAAGGGGATATCGGAGGCCGAAGTCCTGGCCCGGATCTCGGGGTTGGATGCCATTGCCTTCAAGTTCAGGGCGATCGTAACAAATGTCCGGTGCGGCGAAAGCCTCCAATTGCGTGCGCTAATAGGTCGAGGGGAACATCGAGGCCTATGGTTTGGTGTACTGGCCAAAGCGACAGAAAGGAACCGGTGATTGCCTCGAAACCGGGTGTGGCGCAGTTGGATTGTGGGGTGGTGCCGGCCGAGGGGCGTTGGATACGTCAGCGGAAAGAGTCCCCGGGCCTCTGATTATCTGAAGTCGGAGGTTCGAAGGGAGAGTGAAGAAAGAAGAAATCCAGGGGAGATTAAGGGGAGTACGTGAGGTATGACGAGGCAAAACGGCCAAGCCGCCGATCGGCAGCCGTTTTCGTCGAGCTTGGTCTCGAGGTATTAGCGGCTCTTTTCAGGCGTTATATATTTAGTTTAGCAATTTCAGCAATATAGTAATTGAATAGTTATCAAAAGTATATAATAAGTAGCCACTACTACGCTATACATTCCGTGTACACAGTATGTACGGATTGACATAACTTATGTCCACTTCGAGTATACAAATTACGTGTCAACCGGGTTTATTGATGCTTGTACTGCTTTCTGGCTCTACTTTGGCTTCTATTTTTCGCCTGTATATTATGACGGAAAGCAGGATACATGTATCTGCTAGCAGCTCTCCCACTTGTCCGATATGGTGGAAGTGGCGGAGTGAAGCATTCTCGGGCAAGGAAGGTGGTTATTGAAGGCTCTGGGCATGTGTTGCCGCTGGAAATGATTGCAAAGACAGCTTCTGCTATTCGCCCTTGGGTTGCTCAAGCAGTGAACAGTGGCAGGAAGATCATGCGTGCGCTGCGCAGAAATGGACCAATCGGTCTGAGGAGGAGAGACTGAGAGCTTCGGCTGGATGGGTGACTCTATTAGAGGACCTTTTGAAGCCCGATGAGCAGACCAGGAGTTCGAGGCTTTAAACATGTTATTTCGACTATACAATGGACTGCACCCCAGAATTTAATCCGAATGTTTCGATTTTGTTGATTGATTGTGGCTGCGTGCTGATATGAGCCGATGATGTGCGTTCTCTAGAAGATCGTCCAGTCATCACTCATCGCACCTATATCGAGATCCATTGCCCAATCGGCAATATCGAAGGTGTCGAAATTTTCAAGGTCAGTGGTATTAATGTCAGGTATGCGGTAAAGATTTCATCTCCGGTGGCGTTTATCGAGCCTGACTCCGGTAAAGAGTCGACGGGCATTGCAGAATTAGGGATTGGGAAGCTCTCCAAGATGTAGTTAAGTTTAAGTGAGATGATTTTCGAGGCCTTCGAGCAAACTACATGGTTGGTATCCCTGGGATTGGGGAAGTTTTTCGAGTTGAGACACGAGAACAGACAGATTTCGAATAAGGTTGGAAGTCATGATCCCCGGAGGAAGGACCGCCGTCATTCTTAACGGATCTTGGATAACGGTCTCCAATGTAGTCAATAGAATGACAGCAGAACATGTCCTTTGTTCTCGCTCAGGCCCTTGGAAACGAGTTTGATGATCTTGTTTTGAGTCGCTTGAACCGGAAGCGCGCCGACCCGAATCTTCGCGACAAGTTTGCAGCTCGGTTAGTATTGATGTACTTCAACTCTTTGACTTCGTAGGTTTGGCCACATCTCTCCAGGCCCAAAACGAGTTTCAACGTTGCTCTCGCAACCTCACAATCTCGCAAGCGGCCGAAAATCGAAAGTACAAGCCTCTCTGAAGTGTTAACTTAGATATTGAAGCAAACAGCTTTACTTCATTAGCGTAGGGTGAAGGGCACAAGAACACCCCTTGGCATGAGGTCTGTTTCAAGATATAGTTCTGGAATAGGATTAGCGTGCTATGGCGACACCAACTGAATTGGGCATAGCCTGGGCTGAGTAATCCCATATCACGTGATCCTCGAACAATCCCACCTGGCCTTTTCTAACACCTTTGGATGAGGACATTTGGACAGTTTGATGCGTAGGATTGTTGGAGGATGATTGCCCGAAATATTTTGCACAATTTACAGACCTGAACGGAGATCATTTCTAGCATTAGTGGTTTCATGATATTAAGCTATCCGAATGCATCATGCTTCATAAGACCTCTAGTTTTCCACACTTGGCAGCTTTGCTGGACATTTAGAGCTCCAACGTAGAACTATACAAGCACCTACAGAAATCTTCAAGCTTCAACTTGACCTGCTCAAACACGCGCAGTAGAGCTTCCTATAGCCAATTCCCTAAAGCGGCGATGATCCTCTCTCCCTGATTCGCGCGATTCCGCAGCTCGAGAACTTCTCCCTTCCTCGTTGTTCATCCACGCTCATTGTCCCTCCCTGCTTCCCGACATCTTGCGAGGTCTGAATGTCGCGAACGCCTGTCGCGTGTGATTTTCGATAATAGTGCTAGTGCGGTGATCCCGAAGTGGGTGCTGTCACGATGGATTTGCGCACGATCATGAACAGCGACGCCAGCGCTTCCAATCCTCCACCCCCCAACACCTCGACCAGCTCGCCCATATCCGCCCAAGCCCAAGCCCCCCAAAAGCGCACAAAGAAATCACCTTCTTACTCAGAATATTCTGCCCACCCGCCCCAACATCCATTGCAACCTTCGCACGCTTCCCCAGACCAGACCTCGCCTTACACAACCGCGCAATCGCCATATCAGCAATATCACGGCCCAGGGGTAAACACAGCAGTGCAGGCTCAGCGCGGTCAAAGTCCCACACACATCTTGACTCCCTACGGTTCTGCAACGCGTGATCAATTTGGCGCGTCGGGATACGGAACACACCCTCAACACCCCAGTGGCCCGTTAGCCTCACCTTATACACCACAGCCCTTGAGCGCAGGGCCACAGCAGCCGGATCAGCAGTCATATTTTGCCCAACAACGCTCTCACTCGCTGCAATCGGTTGTCACCAACCCCCGGCCCCCAACCGACCCCTTCCGTCCTAGAGACAGCCCGCCCGCTGCATCGGAATCTGTCTCATCACAGCGCTTTTCACCTTCCGCCCATCGATCCGTTCCCGGCACTCCCCTCGGTCCTCCTCCTACCTTTGCCTCCCGCCAGTCGCCATCGACTGCGCGCCCGCCATCCTCCGGTCACGGCTCCTCGCGCAACCCCCTATCCAGTCCGAGAGCAGCGCACGAATTTCAAGCACGAGACCCCATTCAAACGCAGTCACCTGGGACTCAGAGACACTTATCAGTGCACAGCTCGCGCCCGTCTGAGCCGACCCCTCATCCTCCTTCACTCGGGTTCAAGCGAGAGCCAATTGAGAGCGCTAGTCCTCAATCCAACTCCCGTCCCAACAGTATTGCTGGCATTTCAGAACCCGCAGCAAGTGGTCTAGCGCGCTCATCTGAAGATAGAAAGCTGGTCGATAGTCCCACAGCACCAAAACCCATCTCAGCCGGATCGGATTTATTTACCTCCCCTACTGCACCGGGCAGCCAGGTCAATAGTTCACCCTCAGGTCCTCGCGAAGGTGTGCATCCTTTGAAGATGGAAATCGACAACCCGCCTCATGTGGAATCTCAACAGCCCAGACAAAAGAGAAGGAGATATAATGAGCCTCCAATCTACGCTCAGAGATCGGCTCGCACCAGAGGCAAATGTCCGCTCATTCCTAATCCCCGCCCTCCAATTCCGAAGCATGCCCGTCAAACACAACAAGAGTCTTGGGCAGCTCGCAGACGTTCCTCCTCAACAATGGCCGCCACACCTTCTGCGCTGGTCACCCGAGCGCCTACCGTGGCTTCACCGAGTACAAACGGGCCAACGCCTGTGCAGCCCCCGCCATCAAGTATCTCGCAGTCAGCAGGTTCACTGGGACCTTGGGAGCCATCTATCACCGGTTTTATCCCACATGAGGAAGTCACAAAGACGCTTTGCGATTTCTTGTTCAAACATGTGGTGTTGAGAACCGACGTAAATGCAGGACCCGCAGGCTCGGCAGCTGCTGGCCAAGGTGCAATCATTGAGGTTGAGGCGAAACTGGGTCATATCATCGACATGGACAGCAGAGACAGGATCAACCTTCCCATTCTAACCGAGAGCGTGATCAACCGGGAGAGCGCCCGGTTCCGGACATCGTTTGAGAGTACAATGACTGTCGTAAGTTCATTTCCAGCCGGTCCTCAAGCATGGACAGCATAGGAACTTGATCGCTAACCATGAATTATAGGAACAACACCGCGCGATGAACAACTTCCTCAACGAGACCGTCAAAGCGTCAATGCCACAACAAAACTCGACCCGAATCCCGCTCTCCTATACACACAAGAGAGAGCGTGATACCTTTCATGAGGTTCAAGCATCTGATCTACCCCCAATCATCCGTCAAAATTTGAACCCTCGGCACAAGCCCAAAGTCCGGGTTACCACCGACCAACGCACAGGGGAAGTCCTCGCCAAAATTGTCAAATGCCGAGTTGCCGACATAGATGTGTGCAGCCCACGCACCACAGTGGATTGGCGCGTCAGTGTCAACCTCGAAATGGAATACCCCGGCGATGTTAGCACCCTCCCACTGGCAGATGCAGCAGGACGAGGCGAGCGCATCAAAGATCGAATGAGCTACAGCCATTTGGCATATCAGGTGGACCTGACTCAGGTAGCCAAATCCGAGGTAAGTGCACCAAAAGTTCCTATGTTACCCCGAAAACATGAAAACAGTCTTCTGACCACCAATAGCAACAACCGGGCAAGAATGAGTTTGAGCATGAGCTCGAGGTTGAAGTCTCTGCCGCTGAAATCCGTCGCCAGGGTCAACTTGCCATGGCAGGCGACCCAAAGAACCAGTATGAGGACCTTATCAAGGGGTTTGTGGACAACATCCGCCTGTTGGCTCGAGCTGTGCCACCTTGACGAGGTTGCTTGTATTTTGTAATATCTATCTTCATCAAGTCTTCCCTTCTGGGAATTTGCATTTTGTTCTTTTTCTTTTCTTCTACTGCAGATATGGTTTTTGCATTTGTCACTGGGTAAAAAGCACGCACTACATTAGACAAGGTGTGTGGGTTTCTCTATGTTCGTATATTCTCCGGAGTTATCACCCCTGATACGATCCTACTCCAATTGATTACACTTGATCGCCTACTTAGGCTCCATTCGTTGTCATTCTTTCTCAGCAATCGACCTACTGTATAGACAATTCAAGAGTAGATATACAAAATCATCAGACTGGGCATACTTGACAGGACTCTCACACCGAACTTGACGTTTAATGCATACTATCTGCCGATTTAAGCTACACAACCACCAGGCCCATCAGAACTTCCGTCTATTAACAAGCGCATCAGCAGCAGCAACCCAATGCATCCAAACCTCACCATCCCCAAGTCGTACCACCCTCTCCATCCTCGTATACTCCCTAATATCTTCATCTTCAACTTCACTCTTAACACCCATCCGACTGTCAGGCCCCCAAACCATCCACTTGCGCCCACCCTGAGCCATCCAAGGCTCAACCCCATTCGCAAACCGAATCCAAGCAGCAGCAAACTCCCTCGCCATCACACTCTCCCCCTCATTCATTTCATTATTCAAATTTCCAAAAAGGTAAAGCAACTCATGAGCGTGATACGCAGTCCCCTCAAAAAGATTCTTAATCCGAGATCGCTGATCGAAATGGTACAGGAATAAATTCTCTTCCAGCACCCGTTGACGCATGCATTCCTGCGCCAGGACATAGTTGGGAACTTTGAAAATAGCATCGCCACACATATGTTCCACGCGTTCTAGCAGTGTGTCGTGGGCTAGGCCCTCGGTGATACCATACGCAGATAGGATCTCATCGGTGTACGAGTCGTCCTTGATATGAGTTGTCATGACATGTCTGATAGATGCATAGCTCTCTTCAACAAGGTTGATATGGAAGATTACACCTTCGTGGTATGTATCTCCAATCATATACCCCTTCAACCAAGGCGGCGGAGTATGGATCTGACGCGGGTCAAAGCCCGGTCGATAGAACCAATCGTCCAGACATGGATTCCCCGTTCCAGATGGCACACCCTGAATGGATGGTGTTGCATTGGCAAGATCCTGCTGCGGGATAGCACGTAACTGATCCAGTGCATCTAGACCCGCAGGATCAATTTGGAAATGACGACAGACATCCTCGAAGAAACGATCATGTTGTTCCATCGTGAATGCAGGAATAGCAGGCGAGAGGCCGGACATGCACACGGCACGGTGGAATACCGGTGGCCTTGCAGCGAGTAGCTGGTTGCTGATTGAGATGCCGCCTGCTGATTCTCCCACTGCTGTGACATTGTGAATATCACCTCCTAGGAGCCCGATGTACTTCTGTACCCAGTCAAATGCGACCTGCTGATCAGTGAATCCGAAATTGCCACTGCCTGCATATCCATCGTGTTTCAATTCACGGGCAATGGTCTGACCGGCGAGGAAGCCGCCAATGCCGACGCGGTAATTGAAGTTTACACAAATAATCGGTGACCCGACGGTTATACTATGTGAAACAAGATTGACCGCGTCGAAAATGGGTAAATTTGCACCTCCGTATAGTAGTGATCCGCCGTGAACGTAGACCAACACGGGAAGCAGTTTATCGTTTGGCCTCGGTGCATGTGGAATCACGATGTTCATGACCAGACCGGACAGTTCGTCCACGGTCTGCGAGACCGGGAAGTGTGCAGCCGGTGGGACGGGGACGAGATCGTCGGCATCATCACCTTCGATTATGGGGCTTGGGCAATCATTCCTGCATGTTAAGGATCGGTCAGCAGAGACTCAATTTTGGGGATTTTCGTGCTAATACCCTAGTTTGGTGCCATCGTGGTGTCCATTTTCCCATGTTGTCTTGAGAATTGATCTTGTCCAGCGTTTTGAAAGATGTGCATAGGGAATCCCGCAGAATTGTTGTACGCCATTGGCGAATTGGAGACCTTCCACTGTTCCCAGACCGGGGATGGAGACATTGCATTTGGATGTGGGCGGTTGGAACGACATTGAAGAAAACAGCAAACAGAGATGTTGAAAGTCGAAACACCAGAACGCAACTGAAGACATCCAAGTCTCAAGATTAAGACAATTGATAACCGTTAGATATCTGTCCCAATCGGGCAGTCGGACGCGGCTGTCAATATAGCCGCAATCTCCACAGTTCCCCCGCATACAATTAAAACCTGGGCGTCTCCCCATCCCCGAGCTCTCCAGCTCTCTCTCAATCTGGCATGTCGACCCGCTCATACCAGGGCTGCTGGACATGTAAGCGACGGCGTCGCCGCTGCGATAACGCGCGCCCTACTTGTCAGAACTGTGCTGAGCGCGGGGTCGTGTGCGAGGGCTACGAGGTTCGGCTGCGCTGGGGCAGTGGCATTGCGTCGCGCGGCTATTTTACTGGCGCTGATAAGCCTGTCAAGGGTTCTACGCCGAGCAGACCGAGGGGTCGGCAGAGGGATTTGAGTCGGGAGAGGAAGAAGCGGGAGACGGAGGGACTGGGGATTTCTTCTGGTCAGTTATGGCTTCGCAATTGATGAGTTTGTTCTTTGGTGTTGATTGCTGGGTAGGATCCGATGGGAATCGGGATTTGGAAGGCAGTCCAACAAATGACGAGCAGGTCGTTGAAGATGAGGTTCTTTTTAACAAATGTGAGTGTTGTTGATGGTAACGAAGGAAAATATCTGCTCTACTGACAGTAAGCAGTTATGAATGATGGCATCAATGCCCTACATTCGACGACGGCAAGAGACAGTATGTTGCACGACCGTCTTCCGCAACTATGTCAAGAATCCAGCGCACTGTATCCTATCTGCATTGCATTCCAACTTGCATTGACAAGCTTCGCCAGGCCGCGCTTCTGCGAGTACTTCGACACAGCCCTAGGAACATTTCGATCAGAACTGGCACGTAGCACAACCCTTTCTGACGGGACGTTGACCTCTGGGTTGCTGCTGTGTAGCATTGGCGTGCGTGACCCCAGATTCCTTCGTGAGACATTGTGTTATGGTTCTGACACCCTTTCTAGTTGATGCATGGCTTGCCTTGGACTATGCATCTAGAAGGCATGCACAATATTCTGCAAAGCCACGGCTTAAACGATATACCTCGGCCATCTACGCCAACGCATTTCAGGATTCATCTACTGGAGGTCATGGGAGTCATGGATTTGGCTTGCTTTTCCATTGGTCGCCAAAGCCCGCGTATAGGCATCTGGCGTCGCTATTGCCAACCTGCTGCTCCTAGGTATGGCATTGAGCCTGTGAGTGGTATCCCGCGCACTTTATTAGACATCTTCGCGGGAATAGGGGCAGAGGCTACGGAGCAGACGTTCTGGGACTGGCCGGGTGAGCCGGGCAGTTTTCTACAATGCTATCTCTGGGAGGCACATCAGTTAGCTGGTATTTTGGCTCTTCGCAGAGAAACGAGGGCTTCTCTTCCTAGCCAGAGCGAGACTAGCACCTCGGCATGGCGACAGCCCGCAAGGTGCCCGGCAGATACAACGGTGCTTGTTACACGAATCATGGCTTGCCTCGATGCCATGCGTCTCGCATTTATTGAGCGTCCAACGGAAGATGCCTTCATCAAGAACGCGACCATTTTTCCTATGTTTGTGGCTGGATTGGAAGTCAGTGTGTTATGTCGCAAACCAGAATGGCAGCAGGCTATCCGCAAGGAGTTTTCACAATCACATCAATGTCAAATTCTTCTGGGTCTGTTGGAGGAGCTATGGGGAAAGGGGGATCCCGCTATTGATATAGATGAACTGGCTCGATCAAAGGGACTTGAAATGGGCTTGTTATAATGGCCTTTTACGGATGTGGATATGGAGAACATATGCTACCTTTACTACATAACCTAACCAGATACCCAAGACTATATGATAACAATTGTTCAATCCGGAGCGAAACCAATGTTCACTTCGCTTACCCCGTTGCCGCGTACTCTTGAGTGGCTGTACATGCTACTTTATACAGCTTGTCCCAGGCTCTGACCTTGTATCATTCTTCTAACTCCCCTTCTTCCCCGGATGAACCATTACCCAGTGCTTGAACCCCTGATCACCTTCACCATCCCTATGACTCCCATCCTCGAACATCTCGACCACTTCGGCCACTTCAAATCCGAAACTCTCATAAAACCCAATATTCTCCTCCCGAGTACATTCCAGATATACAGGCTCGTTTTGCATATGTTCCAAGGCCCACCTCATCACACCCCCACCGAGACCGCGTGATTGCAAGGAGGGATGCACAGCTATTACCTCGAGATACCACAGTTTTTGCTTTGGGAACGTTGCCTCTAACAACTTCACACTTTCGTCATGCTTCTCCATGAGTACCTGCACTCGCTGGAGGACAACACATTAGCTTCAAGAATAAATTATGCAAAGCGATATCGGATATTTGCTTTACCTTCTCTCTCACACCACTATCGTGCGCGGGAGCCAGACGATCCAAAAACCACAATTTGCAAGCAAGCCATATGCGCGGTAGGGACCATGATGCTCGCCCGGGAGGTGGAAATAAGAAAACAACAGCGCCGGCATCCTGTCTGCTAGAATTGATGCCCCCGTCTTCCATCGAGATTTTCGGTTCTTTTTCTGGCAGTGCGGTCACAGGCGCTGTAGGAGTACATGTTGATACCTTACTTCGTGCTCTCTGGGGAAATTTATCTGCCATTTGTCTGACATCACCAGATCTGAATACCTCGCCTTCAAACATTATCCGTTGGATCCGCCGGTACTGCCAACTCCCCGAGCTGGTATCTTGCTGTGCCCATGGGGTAGCATTCGGGCGCAGCCAGCGGATCAAGGGATCTGAAGAGAACGCATGATTGACTGTTCGTGCGATGGCGGGTATGGAGCTTTCTGTACGATGGTTCATGTATTAGTATCCGGTGCAACCTGTCTTGATCTAGAGGAAGTTCTTACCCTTGTGAACAGGAAAGAGGTCAACCTTGACCATCGATTTAGCAGACATGGTTCCGATACTGCAAGGTGATAGTGCGAAGGCGGTTGACAGATTCGTGAATATAAGACAAACGCATTGATATTAAGATATTTAGAGATATCCTGAAGTTGGAAAGTGCTGGCGAGGTTACGAAGCAGGAAAATTAATCAGAGATTTAATTGCCTGATATTGGGATCTAAACCAGCTTCCCCAGATATGAGTTCTAATGAGGCTTGATAGGCGACATTCGTTAAGGATGGAGAACTAAGTAGTGTCCACCTGCCGCTTATGGTCAAGTTTCATCTAGTCAATGCGGTATGCCGTGCCGATGCAATCTATACACCGATGGATCGGTCTGATTCAATTACCGGAAGTGGTTTCGTTCCAGGATTGGCTTACGGGTATTGAGCAAGATACTGTTTGGTATTTGCTGTAGATAGAGATGCATGAAGGCTTTGTGTCATAGTGGATTCTAGTTCCAACGCGTTCTTTTACACGTATTTTGTAATTTATAGAGCTTCTGGAGACCTTTGACTAACCAAAAACATTCACACTTACAGTGCAGCTGATTTCCACTTTAAGATCCTTGCTATGTCTTAGTCGTCGAAGCCCTCGGCAGTTGAGCATTTCGTCAACTCCGAACCAACCTTGTCCACGATATCCCGACGAACACAATATCCAAGAAACTATCAAGTAATAACATCAATCTCCTTCCTCCAATCTTGCGGGGTAGACAATTCGCTTCGCCACAATATCCGATAAATGAGTCTAATTACACGCCATCCCCCATTCGGCAAGTCGACGCACCGGAGAACATGCAGGCTACCGATATCAACGAAGCCAACGTCAATCCAAACCTGCAGTCCACTCACGTCCCTCTTCTCCGCATTTCTGTCACAGGTTCCGGGTGGCTTGACATGCTTCGAGAGAGACACATTATGGCTTATCATCCAGCCTGAACTCGCGTATCTGTACCGCGGGGGTAGAGATATCATGTGTATATCGTGTGCAGACACTGGTCGCGTCCCAGATTGGACGGAAATTTGGGTATATATCGTGGGTTTGACCACCTCGTCGCTACTTAGAAGGATTTCGGTTCACGAAGATCTCACTTTATCAGGCGACTTGACTTTTCCTTTTCAACCTCTTCTGTCCTAGGGAAATTTCTCAGCAAAAAGTATCTTCTACCTGTGCCTTCTATGCTATATCCAATATTCGGAAGAACATAGTTTGGCGACGAGGTTCTACGACAATTCATACCTCTTCCGCCCTATACCCATTCAGATACTACTTCGACCTTGTATCTAGGCCTCATTTTCTTTTCCTCCACATATCCCGCAGAAGTCAATATTCGTTGGCTTCTCCTAATCTAACCAAGCGATGGTGGACCTACATCAAGTGTCCTCTTTCGAGGATGAGCCCGACCTCGCTCCTGGAACCTTCAAATTGATTCGAGGTAATTGAACACTAGCCTAACTTGAGATAAACCTTTACTTATAGGCGTGCTATATCTAGACGATGAATCGGATGAGCACGGCCAACGGGTCGTCATGCTTGACCCAATCCCGTCAAACGATCCCAACGAGCCCTTGGTGAGCTTATGGATACCCATTTAATGAATTCTGGGCTGATATTAAGATATCCAGAACTGGAGCACTATGCGAAAGTCGGTCAATTTTACTATAGTTCTTGCCATGACAATCATCATCTTCACAGCGTGAGTTGCAAAATGCAACCCTATAAATACAGGCAACTGACACTCCCTTTTCATCAGGCTATCCATCCAAGCAATATTCTGGCAGCAGATGGTCGTGGATCTCGAGGTGACATACACCGAGCTGAATCGAGCTATGTCAGTCAATTTTGTCGGCCTGGCCACCGGCTGTATCTTTTTCATCCCTTTCGCAAAGAAGTACGGTCGACGACCAGTCTACATTGTCTCTACCGCTTTGATGTTGGCCACATCTTTTTGGGCATCGAAGATGCATAGCCTGACGGAGTTGTACTTGATGAACCTGCTCCAAGGCTTGGCCGGTGCCACGAATGAATCCATCGCTGAAATTACTGTGAGTGGAATATCTCTGTCCACCCTGTTACTAGGAGACCGGCTAACGTCGCACAGATTGCCGACTTGTTCTTTGTCCACCATCGGGGGACAATGAACGGTCTGTATATGACCTGTGTCATGATTGGTGTAAGTTTCTATTCCTCGAAATATCATATATGCAAAAGTCGTCTTCTCTCACACTGTCCATAACAGAGTTTCTTGACTCCGATGGCAGCCGGTGCCCAAGCAACATCGCAAGGATGGCGGATGTCCTATCAGACCATGGGCATCTTCAATGTCGTACTTTTCCTCTGTTTCTGCTTCCTGTATGAGGAAACCAAATATGTTCCTCTATTCACTGGACGAACCAGTAATACCGAGGAAGAGGATGAAGAAACCGAAGTATATTCACAACATAAGAAGAAACAACAAGACAAAGGAGACACCACAACAGCTGCCCAGAAAATCAACTCAGCTACAGAACCCAGCACCGGTCACCATCACCTCGACCTAACAATTCCACGCAACTCATGGAAAAAGCGACTGGCATTAGCGACACCCACCCCGGAGCCGATTTGGCCTCATTTCTACCGCCCATTCTGTGTGCTTATCTTCCCAGCCGTTGCATTTGCCGCCCTCCAATATGCAGCCGGTGTGGTCTGGCTTACCGTCCTGTCTAATGTCCTTTCACTCACATTTCCGTTGCCGCCATACAGTTTCTCACCCGAACAAATTGGCTTCACCAGTGCCGGTCCACTCATCGGCAACGTGCTCGGTGCGATATATGGCGGTGTACTAGGCGACAAGTCTATTCTTTACTATTCAAGGAAGAATAAAGGGTACTATGAGCCCGAGATGCGTCTTTATATCCTGCATCTTCCGGCTCTTGTTATGGCGGGTGGGCTGATCATGTTCGGTGTCACCATCTCCCGGGTAAGCCTATACACCCCATTCGACGGCCATTGAGCATCGTATTCAGCATCGTTGCTAATATATTCAATTTGAACCATAGGGCATGCACTGGATCTATCCCAACGTGGCCGGTGGCCTCTTCGGATTTGGACTCGGTAGTATCAGTGACGCGGCACTCGTCCTCGTAATGGACAGTTACCGAGATGTTAGTACACTCTCCTTCCAAAAGTTCCCATTCCTTAAAGTCTTCTCCGTACTTATGATCTTATCTACCCAGATAACCGGCGAAGCCTTCACAGCCGTAGCATTCATGCGTAATGCAGTCAGCATCGGAATCCCTTTCGCTATAACACCCTGGATCCAACGCAACGGTCTCCAGAATATGTTCGTGGCATGTGGCTTTATCAGCTTCGGTGTTACACTAACCATAATTCCCATGGTTATTTGGGGCAAAGCCGCCCGTCGCGCGCTTGCGAGACGGTATCGCAGCATTGTCGAGGAACATGGGCATGTGGGTCCACAATGATGGCGTTTTGGGGCGACGGTAAGTCAATTTGGATGATTATCATGGAGATTTGTAGGTATTTTGGGTACTATCGGATTTGGGCTTTTGGGATCTTGGGTTTTTACTGGATTATTTAATCTATGTTTGTGCACCGCCCGGGATTGTGTGTGTTAGACGTGCCTGTGTGTTTTGTGTCCTTATACGTCATTTAGTCTATGGTAAGAAGAATTCATTGGAGCCCAGAAGCTTTAAACCTTATATACATCGAGATTATGGCTATTCTGAACGTGTATGCCATGCCGGTGAATAAACACCCTGTAAACGAGGGCTGATTCACTGTAATGGCTCTCTATACCCAACGCTGAATTCTAATGAAATACAAACAACGGTGAAAGGAAATACCCAATATGCTTTCTGTTTAAAGGATTCTGACATCATTGTATAACATTTTCTGCTGCAACTGAAAATGTGAAGCCATAGAAGCTACCGATTAAAAGGATAATTCCCCGGTCAATGGCATTCAATCTCGGAAGCCGGCACAGGTCTCGGGTCGGGGTATAAGCCAAGCCTCCATCCTTTGGTCATAACGCGAAAACTGACTTCGGGACGTGGGATGCCGCTGTCGCAAAGGACGGAGAAGACCGTGATTTTTGCTCTTTTCGGGTATTCCATTTGCCTGTACCCGAGCTGCATACATTTTCGGGCCGTAAAATGACGATCACCAGAGGGTACAATGCTATGATAATGATCATCACTGTGAATACTATATGCGCCTATATACACCGGATTTTGTCCGCCGGGGTAGGGCTTTCCTGTCTGGACTGCCGCGATCAGGCTCAGGCTCAGTGAGTAAATGTCAGCACGCGCTCTTGCTCAGTGATCTGATCAGTGCAGTCATGTGATCGCTCAGTGACCAATCAGCGGTGCTCAGTGATCGCTTGGTGGTGGATCAGTGATCATCGATGGGTGCTCAGTGATGGCTCAGTGATCACTCAGCCACTGCTTACTCACCAGGACTCATTAACTATCCAATCAGCAAGCGGTAACTCTTTTCCTACAGCCTAAGTCAGACTATACCTAAAAAGGACATGCCCCACAGGGTCATCTATCCTGTAATACCTAGCGCGTAATAGTTAGTACTTCTGAGGCCCTCCTATTCTAGAGGCCTCTATCTAATCAAAACTGGCCCAAACGGCGAAGGTGAGGTGGCCCGTCCTGTTCAAGATTATGTAGTTTAAAGAGGCCTTTGCACTGTTATACGTCCTGTGACCCAAAATATTAAAGGAGACTTTGTCCCCTCCACGGCCCTATTAAAAGCAACATACATTTCATTACTTGTATCACAATCAACTACTCCTCTGAGTCTGCCTCTTCCCCTTTGAGCTCACGATCAATATCCCGTTATGGGTGGAAAAGCTTTTTTCTCCAAGCGTGATGAGAAGGCTAAAAAAAGGCGTCGTCTCTTATAGTAGAGGAACGGCTATATCCCTGGAGCCTACAAGAAGGAAGACGCTATTCGAAACAAAGATAGAAAACTTCCAAGGACCAAAAAATTACACTAACAAACATTGAATCTATGGCTTGAGTAGGTTTGAAAATTCAGAATAGAAAAGATTTATTAATGGCAAAGCTGATTTATTTTTCTTAGCTTCACAGGTGACCCTGAAAACGGATTTGAAGACTATAAAACTGTACCAGGTTGCTTGCCTCTAAGCCATGAAATGGTAGAAGGGTTCATTCGCTGGTATGCAAATTCTACCCAGGGCCGACTCTACAAGAGTAGGAAGCTAATAGTAAGAATAGCTAAGGCGTGCGCGGAGCGACTCTTCAGTAGGTTTAAAGAGACTACCGGTATAGAGGTCACTGAAATAGATAGGAAAGAAATATATAGCGTGAGTCCTTGCTGTTATCTCACTATTTGTAGTAATACTAATATTCTCTTTAGGATATAGTGGATAAAAAATACTTTAACTAAAGACGGAAAAGTAGTAAATAAGAAAAAGTAGAAATATAACTTTATAAGGGAGGACTTTTGGATATTGTCTCCTCGATGTGGCGGGTTAATCATAAGAGGTTTATGCTTAGAAGACTTAAAAAGGAAAGAGAAATCTATCTAGTGGGGTGGTGTTTGATATGTCCCCCGATAAAAACGCCTTCTCTTATCATCCCGATTCGGCCATTTTTATTTCCATCCTCGAATCCCTAAACTAGCCCATTCGCGTCCAGATCGTCACAATCATCGGCTTTTCTATCTTTTTATAATCAATCATTTCACAACCCATTATGACAGAGGAAGGTTCCCCACCGGAACGTGAAGGCAAAAAAAAGACGACCAGCGGAGAAATATAGCCTAAAAGAGTAGACAACTTGTCAGTCTATAATCTATATTCATTATGATTAACCTTCATCAGTTCCTGTCAGGGGTGAGAGGCCCTTTGTGAAAGATTTTATGGACCTATGGTGCATGAACTTTCCGAGTCGACGAAACAGTGTACATCTCCGCAGGCACGAATCCATTTCGACAGCTACCTACTCCGTACGGGGGAGGGGAAAATCGGTTAAAAAGGAGTCAATGTGGAGTACTCCGACAGCTTTTAAGCAGGAGTGCTCGGCTAAACAGGAGGCAAATAGTGAACTACATGATTACTTGACCGCATTAATGTGGGGTTGCATTAAGGTACAGTAGTGTGAAGAATTTACGGAGTATTTTAGTTTTTGTCAGAGCAAGCTAAAACAGTATAAACTACATAGGGTGCCACAAGTCTGTTTACACTTTCTGCCCGTAGACCCCCACCGCTCCCACCCCATCTTTTTTCAACCACCTCATTTCATTCAACACGGCTTCGTTTCGCTCTGCAATTGCTGGAACTCGCCCTAAGAACGCTCAATTATCTGATACAATTTGTTTGCTATTATATAAGCCCATGAGTCGCATGAAAAGCCCACTCAAATCGCATCTCGCTTAGGCATCTCGCGCCAAACAGTATACAATACTATTAAACACATTCAATCTACTGGTACACTGCAGTCTAAGCCTAGAACTGGCCACCCTTCGAAGATTACGCCCACTGAGCGCCGATATATCTTTCGCTTGGTTCACTGAAACCCGGTTATGAGCTACAAAGCTCTAACCAACGAAACAGGTTATCGGCTATCAAAATCAACACTCCGGCGTGTTCTAAAGAAGCTCGATATTCGCAAATGGGTCAGCAAGAAGCGAATATTATTAAAAAAGCAAGATGCGAAGAAATGAATGGATTTCGTTAAGCAATGGGCGAATTGTGACGATTTCAGCAATATCATGTTTTCCGATGAGCGCTCGGTCCAGCGAAAATCCAATTCTATCCACCAATACGTATTCTCATTCGAACACGAGCGATATCGGAAGAATCTTGTCAATCTTGTCAGCCATGGCAAAGATATTCGGCAGATGGTATAGGGCGCTATCTGGCTTGGTGGCCGTTCGAAGCTCATTATGGAACGGGATGAAACCTCACCGAAGAACGGTTATACAGCTGATTCTTATATTCAAGCACTCGAAGATGAACATATACAACATTACGAATCCGGTACTATCTATCAGCAAGATAACGCAAGGATTCATACAGCAGAAACTACACAATTGTGGTTTGAATCTTACGGTATATGGGTGATGGAGTGGCCGCCGCATTCGCCAGATCTTAATCCAATTGAGAAGGTGTGGAACCTACTGAAGCAGAAACTAATTGAGGTATATCCTCAATTAGCCTTCCGAGGACGCTCTAAGAAGGATTGGAATGGATTTTGCAAAGCGCTCGAGGTTGCATGGGATTCAATTGACCAGGCCAAGATTAATAGCTTCATTCTATCATTACCACGCAGAATCGCTGCGGTGAAGAAGGCAAAGGGCTGGTATACTAAGTATTAATATATATTAATGTATTAATTAGTTGGTATCATTATTAACTAGTCAAAATATTATCGTGTGGCTGATGGAATCGATTCTGAGTGGGGGATTTTTTTACGTGGGGGATTTGGAGTGTCAACACAGACTTTTGGTACCCTATGTAGTATGCATTTAATGGAGAAATATATCAAGGGGAACCAATTGAGAAGGATTGAAAAGATTGAATTGATTGAAGAAGTAAAATCGAGAAGGTCCTGGAGGCATGTTAAATACCCATCAAGTTCATGTTGAATGCCGCCGTACCTGCGAGAAACTCTGAAGGATTGCTGAAAGATCCCGTGGTTACATACAAAAGAAGTGTCGAACACAGATGGGGCACAATACCGCTAGACTAAAAATGCACCATGGGCTACATTCTTAGTCTATACAGTCTTTTATTGTTCCGACAAGAAGCAAAGAAAGCGGAAGCCGGGACAACCAAAAGAAGTTAGCGGTAAGTATCGGTTCCACTTTCCTCGACAGTTTTTATCGCCCATTTCGGTCAATGTATTATTATTAAGGATTTTTAGATATCTAGATCACCTTAAAGACTACTCTTTACGCCGAATCCTTAATCGTGGACATATTATTTTGATAGTTAAGAGTGGTAGATCGGGAAATTTCTTATAGATTTCCCCATCAGACTGTCACGGGCCAGTGCCCGATATTGGTCACCGTGTGCCACGAGACCTTGGCAACGAGACCTTGGCATGTTGACACGGAGAACACGCGCAGAAAACTTCTCCTCTTCAAGCTTTTTGTACACAGTTTGTGGCCTAGTTAGATTGAATTTAAGTCTTGCTTCAGCCCTTCACATACAAAAAACTTCCGATTCATAATCGTTAAATTGACGAAACACTCTCGACACGAGTCGATTGAGTAACGACGAACGACGAGCGATCGGACCCTTACCCCAGAGAGGAGTCACTATCGAAACGCAGACGAAGAGCAACCGAAGGACGACTGGTTCGCTACTCCTGACACTATTCAGCATCAGGAATCGATGAGCCCCCCAGCGTGGGCGCAAACACTGCTACAGCAGATGGCACAGACCCAGGCTATGCAGAACGAAGAAAGGGAGCGACGTAACCAGCAAGATGACAATCGTTCTTCTATCGTACTATTCCACGATGCATGCCAGTGGCTCATAACGCTACCTATACATTCAGATTCCTTGTGATGAATTACAGACGTGATTTAGCTACATCTGAAGCCCCATGTCCTGCGTCATCCTTTAATGCCTGTTTAACAAGCTTGATAGCGTCCTTGGCCTTCGGTCTTGGCAAGGTTGATCGTCCTTGAGGACCAGGGTCATTGAATAGACCCACCTCTCGCCACCCACCAATATCCCCAATTTCAAGCACTGTTCCGGAGGGATACTTCGAGCTCGTCACTAGTGACATCATGGCTTTGACAACCTCCTCAGGCGGAAGAGTAAAGTCATTATCCATATCTATGTGCTGGCGAGCTTTAGCGCTATCGCGGAACAGAGGAGTGTCCACGACTCTGTCATAATGCATATTAGCGAAACTATCACACTTGAATTTGGAATGTAGAATTGCTCACCCTGGTGCAACAGCAACAACTCGAATACCAGCTAGCCCATCCAAAGGAGCCATGCACCTTACAAACTGACTGATGGCTTGCTTCGAAACCGAGTAGAGGGGATTGACGACACTAGGAATCTGCGCCGTAATGCTGGAGATATGAACGATGACGCCTGACTTTTGAGCACGACGCAGTCTTCGAATAGCAATTCTTGACATCTTGATAGGATGCATGATGTTTACGTCGAAAACTTTGTAGTGTGATGCAGAGTCCAGATCTGCCCAGAAACTGTTCGAGGAAGGCTCGTAGACTCCAGCTCCGGGAACAATGATGTCGGGGGTTCCACCAAACTCTTTATCGAAGGCATCGAAGGCCAATTCGAGATGTCTCCAGTCTGTAACATCAGTCTTGTGGAATTGGCCTTTCGGAGAAGGCTGACTTTCGATGCTTTGGAGCCAATCTTGAGCAGAGGCGTGGAGGGTAAGGTCCGCTATGAGGACGGAGCAGCCATTATCGTACAGCGCCTTTGCGAATGAAAGACCAATTCCTGGTATTTGGTTAGCAGTGCTTGATTGCTGCATTGCAGAAGACTCACCTGAGCCGCCACCGGTAATGATCGCTTTCTTGCCGCGTGGATCAAGCGGAGGCATTTTCAATTGAGCTGATTTCTGTAGCTGGTCTTTGGGGTTTTAAGATAATGTGAATTGTATGGAGATCCCGATCAAGACCTGAGATTTTCTTGCAGGGAAATGCTCAAATAAAAGCTAATCGTTGAGCTTGATGGTTACAGATTGTATACGTGCTGCAAAGCTCCACCTGGCGGTGTGGAGAATTCCGCGGAACAACATCTCGGAATCAACAAGGCGTCTTTTGCGACCAGCAAATTGGCTGACTGGCCTCGGGTTATTATTGACCCACTGATTTTTAATGCGCATTCCCCGGATTTGGATGCTTAATATGCATTGAATCTGTAACATTGCCCGGAAATGTATCGCCTGTGACCAAGACTTGTTCCGCGACCTAGCCGGTCATATAGACTGGACTGCCCGCAAGCCCCGAACCCATCCAAAACAGCCATACGTTATCCTTTTTTCATACAAGGAACGAGAATGGCTCAAAATTTGAAATGCCAATCCTCTACTCCGGCAGGGCTCCCAGTTACAGCCGGAACACCATTCAAGATTGACGAAAACACACCTGAGTTGTTCCGACCATTGACCATTCGCTCTGTCACGCTTCGAAATAGGATATGTGTTTCGCCGATGTGCCTTTATTCCATTGCATCCTCAGGACCTCTGACGGGTGTAATGACACCTCTGTATATTACCACGATCGGCCACAACGTTTTCAAGGGAGCCGCACTTGCCATGATTGAGGCCACAGGTGTTCAGCCAAACGGACGTATCACTCCACACTGTCCGGGTCTTTGGAACGATGCCCAACAGCAGGGTCTGAAACCAATCGTGGACTTCATTCACTCTCAAGGTGGTCTTTGTGGTGTTCAACTGTCACATGCCGGAAGAAAGTCAAGCACACAACCTCCTCTGGTCGCGCAGCAGCTGGGAAAGTCGAGCGCAAGAGCTTTCAAAGAAGATAACGGCTGGCCAGATGATGTGTTAGGCCCTTCTGGCGGTGTCGAACATTCATGGGATGGAAAGGGCCTTGACTATCACGTACCCAAGGAGATGACAGAGTTTGAGATCAAAGAGCTGGTGTCAAATTATGCGAAGTCTGCCGAGAGGGCCGTGAAGGCTGGCGTCGATGTAGTTGAGATTCATGCTGCCCACGGCTACCTCATGAACCAATTTCTGAGTCCTGTCACCAACCGCCGAACAGATAGGTACGGTGGGAGTTTTGAAAACCGAATTCGTGTGTTGCTGGAGGTCATCGTTGCAGTGAGAGCAGTAATTCCTGCAAGCATGCCTGTGTTTGTTAGAGTCAGTGCGACCGATTGGCTTGAGCACACCGAGGTTGGAAAGAAGCTTGGAAGCTGGACGGAAGAGTCAACTCTTCAGCTGGCTAGGCTGTTGCCGGAGCTAGGTGTCGACCTCATCGATGTCAGCTCAGGAGGAAACCACCACCAAGCCAAACTCACCGTGTTTGATGGTGGCGAGAAACATACTGAAATTGCTCTGAAGATCAAACAAGTTCTCAAAGCAGAAGGAAGCAAGTTGCTGGTTGGAACCGTCGGTTTGATCACTGAAGCGAAGCAGGCCCGGGATCTGGTGCAGAGCGGTCTCCGAAGAGGGCCTGGAGTTGATATCATTTCCGTTGGCCGGCAGTTTCTCAGAGAACCGGACTGGGTTTTGAACGTCGCTTCAGAGCTTGGGGTGGATGTTGCTTGGCCGGTTCAACTTGAACGCCTTCGGCCTGGCCCTGCGTCCCGGATCTAGAAGAAACGAAAGAATTCAAACTGGATAATAGGACGGGTTGTAAATGAAAAGATTATGTGGTTTTCCGGGATAAAATTTGATGTCATTAACAGAAACTCGGTTCTTGTCTTTACTCTCATCCTGACAGTCATTTGAATTCATTATCCTGCGTAGCTTCTACAGTTTCTGGCTTGTTTCGCCCAATCCGTATATTCGACACCAACATAATTTAGATCCAGACCGACCCCGCCTTATAGAAATATTTCAAATTTAACTTCCTTTCCCAATTGCTGCTTCTAAGTTGTCACGCCTCTGTCGAGTCAAGCCTCTTCCACCATCTCAACCGACGGACCGTTTGAGTTTTTGTTGTCATTTCCAACCTCATCCGCATCATCCAGCTCACCAATATTCAACTCCCGCTGATACACAGCAACCATATCCTCGTCACCAAACATGCCCGCAATCTCCTCAAGAGGCTTATTCCGAGTATCCTTGAACCAAATAATGACTACCACCGCCGCAGCACCGGGAATGCATGTGAATACAAGATACCAGCGCCATGAGATGGTACTTATGGCATAAGGGGTAGCCTGCAGCCACATTAGGTTGGTAGCTGAAAGGACAGCCATAGCAATTGCAAATCCTTGGGACCTGACATGTGAAGGCCAGATCTCAGCGATATAGAAATATGTTGGCCCATCCAAGGTGAGTGAGAAGGTGGCTTGGAAGAGAAAAATGATAGCGACACAGGCACCTAACCCTGCGCGATTCTCGGTACCAAGGTAGAAACTCTGCAGAGCAGTTAAGATTCCGACCAGTGAGCCGCAGCCCAAAAGGCCACCGGCAATAAGCCAAGGGCGGCGCACGCGGTCGACGAAAGTCATGGCGATGACGTTGAAGACAAACCCCGCCAGCTGAAAGCCGCACTGGAAGTTAAGGATCTGCACCGTGTCAAACCCGAGAGATTTCCAGATAATGGAGCCATAATCTTGGAATGTCAGCGACATACCTCGGAAACATAGTTGGAAGAACAGGGGGAGAAAAAGAGCTTGACTTACTGAGGATAACCAAAACACCTGAGCTCATCAGAGCAAACTCGAGAAAGACGGTCATTGCCAAGCGCTTCCGCATAGAGCTTTTTTTGAGAATACTCCAATATGATGTAGCGAACTCAGCGTCAAGTCGGATCTGTTTCTTCATCTGGAAGAATTCTCGGCGAGCAAACTCATGCTCCGGGTCATCTGGGCTAGAATGCATACGGAAGATGATGTGACGGGCTTCTTCGACGCGATCTGTGGACAACAAGTATCGCGGCGATTCGGGCATCCAGTATAAACCAGACAAGATGATAACAGGTAGCGCCATCTGAAGTGCGATAGGCCCGCGCCACTGATTGCTGCCTTTGACAAAGTAAAATCCGAGACCAACGTAGCAAGCAAGTGTATAGCCAACCATCATCATAACGGCATGCACATCAGTCAGGAATCCTCGGAGGCGGGGTGGGACTAGCTCAGCGACCCAGATAGGGACGCTGGCGAGAATGACCATGGAGCTAGAAGCCAAAAGAAGAAAAAGTCAGGAAAATAAGAACCAATTTCACTTGTACTTTCTGTAGCATACCCGAAACCGCTCACGAAGCGGAAGGCAATAAACATGGCTGGGTTGATCGAAGCTGTCATACACGCCCCAGAAATGACTAGCAGAGCATTTCCAAAACCTGTTGAGAACTTGCGACCAAATTTTTTGCTGCTCCACCCTGCAAAGAAACTTCCAAGCACGCCTCCGGTGTAGAACAGCGCATTCATTGCACCTTCAATGGACTCGGCATTCGGAGCTGTGTCCAGCTTCATATGTGTTATGAAGGATGGCTGAGTGAGTGTAGTTGCAATGACAGAGCCTGCATAGCCATAAGCAGCAGAGCTCAGAGTGATAAAGAGGACAACAGCGGCAGTGTATACGTTGACATGTTGCTTTTTGTTGAATTGATCGTCTCGACTTTGTAGGGTTTCACTGGGTTCTAATTGCTTGAGCTGCATGGTTTCGATTGATAATTTGATAGATTGACTTGACTATGACTTGTAAATTCATTGTCGCCCTTCAGGCTACGAAAATCAGTTTCTTAAATTCAAAAACTCACGACTGCATATCCAGGCTGTTTTTTTGAGATCTACGGTTGCTGAATTCCATATTTCCGAGATTTCTAGTGGCTGAGGGAGATAGCCTTGTGTCATTTGCCAGATCCATCGTATCCCCGCATTTCCCCAGATTGTGGCTTACGATCCTTCCGCGGAACAAGGTGCTCGGAACGACGTGGGGCTCAAAGAAAATAAGATTTTTCCCTTGGGCTAGGCCTAACAAGCCATGGCAGATTGTGGGGTAAGTGGTAGCGCGTACTTGACAAAAGGGTCCAGATATGCCGAGCGGAAGTACTCCGCAAAGTGTGGTAAATGAGGATATCCGATTGGTAACACTAGGAATATTGAAATAAGAAAGCTAACCTTGGAAGAAGGAAGCCAAATATCTTGAGCAAGTAGGACTATGAATGTCGAGGCCTCAGGAGTCCGGAGTACCAGCATCTTCAGCAAAAGAAATCTATTGGGATTCAAAATTTCAATAATTGCCACATTCTATTGGAAACATTCTATATACTTAATATACTTCCACTTCAGCTTGGACACAGTATACCACTATCGGCCAAGAACATCGTGCCTTCAAAATGTTGCCTTGATCATCTTGGCAGCTTCAACTGGAGAAAGGAACCAACTGTTGAAGTATTGGTCTTAGTCAACACTGTTTATTTCATCATTTCATATTGAGGCACTCACGTCAAATCCGCTTCAGTCTTTTCCTTACACTCCTCGACAATAAATCCATTACCTAGCCAAGCAAAGGTAAGATCCTCATCATCGCACAAGCTGGACCAGTCAAAGTCTTCCCAGCGAGGATTTTTCAGAAGCTCGAAATAGTGCAACCTTGACCCCGGATGAAGAGAAATCAAAGGACCGCCTGGCTTGCCATTCTTGTACGTGGATGCACAATTGGAACTCCAGGCAGTCTTGTCTAGCCAGGCCAGAGCCTGTCGTTGATATGCACGAGGGATGTGTGGCTTCGGCACCACGGAGCTATAATTCTCTGTTTGAAGCTTGCGGACAAATTGAACAATGTACTCAGTCACGCGCTCGAGAGAGCTGACCACACTACCATGTCCAAGGGGGCTGCCCGGTCCAAGGTAGATAAAGAAATTGGGCATATCGGCGGCAGTGACTGACAGATAGCACTCCGGGTTATCATCCCATTTCTCCTGTAGATTGACGTTGTTGCGACCTATGATAGGGAAGCGAGGGGAGAAAGACATATTGAAACCCGTGGCGCAGATAATGGTGTCCACATCTCGTTGCGCACCATTGGCCGCTAGAAGACCGGTTTCGTTGAAAGAGTCAATTCCTCCCCAAATTATTTCGACCTTGGGGGAGCAGAGAGCCTCAAGATAGCCGTTTCCTGGTGTCGTGCGACGACAGCTGTAGTGGTCATCCTGTTAGCCAAAGAAGTCCATGGGTGTATTCAGGAGCTCAACTCACCCAACGGCGAATTCCGGAATCAAGTTCTCGCCAATCTCTGGCTTCGAAGAAAGCTTTTCGGTCATTTGAGACATAGAATATTCGAGGGCCTCCTTTTGAGCATCGGAGTCTTTGAGGTAGAGGCGGAAACGGGAATTTAGCTCTGACTCGACCTCCTTCCGATACTGGAGATATTCATCGGGATTTTCGGCCCAATGCTTCTTTTGTTCCTCCGTAAAGAAGACATTCGCACCATTTGGACCAGCAAACTTCTGAGCAAAGCTGGCAGTAACCCATGTTTTGCTGCGAATATAGACATAGACCTTTTCCACATCATCAAGGATGTTAGGAAGAATCTGGACACCCGTGCTACCATTGCCAATCAATGCAACCGTTTTGCCTTTGAGCTCGGCGATTTTAGGCCAAGCAGCAGAATGGATCATTTGACCCTTGAAAGTTTCCCTTCCAGGAATAGTTGGCCATTTCCAGTCATTGAAGCAGCCTCCGGCGTTGATCAGCACATCGCATTCTTCAGTAAATGGTTCTCCAGCTTCCCCATCCTTGTTGACCCGATTGCTGACCATCAATTCTCTACCGTCGGTTGCGACAATGTTCACTTGCCATTTCTGGCGCTCTTCAATCCATTTAGCTCCGATGATTTTGTGAGAGACTTTAACGTATTTCCGAAGATTATGTTGATCGGCGACCGCTTCGATGTAAGTGTGGATGTCTTTCCCGGTAGCATAGTAGCTTTTGAAGTAAGGACAGGGGGCCCAGGAGTACTAGAAATTTGTTAGAAGAGATAATATACCAAGCAGAGATGCATGCTGTACCTGGTAGTTATGGACGGGAATATCACAGCTATAATCCTAGTTAGTATTTACTAGATAGTAGGGAAGAGTTTCATACGCGCATCTTTGCATAAGTCAGCACTCATAATCCATCGACAGTTTTATTGGGGTAGAAATAACATACCCAGGATAACGATTCTCGTACCAAGTTCCTCCAACAGAGGCGTTCTTTTCGTATACCGTGAGACTCACGTTCGGCAGATTGCCTAGTTCGACCTCTCGTGCAAATGCTAAGCCACTGAAACCCGCACCAACACAGATCACTTTCAATGCTCGAGGAGCACCCAAAGGTAATCTTGAAATGGCGTATGCAACGTCATCTACCTCTTTGTAAGCCTCTGTTGCTTCTCCCACTGAAACATTGGGCGGTAGGATCTCCCTGTATCCTTTGAGAGCATCTTCTTGCGCTTGGTCGGGCATGATGAAAATTGATCTTGCCTATAGGTGGATATGGCGACAGGACAAAACAAATTTAATTCTTCAAATTGATTCAAAATAATCACTAGATAGAGCATGTTTATAAATGCTTCGGCCCAACTGAACATGAAGCTGTTGGGTCCGCAGTTCCGAGACAACTTGATACTATGCATTGTAAATGACGGTAACAGAAAGCCCAATTACCGCGGTGCCGAACTCTGCAACACCATTCCGGCCCCCAAATGTGCCAGGAAAAATACAATTCCGCGGAATAACGATTACTAGGGGTAAGAAAATAACAGCCCCGGCAGTAAATTCATAATTAATTCATATTCGATAATCGTAGTATAGTCTTGTTTTCAAATTCCCCCTCATTACTCCTCGTAAGCAGAATGTTAGGAGGAACTGGGCATGTTCTTCAGACTCACCCTGTGAAGATCTCGCCTTGGCGTATCTTAGTCGATCAGGGCGCCATTACTCAAGCAGTCCTCGACCACGAGTATCCAGGATCGGGCACCGAAGAAGACCCCTTTGCGGTGACTTGGATCCCGGACGACTGTCGGGATCCCCATTTATTCAGCTTTCCCAGAAAAGTATGCATCATGCTTGTGGCCGCATCTTCGACTCTGATCGTCTCCTTAGCATCCTCTGCGTACAGCGGAAGTCTCGATGAAATTATTGCCGATTTCAATGTCTCCAGGCCAGTCGCAACACTCGGCTTATCGTTGTATGTCCTGGGCTTTGCGATTGGTCCGTTATTTTGGGCTCCTTTGAGCGAAGTATGCGGTCGCCAGATTTCATTTTTTATCAGCTTAATTGGCATGGCCGCATTTCTGGCTGGCTGTGCAGCAGCTCCAAACATTTGGTCGCTATGTATCCTTCGTTTCTTTGCTGGCTCTTTCGGCTCAGCGCCGCTGAGTAACGCTGGAGGGACTATCTCGGACTTGTTTACAGCCAGACAACGAGGGCTTGCCCTAAGCTTATATGCCGCCGCCCCATTCCTTGGCCCATCAATAGGCCCTATCATTGGTGGCTTCCTTGGTATGAAGGCAGGTTGGAGATGGGTGGAGGGTTTCCTCGCCGCTACTTCTGGCTTTGTTTGGGTCTTGACGACACTCCTGATCCCAGAAACATATGCGCCCGTTCTTCTGATTCGACGAGCAGAACGTCTCTCGGAGATCTTGGGCAAAGTTTATCGAAGCAAAATCGCCTTGCAGAAAAGCCAACTGCCATTAAGTGTACTGCTTAGAAGATCTCTATCCAGGCCACTAGTATTATTATTTAAGGAGCCTATCGTTATGCTCTCTGCGACGTATGTCGCCATCGTTTACGGAACGCTATACATGCTCTTTGCTGCATTTCCTATCGTGTTTGAGGATATCCGCGGATGGAACCCTGGCGTGGGCGGGTTAGCATTCCTTGGAGTTATGGTTGGTATGATTATCGGTATTATTTGCACAATTCCTGCCAACTTTCACTATATGAAGGTCCAGCATCTTCATGAAGGATATGCACCTCCAGAGACAAGACTTATCCAGTGCATGCCTGGCGCGTTGGCAATTCCCATTAGCCAATTTTGGTTCGCATGGACAAATTATCCCTCCATCCATTGGTCGGTCTGCATAATCGGCACGGCTCCGTTTGGATTTGGTGTGATTTTGATCTACCTCGGAATCATGAACTATCTCATCGACTCTTACACCATTTATGCTGCGTCCGTGCTGGCGGCTAATACCGTGTTACGGTCGATATTTGGGGCCATCTTTCCTATCATTGCCACATGGATGTATGACGGAATTGGCGTTCACTGGGCTCCGTCGATCCCAGCCTTCTTGTCGGTGCTCTGCATGCCATTCCCATTTCTGTTCTACAAATATGGTGCCTCCGTCCGTCAGCGGTGCAAATATGCTGCTGAGTCGAATGAACACATGCAGAAATTAACGGAGAACACAATCCAAGAGAGAAAAAGGGTACCCAGGGGCCAGGAGTCAGATATAGTTGCAGAGAAGGGGGCTGAAATGGACAGAATAGCTACACTGTAGTGAACCGGGCTGGCACCACGTTCATTGCTACAGTGCGCATTCCCAGGTCCACTAGAAGTGGACTCACCAGGGGACGCTACCAGAATATACAGATAGACCTACATAGACAAATAGAAATTTCGGAACTTCAAAACAAACCTACGACGGTGATTAGTGCCACGAGGGAAATAACACCCTTAGGCATACCTATTCTTCCCCTACCGATTTTCTATATCATTATCTGCCCTGTCTGCTTCGACCCTGACCACGGAGTCAATTTAATACTCTTAGAAAAGAGGATATTTCTTGTCTCAGGTGTATTTCAAGCGTTGCTTGAATAGTGTTTTAGAAAGGGGGTAAAAAGTCGTCTAGAAAGACCTTCATCAAAATTTCTAGGAAGAGGTTAACTAAGATACACTGAAAGAACAAAGTCGTTAGCCCCCTCTTATATTATCTTGCCTTTAAATAGAAAGTAGATAGCTTAGAATTATGACGGAAAAAAATTGATTTTTTTCCCCTAGTGGCGTTAACGACCGCCGTATCCGTCCGTATCTGCCTGTACTATGGAGTACGGAGTACAGTTGGCGCATTAGTCCGAGCGGTACATAGGGCCACTGGGGAAATTGCTACGTCAGACCCGGGCCCAGAACTTTTCCAATTCATTGGCAAAATAACGGCCAATTAACAAGAATTATTTAAATGATCGAAAAGTATACGATTGAAAGACGCTTTATATTTCTTAACACGAGCTGCGGTCATATCGCAATGCCGCCAGGTGTCCCGCATCGACTGTAACCGATGACCCAGACATATAGCTAGCACCACAGCCACTTAAGAATATACACACATCAGCAATTTCCTCGGGTATAGCGAGTCTCTGCCTTCCATTTCCCTCCACAGCCCATCCCCTGGACTTTCCCGGTACAGTAGAAGTCTTCCTAGCCGCAACCATGGGTGTCTCAGTCATACCTGGACACACGGCGTTGATACGAATCTCTTGCGGGGCATGGTCAATAGCTGCAGATTTTGTGAGACCGATGACAGCATGCTTTGAGACGTTGTATGGCATCATATTTTGCAAGGCAGCAAATCCAGTGATGGAGGCAATATTGACAATACTTCCTCTCTGTGCTCGAAGTGGGTTGTCGATTCCCGGGGTGCAGGTAGGGTTCTGCTTTTGCATCACCTGTATCTGTTCCTGCATACAGATCAAAATGCCCTTTGTGTTGATTTCAAGGATCTTATCGTATTCTTCGTGGGGGTACTGGGCGGTTGGTACGCGAGCGGTTGTTGTGATTCCGGCGACGTTGGCAGCTGCATTCCCAGTGTTATTATTGACCATCAGTAGACTTGAGAGACAAACCATAATCCAGGCTTCCAAATGTGCTGACAGTGTCTGAGACCATGCGTTTCACAGACACGACATCTGTAACATTTGTCTCTAATGCAAGTGTCTGTACCGTATATCCTCGGGCTTTTATCAACGAAATTGTTTCGTCAATGCCCTCAATTTTGATGTCGGCCAGTACAATAGCCCTGCATCCTGCCTGGGCATAGGCGAGACATAGTTCACGCCCGATTCCAGATCCTGTTATAATAAGTAGTCGTCCCTTTCATTGCGGTAACTTCGTTACGAACCTGCGCCTGTTACCAAAGCCACGCCATTCAGCGTTTTCACTTGAGCCGACATAGTAGCAATGATTCAAAATGAAATTGGAATAAAATAATGTTTCTTGGATGTTTTTCAACTACATATATGTATATGTTGGAGATATATTACCTAACCAGTGTCCTTATGCTCGTTTGCCGCGCCCCCCCC